>NW_025947392.1:0-486770 GCF_000764305.2 Hyalella azteca | reverse complement strand
AGATGTGTATAAGAGACCTACTTGGGACACCCCCCGGGGCTATTCGGGACACCCCGGAAAGCACATTTACAGTAGAACCTCAGTTAGCAAAGGCTCCAGTTAAGAAAAAAATTGATTAAAAACAAAGAATATTGATTACATTTACCTCGCTGAGCGAAAAAAAAGTTCACTTATCGTCTCACAAATTACAAGCTGTCCTGTAAGCTTACAGATACAGAAAAAATGCTATGATGCTGCTGATATGAAGCTTGCAGTGGACAAGGTTGTTGTAAATGCTCAATGGCATGTTCATGGATACCTTAATATCACATCAATAATACAGTAATATCCCATCAATAATATGGTACCATCAACTGGGTGATTCAGCTGTGTTCATAATGATGGCCAAAGTGGGGTAATAAACGGTCATAAACAGTGGCCAAAGTCACTCAGGCGTTTATGACCTGGTTTACAACCCTGGCGTTTATGACCCCGGCGTTTATGACCCCGACCTTTACGACCCGGCGTTTACGACCCCAGCATGAATCAAAAACACAGCCAAAGTCACCCCAGTTGACGGTAATTAATGTTTATGGTAATATCATATCAATGAAGGAAAAACTAGTAAAAGTCACAGAAAATGTCATTTATTCTACCTCTACATTGTCTACAATGAAAGAGGAGGACTTCAGAGTACTGTTAGTAATGGATGAGTATGCTCTGCATGCTTCAAATATTTTAAAATGAAGTTTTATTCCCAGTGTCCGGAGTAGCCCTGTTCGACGGGGCTACTCGGGACACTCTTTTTTTGCTTCTAGCACCTTACGAATAGCATATGGAATTTTTTTGAAGATGCCATTCGATAGCCCTCGCAAAGAGCTATAAAATGAGCCTAAACTTGTTTATGAAATGTTTCATCGTAAGAAGTTATTAACAAAAAACGCTCAAAACCGTCCCGAGTAGCCCCGGTTGATGGTACGTTAAACGTTAAGCATAGTAATAGTGGGTTGGCTTTTATTCATTGTAGAGCACTGCTAAATGCTTCATGTATGTATATTCTTCCATTAGTGTCATTGTCTGAAAAATTTATCAAATTGGTAATATAACCAATGGATAATAAGTTAAATGTCAGATGTCATGTGTTTTCTTGCTAACTGCATTTGTGGTGCACTTCTTCAAACGTAGCTCATGCCTTCTTACAGAGTTGTGATCATAATTATTTTTCATGTTTCACACAATGATTTTCCCCCCAGCCAATCTTACACATAGTTCTGCAGTTCATTAATGGGAAGAGACATCCCTATTTTCTTTATCCCTTTGATGCAATTTAAAATAGTGCACTAAATTTCTCTAATTACAAAAGCTAACAAGTTATAATGAAGTTTGAGCCATAGATAAAATTTTTGACCAAAATACTCCATGTACTGCACAATAATATATTCAATTATAAACTATTTTTGATAAACTGTAGGGTAAGAGAGAACCATTTGTGGGGGAACACAGGACAATTTGTAGGGTAAGATAGGACCACTTGTGGGATGAAGCAGGATCATTTAGTGGTCCTGTCTTATCCCATGTCCAGTCATTTTTTTACCCCATTTTGGAATACATGTCAGGCAGTGATGGTACCGTCAACCGGGGCTACTCGGGACAGGCGGGGCTACTCGGGACAGCCCTATGACATGGGGTAAAGCTGTTGTAGTAGCAAAACTAATTGGAAATCGCAAAACTAAAAATAGTGGCGTAAACGTAACTATTTTTCCTATCTATCTAGTATGAAGGAAGTCAAAAAATACTACATTTACTTGCTTTGAAAAATTCCTGAAAAAAATGGTGAAAAACTATGTTTTGTAAAGTAACAACTGCTAAGGTATGTAGAAAAAAAAATATTCGCCGTATTAAAAAATTTTACTTACATAAAAGTTGCACCCAGGTGTCGGCTTGAAAACGTAATTGACAGAATTTGCCTATCTAATTCCAAAAATAAATGGCAGCCATTTCCGCACGGCGGGGCTACTCGGGACACCCCCCCCGGGGCTATTCGGGACACCCCCAAAAACGCATTAAGGGTAGAACCTCAGTTAGCAAAGGCTTCAATTACGAAAAAAATTGATTAAAAACTTTTTGTCAAATTAAATTCAGTGCAATTAGAATACATGCCATGGGCTGGTCCTTTCTTACCCCATGAAGGCTGCGATCCTGTCTTACCCCATTTGACTATGTGTGTTCTGCCATAAAAGAAAGTAAAACTTATTAATTTTATGCATCATATCCCTATGACTATAAGATAAAGAATTGTATTAAATATGAACAAGCATTAACATAGCAAGCAGAAAAATAGTAATAATCGAGAACCTGTATGATGATATCAAACTTGTATTGCAGCAAACAGCTTAATGAAGAATTAATGAACACCAAAATATATAGCTTGCAGAATTAAAACACACTGAACACAATTAATAGAAAATAAGAAACAAAGCAAAATCACAAAGTATAAACAATTTGTAATATAACATCAATTAAGTAATAAAATGAATATATGCAATAATTAATCACTCACTTTCTCTCAAGTGGTGAGTTAGCTTAACTTCCATACCTACTTGTGCAGTTATTAGTTATTCATTGAGATTTTGCATTAGGATTATGCTTGGCTTAGAATTTACTTTAATTAATGATTTATTCCTTGTCTGGGCTAGGGAGAGAAAAGAAAGTACCATCAACCGGGGCTACTCAGGACGAGTGGGGTAACTCGGGACAGTCCTCTGACATGGCGTAAAACTGTTTTAGTAGCAAAACTAATTGGAATATTGCGAAACTAAATATAGTGGCGTAAACATCAACATTTTTCCTATCTTTGTAGTATAAAGGAAGTTGAAAAATACTACATTTACCAGCTCTGAAAAATTCCTGAAAAAAATGGTGAAAATGATATTTTGAAAAGTTGATTCTGCTAAGGTCTGTAGTAAAAAAAATATTTGCCGTATTAAAAAATTTTGCTTAGAAAAAAGTGGCAGACAAATGTCAGCATGTAAACTTTATTTGCGGAATTTACATACCGCAATCCCAAAAAAGTGGCGGCCATTTCTGCACGGCGGGGCTACTCGGGACACCCCCAAAAATGCATTTACAGTAGAACCTCAGTTAGCAAAGGCTCCAGTTAAGAAAAAAATTGATTAAAAACAAAGGATATTGATTACATTTACCTTACTCAGCAAAAAAAATTCCACTCATTGAAAAATTAGTGTATCATCGGTCATCACAAAATTGTGCATAGAATGTCATATCTAGAATTGTGCACCAGGCATCATAGAATGAAAAGTAATTGACCTAAACTATGATTTATTTCTCCAAAACATATGATGGTTGTCATTAAAACATTCCTTTTTGTTTCAGGTATGTTTTTCAAGATCTTTTTTATAGTAAATTCACTTAACCCAATTAAAATGGTGTGAAATTACAAGCCGTCCTGTAAGCTTACAGATACAGAAAAAATGCTATAAGGCTGTTGATATGAAGCTTGCAGTGGACAAGGTAGTTGAAATGCTCAATGGCCTGTTCATGGATACGGTAATATTGCATCAATAATATGGTAATTAATGTAGTATGGTAATATCATCAATAAAGGAAAAACAAGTAAAAATCACAGAAAATGTCATTTATTCTACCTCTACATCATCTACAATGAAAGAGGATGACTTCAGAGTACCGTCAACCGGGGCTACTTGGGACAGATTTGATCGTTTTTTTTGTTAATAACTGTTAATAACTTATTATGAGGAAACATTTCATAAACAAATTTAAGCTCATTTTATAGCTCTTTGCCAGGGCTATGGAATGACACTGTCAAAAAATTCCATATGCTATTCCTAAGGTGCCAGACACAAAATAAAGATTGTCCGGAGTAGCCCCGTCGGTCGGGGCTACTCGGGACAATGGGAATAGAACTTCATTTTAAAACATTTGAAGCATGCAGAGCATACTCATCCATTACTAACAGTACTCTGAAGTCCTCCTCTTTCATTGTAGACGATGTAGAGGTAGAATAAATGACATTTTCTGTGATTTATACTTGTTATTCCTTTATTGATATGATATTACCATAAACATTAATTATGGTCAACTGGGGTGACTTTGGCCTCGTTTTTGATTCATGCTGGGGTTGTAAACGCGGGGTCGTAAACGTCGGGATCATAAACGCCGGGATCATAAACGCCAGGGTTGTAAACCAGGTCATAAACGCCAGAGTGACTTTGGCCATTGTTTATGACCATTTATGACCCCACTTTGGCCATCATTATGAACAGGGCTGAATCCCCCAGTTGACGGTACCCTATTATTGATGGGATATTACTGTATTATTGATGGGATATTACCATATCCATGAACATGCCATTGAGCATTTACAACAACCTTGTTCACTGCAAGCTTCATATCTGCAGCCTTATAGCATTTTTTTCTGTATCTGTAAGCATACAGGAGGGCTTGTAATTTGTGTGAGGATAAGTGAACTTTTTTTCACTCAGCGAGGTAAATGTAGTCAATATTCTTTGTTTTTAATCAATTTGTTCTTAACTGAAGCCTTTGCTAACTGAGGTTCTACCGTAAATGCGTTTTTGGGGGTGTCCCTTTTATACTACATAGATAGGAAAAATGTTGACGTTTACGCCACTATTTTTAGTTTTGCAATATTCCAATTAGTTTTGCTACTATAACAGTTTTACGCCGTGTCGGAGGACTGTCCCGAATTACCCCGCCAGTCCCGAGTTACCCCGGTTGACGGTACTGTTAGTAATGGATGAGTACACTCTGCATGCTTCAAATGTTTTAAAATGAATTTTTATTCCAAGTGTCCCGAGTAGCCCCGTTGATGGGGCTACTCGGGACACTTTTTTTGCTTGTGGCACCTTAACAAATAGCATATGGATTTCTTTGGAGAAGCCATGTGATAGCCCTTGCAAAGAGCTTTGAAATGAGCCTAAACTTGTTTATGAAATGTTTCATGGTAAGAAGTTATGAATGAAAAACTTTCAAAATCATCCCTAGTAACCTCTGTTGATGGTATAATAAAAAAGATTGTAAAAAACATACCTGAAACAGAAAATAATGTTTAGTGACAACCATCATATGTTTTGAAGAAATAAATTATAGTTTAGGTCAATTACTTTTCATTCTATGATGCCCCGGTGCACAATTCTATATGTAGCATTCTATGTACAATTTTGTGACGAACGATGATGCACTAATTTTTTGATAAGTGAATTTTTTTGCCAAGCGAGGTAAATGTAATCTAAATTCTTTGTTGTTAATCAATTTTTTTTTTGTTAATTGGAGCCTTTGCTAACTGAGGTTCTACTGTAAATGCATTATTAAGGGTGTCCCTAATTACCCTGGGGGGTGTCCCTTTTTACCTCGGGGGGTGTCCCTTTTTACCCCAGGGGGTGTCCCTTTTTACCCCGGGGGGTGTCCCTTTTTACCCCATCATGCGGAAATGGCTGCCATTTTTCTTTTGGAATGAGATAGGCAAATTCTGTCAATTACGTTTTCAAGCCGACACCTGGGTGCAACTTTTATGTAAGTGAAATTTTTTAATACGGTGAATATTTTTTTTTGCTCCAGACTTTAGCATAGGTACTTTTCCAAAATTGCACTTTTCACCACTTTTTTCAATGGTTTTCTAGAGATAGTAAATGTTTGATTTCTTGACTAGCTTCATACATAATAGATAGTAAAAATGTTGAAGTTTATGCCACTCTTTTTAGTTTTGCAATATTTTGATTAGTTTAGCTGCTACAACATTTCTACAAAATGTGGGACGCGTGTCCCTATTTACCCCACCCATCCCTTTTTACCCTGTTTGATGGTACCATATCCATGGACATGCCATCAAGCATTAACAACCTTGACCATTGCAAGCTTCATATCAGCAGTCTTATAGCATATCTTCTGTATCTGTAAGCTTATAGGACTGGGCTTGGAATTTTGCACCATTGTCTTTCTATGACATTCTAGACTCGATTTTGTGATGACCAATGATGCATTAATTTTCTGCCAAGTGAATTATTTTATCTGCGGTAGGTAAATGCAATCAAAATTCTTTGTTGTTGATCAATTTTTATGTTAACTGGAGCAGATGATAACCATGGTTCTACTGTAAATGTGTTTTTAGGGGTGTCACATATTACCCTGGCAGGGTGGGGGGGTTGTCCTCTATCACCCCATTATGCCCACCATTTTGTTTTGAATTGAGGTAGGTACAAAAATTCCATCAATGAAGTTTTAATGCTGACACCCGTTAGCTATTTTTTTTTCAGCAAAATTTTTTTATATGGTGAATATTTTTACTACCATCAACTGGGGTGACTTTGGCCACCACTACAACAGAAACAAATGCAACAAAACAAAATAATAAACGTTGGCCAAAATGACAGGTGATTTTGGCCACAGGGGTGACTTTGGCCAATGTTTACTATTTTGTTTTGCTGCCATTTGTTTCTGTTGCAGTGGTGGCCTATGTCACCCCAGTTGATGGTACAGACCTTGGAAGTACTTTTTCAAAATATCGCTTTTCAACATTTTTCTTCAGTGATTTTTAGAGCTAGTAAATGTATGGTGTCTTAACTTCCTTTATGCAACATAGATAGGAAAAATGTTAAAGTTTATGCCACTATTTTTAGTTTTGCAATATTTTAATTAGTTAAGCTTGTAATTTTAATCATCGACTGCCCCAGCCTTGATATGAAGCACAAATGGTAAAAAACTCATTTGGTTAATAATATGATGCTCTGTTGGGGTCCAAACTAATTGAACTTGAAACGTGCTCAGACAAAATTTACCTGGTCAAAAATCCTGTTATGTGTTGATGTGATTTTTCAGGCTGTGTCTGGCATTGAAGATGTTGGAGAGGCCTTCATGCGTCTTGAGAAGGCTAATTGGAACCTTTCAGATGCATATACGTCGATGCAAGCTGTTCCATTTCTTCACAATGCTGGCTTCCCTTCAAGTCATGTCAGTTTTATAGTGCTCTTATTTTTGACCAGTTTTGTTTTCACTTTGTATGAATTTCTAATTTGGTTGAAAAATTATGTAGAATGTTGGCAGGTTTGAGGCACATACCTTACTAAGTGTGCTAATGACATTGGTTTTGATGATGCATATATTTTAGTCAATAGCTTTGCTAGAAATCTGAGGCCAAGCATGAGGTATTGTGTGATCTATGATGCAAATGAGAGGTGCAATTTGTAAAACTACACATCTGGTATTGAGGCTAGGGGAAAATTTCTCAGGAAAATAACATGGCTCATTGTCTTATATACTGCTTGTGGTTAACAGGAGGTTGTAGACTTAGACAGCCCAGGGGATCTTCCAAGTCCATTACTTCCATCGGTAATCCCCATTTCTACAAACCATACTGAAGCTGTTGCACCTGCTGGTGCCAGTACCAGCACTGATCCAGAAGAAGTTCTGCATATTAACATAAATGTGAGTTGCTTTATTTGAATGAATGCAGAATTTGTTAGGTGACATGTTCCCTAATTCTAGTGATTATTTTTTAAAATTACTACAATGCCTGAATGTTTTATGGTATGATAAATCTAGGGTGATAAACCTAGCTAACTCGGTTTATATATATACTAGCCAAACTGTTTGAAGAAAATGTGTGCATAAATTTGGATTAATCAGTGGAAAAGAAAATTTTTGCAATTTCTGCAAAAGTAGAAAAATGGAACATGTTTGCCTAGAACTCGTTACTTGTGTTTGAAGCTCAACATTTTTCTAGGTCCTCATGGGTGGCTTGAGTGGTAGTGGTCTCTTCCCACTTGAAGTGCCCAAAACAACGACAGTTGGTGAACTGAAATCAACTCTATATCAGCTACTTGGCATTCTACCGTGCAAGCAGGTGAGAAACAAACTTTTTAGCTCCAATTTGGGCAAGATATTCTAATAATGTTTCTGTAAAATTTCAATCAATGGAATTCTACCAGTAAGACGAATTTAAATTCAAATTAATTTTTTTTACTAAGCCAAGTGTCATTGCAATTTTCATCTCTAGAATTCTATTCAATCTGGATTCTTGAAGACACACAAAAGCCATTTTCTTGTAAATCTGGTGTGTAATGATAATATTGTGGCAGGTTCTACTTGGGTTCACAGAAGATGTCACTGATGTCACTCTGGTGACCTCCAAAATACTGGGGCCTGACCACACACTCAGCCTGGACACTACTACTCCTGACACAGCTGTTATCCAGACAAGGTAGGAGGCGGAAGTATCAGGAGACTTCTCCTGACACAGCTGTTATCCAGACAAGGTAGGGGGCGTGTGTATCAGGAGACTTCTCCTGACACAGCTGTTATTCAGACAAGGTAGGGGGCGTAAGTATCAGGAGACTTCTCCTGACACAGCTGTTATTCAAGACAAGGTAGGGGCGTAAGTATCAGGAGACTTCTCCTGACACAGCTGTTATTCGGACAAGGTAGGGGGCGTAAGTATCAGGAGACTTCTCCTGACACAGCTGTTATTCAGACAAGGTAGGGGGCGTGTGTATCAGGAGACTTCTCCTGACACAGCTGTTATTCGGACAAGGTAGGGGGATGGCGATGAGCAAGTTCTCCAATATCTCTATCACCTAAGATAAATTCTGAGAATGTATATATGTCATTTATTTTTTGCATCTCAAATGTATGTATGCCATTTATATCCTTGGAATCCTTTTTAAATAATTTTCCCGAAAGCTTTCTGATTGCAGTTTATGTAATTTACTGGATTGAGTTTTTATATAGGTAGTATTGTATTTGTGACATTTTCTATCTGTATATGTTTATTATTGAATTTAACCGATTTCTTTACTTTCTGTGTACTGTGATTAAAAACTGTATATCTAATTATTGGAATTTTTTTATCACACAGATCAACAGCTTCCAGTGTACCAGAAGTGATGGAAATTGGGGAGAGTTCAAAAGCTCCTGCATCAGTACACTCATTTTCCAACGACTTGCATGATTTACCAGGATCCTCTGTTGGGCGTTCTGCCTTTACTAGATTTGAGAAAAATACTTTTAGGCCTTTTAGTAACCATAGCCGACCTAGTAGTAGTTCTTATACTAGCTTTACTAGTGCTATTGAGCCGCCTTCTGGGAAGGCCTGTTCTTCTTCATCATCTTTTAGCACCAAAGAATTAAATTCTTCTTTTAATCACAGCAGAATTAAAAAATCTACAACACATGGGGATTCAGAAAGTAAATTCAGCAATAAATCTAGCAATAGGAAATGTGTCAAGTCAGACTCTGACTCAGATGATACATCTGATCGGCAATCCAAAAATTTCTCTTCATCTTCTGGTAGGTCTTCTAGGGAGAAAAAGCTTTTCATTTTGCACATCAAAGACACTACCAACAACAAGGAGTATCAGCTCTCCTTTCAAGGACACAAAACAGTGGGACAAGTGAAACAAGACGTGTTCGACATCACTGACATCCACGTCCATCGTCAGAAATGGATTGGATGGCCTAGTGGCATCTCAGATGGGGTAGATATATTTTGAATAGACTGTCTTGTGAGATTATTTGTTTAGTTATTAAAATAACATGATCTTTGTACGGTTGTGTTTAACTTGTCTTGACTTTCATCAGTTTATCCCGACCCTACACAATCTCGTTCTTAATGGAGTTTTGCTCATCAGAAAGATAGTTTTTTTAAGGTCGACTCATAGAATGTGAACATAATCTTACTTATATTTGAATTGAAATACGGTTGCAAGGCATTCCTGATGTGCTAAAAATGTTTTTTTTTTACTTGCACAGTCCACCTTGTCACGGAGCGGAGTTGGCCAAACAGCTGAGCTATCAGTGAGCCGAGGGTCTCCAGCGGCTGTTCGGGCTGCGGGGACTGCAGACAAAAAAGTGGTTATTCCTTTACTTGTAGAACTCCTGTCGCAACTATTGCTTTAAACCTTGCTCATTTGTAAAGTACTGTGCTTTCAGTGATTTTGAAATTTCTTGCATGTTTGATGGTTGGTACTATTCTATCCAGCACTCAAATCCATGTTAGATTGCTGCTTCAATTCAGGCCAAAAACGAAATATATAATACTGTTCACTGTGCCAGGTAGGATGCGTGAATGAGTTCGTTTAAAAGCTGTAAAATTTGTTCATTAATATTAGGTACAAAAACTTGATGCAATTTAATTCCAACCACTCCATTTTCTATTTTTGTCTATTGTATACTTTGTTAAGTGAAGTTTTTAGTCTTCAATTGATTAATGTTCAAATTTCTCTCTCAGACGAGTGCTGAAGCCGTAGATTCTGATAGCGGCTCCGATGATTTCGAGGACGCGGCTGGGCTTTTGCCCGACGAAGATGATGACTCGTTTTTGGAGATGATGGACTCGAGCGCCATGGAGACAAAGTCAAAATCTTTATGTAAGATCCAAGTTCATGGTTAACTTGGGTGTAAATGTAATATTTTTAATACAATGAATACCTAAAATTATCGTGTGTCGACCTTAAACTGTGACTTGAACAAACATGTTGCTAGTACTGCAAATTTTCCCATGGTTTTCATATTTTAGTATTACTTGATGTGTTGAACTAAACACGTTTGGTTGATTTGTTAATGCATACAAGTTTTGAATCGTGCACTTTTTTTGTTTAACCGAGGTCACATAACGCAGTCAATGAAATCAACACATTAGCCAAAAAAGCTGATGATCAAGCTTCATTGAAAAATGTACACTTTGCTGGTAAGTTTCTGGAATTTGTTTTCTCCACCTTCAAAGTTGATTTTAATTAAATATTTTTGCAGTGCCTGCTGGATTTAGTGGCGGAGAAGTGCAGTGCGTTGAACATTTCGCCAAGGAGTTTGGCAACCGCTATGGCTGTTCTCTGGCACCGCTCTTCTTCCAAGGACCTCTTAAAGAAGCCATGGACCAAAGTGTCATGCTACCTGCAGCTCAGGTAACTTATTTTACTCAACCACTTCATTTGAAATGGCCTTTTTTTATTATACGATACTGAAAATCTGTTAGTTTGCTTCAAAAATTTCGAAACATACAGCAAAATATATTCCCAAATTTTGGCATCTTGTGTATTCGAGTATTTGAAGTTGTAATTGGAGGTTATCGTCGTAGAAATATTAAATAAAGCTGTTAATACCTGTGCATACATGACAACTTGACATGTTATTTATGCACGTTGAAAAGTTTCCACTAGAAACATTATGGACACTAGAAACATTATGGAAGACCTCTATGTTTTTCCTACTTCTACTACGTCGAGATTAATGGCCTCATGATATTTTGGCCTTAAATTACATCAAGGAAGCTTTCGATATTATTGAACCTTGAAAATTATTCAGTTACATATAATTGGCTTGTAAACTTTTGAATTACGACTTAGGTTTAACTAATTTTTCCGCTTTCAGCGGCGCATGTTGGCCATCTACATTCATCACGACGGCTCAGTGCTGGCCAATGTCTTCTGCTCCGAGATCCTCTGCCAGAGCGCCACCGTGTCTTTCTTGGCAGACAATTTCGTGCTCTGGGGCTGGGATATATCGCATCCCCAGCACCGCGATAGGTGAGCTCGAAATAAATTATTTACCACTCTCTCATGCTTACAATACGGTAAACCATCTTGTGCCATACTTTGAGAAAAAATAAATGTTTGTTAGTCCAGCAGCCGATTCCTGATGACTTGTCAAGCAAAACACACCAATCACGGACGAGAATTCAGTACGCGTGCGTAAGTACTTACACGTACTTATGCGAGTTTTGAAAGTACGGCTCCTTGACTTGAACTCCATGTATTTTAGACTCTACACCGCAATGTCATACTGGGCCTATGTTATACTTCACCTGACTTTCCTGAAGGGTGCCTCAGGGCTTACAATTCACATTACCAAGGTTTGAAGCAGTGATCTGTGGGTTCAACTAAAAAAAAATAAAATAAATAAAAAGAGCAGTGAGTTACATGTTCGAGACTCAACAAGCTTTCAAAATTTTTGCAGTGTTCAGAATTGGTGTCTGGCATAATGCCTAATCAATGATATTTTCATTTTTCACAGCATTTATAAATGCCCTATTTCTGCAGGCTGGTCAGTATAATATCTTCTGGGATCGGGAGCGCCGCAGGTATCACAGTGCGAGGTTTTGGCATCGAGCAGCTGCCTGCCCTGATGCTCCTCACGAGGTCCAGGGGAAGCTGTGAAGTGCTCAGCGTCATTTATGGTCAGTTGACGTCATTTGCGCCATGAATAATTCTCCTGTCACGTAACTGACACATTTTTATCAGTTTTTAGCGCATTTTCTCATTCATGGAAAAAATGCCCTATTGCTCTCGTCATGTCTGTCTGTCCGTCCGTGACTTCACGTTTTTGTCGACGAGAAAATGCGCTCTTTGTCACTCACTGCAGTGAGTACGGAGTTATATTTTTTCTCAATTTGTTGCACTCACTACGAAAAATTAACCTCGAGTTAACCTCAACATGTTATCTGATAATAATTAAATATTAATTTTTTCGTACAAGAATAAATGAGAGTGCATTGCTTGTGACAGCTTGTAACTCATCGCTGGACGAGCTGGTGACGTCCCTGATGGAGGCAGTGGATGTCTTCGAAGGCACTCGTCAGGCCGAGGTCACCGAGGACGTGCAGAGACTCTCACGGCAGGCGATAATGGACGATCAAGACGCCGCTTATCAGGAAAGCCTTAGGGCTGACAGAGCCAAGGTGAGCAACTGCATTTTTTATTAGTAATCATTCTTTTGTCTAAGGATACATCGACTGTCCCTGCTTTCCGTTGCTAAGGGCCTGGGCCTATACTTTCAAAAAAAGTTAAGAGATCGTAAGTTCGTCATCCAATCATTGGCGGCCTTTCAAGCAAAATCCACCAATCATAGACAAGAAATTAAAGCGTAAGTACGTACTTACGTTCACTTAGCGAGTTTCGAAAGTATGGCCCCTGGTAACTAGAGTTTACGTTGGTTGGTGATTAAATTGAGCGTTGTTGCGCTCAATTTAATCTAAGTTGTAACGCAAATAAAAATTTTTTCATCATTTCGTATGATGTAACTTTGTAGTATGTTGGCGTTTATTATTGGATTTATTTGTGCATTTCTTTGAATTTCCTAAATCAAGATGGTCATTGTTTACAATCTTTCGCATTGGTGCCTGATGCCGCTTAGTATACAATTAGGGTGCAGAATTTAGCCATCACTTAAGTACAACATAATATAAAATAATATTTCTGTGAATTTAAATGTAAAACATGTTTAGGCTGAGGCTAAACGACAACAAGAGGAGGACGAGCAGCGTGAACAGCAACGTCAGGAGTGCATCAGGCAGCATGAGCAGCAGATAACGGAGGTAATGTCTCTTTCTTCTAGTATCGAAATCCTTTAACTAGCAGCGTTGTCATATAATTTGTATGAAAGGTAGTTCCTTTACATTTAGTTCTTTGCGCATTGACCGTATGCTAGTGCCAAGCTTTTTCAAGCTCATCACTGCCAGCTTTTCAAGCATATTTAGGAGTGAAACGTGTTTCTCTGCAGTGTCTAGATCATGAGAGCTTTTTGACGGCTAGCCTAATTATTTGATTTTCCTATTGATGCTAACAATACGGTCCATAAAAATAAAAAAAAAATAATAAAACAGGCGATGGGTTTGTCAAGTAATTGCCTGCAACTCGTGCAGGGGGTTTTCTGTATTTTTCATAACCACTTCTTTCTGTTGTACTCAGAAATTACGAGCGAGTTTGGAGAGCACTCTTCCCCCAGAGCCGTCGGACCACAACTCCGCTGACGTGACTGTGATGAGGTTCAGACATCCTGGCACAGATCAGTTCATTAGAGCCTTCACCCTGGACACTGCACTGCAGGTCAGACTGGGCATTTATCTGTTGATTTAGTAGGGATATTTGGGCTTATGAAGTTCTGACATCCTATCACCGATCAGTTCATTAGAGCCTTCACCCTGGACACTGCAGTGCAGGTCAGACGGGACGTATTTCAGTTGATACAGTATGGATGTTCGGGAGAACATGAGTGATACCAGTGCAGTTTTTTTGCTGCAGTTTGAATGGTTTACACGAAAGCTCATATTTTATGTTCATTGAAAGTTGCTTGGAAATTCACTTTCGCAAACTAGGTACACTAAATCACTACACTTCACTGGAACTAACTTTAAAATATATTTTTATTGACTTGCATGCATATGTCTCATAAAACATACGCGCGGTTACCGATTGTTTTTGAATTCGTTCCCATTTTTCAGCGAATATAGTTTTTATCTCAGTAGGTTAGGTTGACTTCGACTAGTTGGCAGAAAACTTATGTGCAAGGGAGATCCCATCACACAGTTTATTCCATCTACCTTGCGCTGGTGATGTTTCAATTATAATTGACATCATTGTCATTGTAGACAAATGATGTGCATGGAAGAAGATTGTACCGTATTGTTTGTTATAGGTATTTGTTTGTGCTTATGATGTTTCCTTTTACATTTGACTTCACTATCATTAAAGTAAATTATTTTCTCGTAACAGATGGTTTGTATTACAATATAAACCTATTAACTTGCTGCCCCAACAATATCGTTAAACATGAGACCTAGGTGATATAAATTGTTTTTGTATACTCCACACATGGATGTTTTCAGGTGGTGCTCAACTACCTACACGTTCAAGGCTTCCCTGCGGACCAATACAAGTTCCTACAGTCATGGCCTCGTCGGGACTTGGCGAGCCTCAACGTCTCGAAGTCCCTCAGGGAGTTCTCGATTCCCCACCAAGAAACCATCACCATTGAGGAACGTTAACTTGTTTCGTTGCGAACAAGACATTGATTTAGTTAAATTCGTATTTAATTAAAACTGCTTCACGGTGTATCTTGTTGGTCACTACTCATAATTCATTTAAAAATGGTACCCAGGATCATACAACAACGGAAACACTCGCTCGCTTGAGAAGTTCAGAAAATATTGGCTGCGTTGCTATGAAACAGAGAGATTATTTAGAGAGAGCCAATAGTGCTTTTTAGTCCATTTGGTGGAGCGATTGTGTGATGTGAGTTCGCCAGCAGTCTGAAGTTGTAGACTTTCTGCTACTTATGTTGAAGCATTATAAAATGCTCAGGAAATTATTTTAGCATTGTGGCAATTGTGTACAATGCCTATAAGTCACACACAATGTAAGTAATAATGAATATTTTATCAGCAAAAAACCACCAGACGTTTAAGAAAGTTCCTCTTGCTCCGGGAATACGAAGTCCAATTGTCTACAACACGAGTTTTAGTTGAAGTATTCGTATATTTTACGTCATATTTTGAAGCACGAGTCCATCACTTACATTTCAATTTGGTCTCTTATGTCAGAGCCATGCACTGGATTTAAAGCACCACTCAACGCAATATACTCAAGTAATTTGTCTTATTTATCATCAGATTGAAACAACACCGCGTGTGTCTTGGAACCTGGCTGGCATCTTTTATCCGATGTTGTTGTCAATGGAAGAAAACTAAGTCCCAAAAGTTAAATTATGATCATTGTTGAGTAGTTCAGTGGCTTCCTAACACGTTTTCAAATTTAAATAAAAGGTAGTGCTGATTAGCTATCAACATTTGTGTCTGTGAGGTAAAGGGACGATACTAACTGTGAAGAGTTTCTTCAGAAATCAATTTAAGGTTTCATACAAGCCAGTTCAGGGTTTGTTGTAGAAGCTAGGGCTCTTACATACTTACGCTGTCTCTGCCCTTATAATCTAGTGTCCCGTACGTGCAAAAATTTACCTCTTATGTGCAATGTCGGTTCTCTCATACTCGTAATTAATCGTAACAAAGGCGCATAAATTGACATTGGTGAAAGGAATGACTTGATATATTGTACCATTCACCGAAAGTCATGTGTTAAGTTTTTTTTTTTTTTTGATAGATTGTATCACCGACTTGAGTAAGTGTTTGGCGAAAAATTCAGGAACAAGGAAGAACAAACATCGCAAGCCCTTGAAGAATCATTCACTTCGATGTTCATCTGATAATTTACACTCTTTGAGCTAGCTTGATTTTGATGTGCAACTAAATGCTTGTAGCTAACCTTGGACGCAAATGTGGACTCCGGGTAAGATCCATTTATTTTGTTTGGCGGACTTTGGAACCATTGAATTTTGTGACTTTCAGCAAATAGTTTTCGTGTAAATGTTCAGGCCTTCAATGCGGTCTCTTCTGAATTCTCTTGACGTATTGTTTGAGGTCGTTTTTTATGTTCTCCTCGTTAACCGTCTGGTTCACGAAACAGGTTCCTGTAGTCGAGGTCCAACTGCTTTGGATAACGAAGAAATGTTAGTTGCGGTACGAATTTGAACTCACAATTGAACTTACGATTCCTAACTCACAATCTGTGCGGTACGTGCTTGTGGAATTTGAGTTGATTTAAAATTATTATTTATCCCTGGTTAACTTGATTCATTGAAGTGCTATTAAGTAGCCACGACAAAGAAATAATTATTTTCGTCTAAATTCACAATGTCTTGGGCGTGATCAGGAACAACAGTTGAAATTCTGATGGCTTTAGCAACGAATGAATTTCAGTTGTCCGCAAAGTTGAGTCTGCTAGACTTAAGGTTGCAACCGGAACTTGATGCTGTTGAGACTTGATTATTCAGATGAAGGGACTTGTCTTTGTCGTTTTCATCGGTGGCGATACCTAATCGTTCTTGTCCTAGAGTTTTCTTTTTTGGTGACGGGGTCTCAACACTGGCGTCCCAGAGGAATTTGTTTTTCGTTGGTTTGTGATCTGGCATTAACCCACTCGTTCTTTTTTTTTTTTTTTTTGAGTTGGGATTTCATGACTGTCATTCAAATAGCCTTGTGTTTACCAAAGACGTTATCAGCTCACATGCTTACGGAATGGACTTAATCTTCACATAATCAGTCAGCATTATTGTTCTTAATCCATTAAGCTTGTGCACGTGTGTGTTGCAAATATTAGCTGATACTGTCAATCTGCGCGCCTGGGTTTTTTAAATTTTGGTTATATTGCGATTGTGAGGATATAACTGTCAGGCAAGCTAAACCGATTGAAATATATTCCCGGTTAATGTTTTTCTTAGGTGAAAAGACAGCGATGTAGAATACCAAATCTAACGTCGTGCAGGATTACTCATTGTTCTTAGAATAAGAGAATGAGGTGGCATATGATCTCTTTACTACTGACTTCGACGGATGATTTAATCACATCTCTCTACAATGATAACAGTGACATGCGCTCGTTATTATTTTATAATGAATCATCTGTTGTTCATTTACTTTCTTGCCGAAGGCAATATAACAATTTTTGACGGAGTATACAATAACCGTATTAATGCTAACTTTGTAGGCTCTGCAGTCAAAAAGAAACGCAGCATTTTGTTGTCTTAAGTCGTAAAATTTAAATTTGGATTTCGGGGGACGGTGGAGGAGGTTTCATCGCTGGCGACCAAGAGTCTGCATCCTGGCCCATCTTCCGTCTACTGGCGCTGGCGCGTGATTCCATGTGGCGTTGATCAATTCTCATAGACTCGTGATTTATTGCTAAACTCTCCGACCTCTTATGTGAATGAATTCTGGTTAGACTGATTGGGCCAATTTGAACCATTTATACAAGAGGCTAATGTTGCATTTTTTGTACTGATGCTATTTTATCATTTGCACCCAATCCATTCCCTATCCTACGGAGTTTTTCAGAAAATTTTGGTTGCATTGAATAGAGATAATTTTTTCGGATTGACAGAACATTGAATTTTATTGAAGGTAACATTGTGGCGACAACACATGTACAGGATTCAAACTAATTTCTAATTTAACTTCATTTCGTTAAAAAAAATCTGTGTGTGCGAGTGTTTTTTATGCTTTAAAGCCACTAACCTGATACTGGCCACGTGATTCGTGACGTAAACAACTGTTCCTCGGTTGGAAGATTTCCAAAAACGAATGAGTATCCATCAACATACCGCGTCGCGTAACGTTGAAGTAAAGTGATGACATATTCACACTCGATTCGATTAATGTAGAGTTATAGATTTCAAGTAGACATCGTTGTTCAACACTGAACTGTCGTCGAGAGGAATTACATTACAACTCGTCCTTTTGAAATCTACAAATATCTTAAACTTGCCGATATGGTGGATGTTATTAATTGAGTTCAAGTCTGAAGTGAAAAGCTTTGATCTGATCTCGGGAAATTCGCCGTTGTGCAATTCTTGAAGTAAAGAATTGACGAGCCTGCTGTTAGTTTATATAATTTGAGTACATATTCGTGGCTTTCAGACGACACTTTTTTTTAATTCAGCTTTTGTGCGTAGCCGAGTATACTTACCATGTCCACGTAGTCCTTGATTGTCCATATAATATTTTCGGTCAAAATTACCATAACATTCATAACAATTAGTTCACAAATTGCTAACAGAGCTAATGGGGGATTATATTATATTTATTACGGTTGTAGAGTTCAGAAAGTGTACCCAGGATCCATTGTTACATTGCAAGTAGGCATGCCATTAGTTGATCGATGCCTATACACGGTGTAATTCGAGCAGGTTTTTTAATGCACATATGACGTGCTTCTTCTTCGTACTAGCAACATTTTTTACCCCCTCTGCCGTTTTGTTGCGTGAGATGCAAATTCTCAGTTGTATATTCTATGGAGATGCCGTAGTAGTATAGTACCTAGTTGCTCATGTCTCTGGAAAACGGGATTAAATAATATAACCAAGAGGTATTTCTTATTATCCATTGCGTTGGGTGAACTTGTAGTTGATATCATACACGTTTTATTTGTTGCGCTGAAGAATGCGTCAAGTTGAGCCTGTTGCCGGTCCTTGTAAATTTAGTTACTTGTTCAGAAGAGAACTAAACCTGGACTATTGACCAGATCCTTTCAAAACTGACGTTGAAAAAATAAATAGTGACTGGACTTTAGCCCTGTCCGTGAGGTGATGAGAACATAAGACCCCTATATATATATTCTTGCATAGCTTTGTCTAGTGTGTTCTTGAATGCGTTCTTACTCATGAGCGTCAACCATGCCAGCTAGGTAGAGATCGAGTCTCTTCCTCGTGTTGGTGACTCAAAGCGAAAAAAATGTCGCATAGATGAGTTGCAACGAAGCTTTATTAGTTTGTAACCGTGTCCCCTGGCGTTGATTTTGGTTTCCCACTTCATTTATCTTTCTGCAATCTTGAATAAGCCATGAATATACTTGCATACTTCAATTTGGTCGCTCCTCAGATGTCGATAACAATGACTTGGAAGCAGCTTTTCTAAATTGCTCTTTGAAATTTCGAAATTTGTAGGTTATGGAAGCTGTTATAAGAAGTAAACCAATCGGTGCTCATTGAATATAAAATATATTGAAAGCAAGGCCTAGCCATATATTTTTTTCTGCCAGTCTTCAAGTAGAACTTATTTGTTTTGCCTGCTTGGAGTTTGTTAGATTTTGGAAGATTATTTAGGGAAGACTGACTGAATTTTACTTTGATACGTGCAGCTGTAGAGAAGCATTCCCTGTACAGTGTGCAGGGAAGTGGGAATGGGAACGGTGTACAATAATGCTCTTTTAGCCGATTGCGAATGTAATTACTTCACGATGATAGTTTGAACTCGAGAGAATTAAAAAGTACAATTGGAGTTCTTCAAGTCTTGTACTAATGATGACTGAGAAATCTCGGGATTAAATTTTTTTAAATTGAAATTTAGCAAAAAATATCGGATGCAATGCTAATATCTGCTGTATATTAGCATAAATAACACATAAATAAATTAACCAATTCGGAAGTATATTTGCTGTATTTTTTAGAGAATGTTCCATTAATAATTGTAGCATTATTTACAACCTCCTCACATTAATAGACAACATTTTACCCTTCAGTCGCTTAAAATAAATAATGCTGCCACACAGGTAAATATATGGACTGCCGAGTAATTCGCAATGAGAATTTTTTAGAAGTTATGAAATCATTCAAAATCAAACCTCTTGACTGTCTAGAATCGCACCTGTTGATCGCTAGAGGTCGAGTAGAATAGGTGTTTGAAGGAGGTTTGTGAAGGAGGTATTTGGAGGAGGTCTGTGAAGGAGGTTTTTGAAGGAGGTCTGTGAAGGAGCTGATGTAGCTATGGCGTAACTTCGATGATAAGGTTCTAGTTTCAACCAGACAAGCACTGACACAATGCCCTTGTTGGTCGGAAGTGTGCTAGCAACCGTACAAAGATCGTGGCGAAACATGTGTGGGGAATAAAGCAGTCGTTGAAAGGTAAGCGGGATGAATGTTAGTGAGACACTCAAGATTTGCTTTTTCAAAGACATTTTAATAATATTTTTTAATAATAAATATTTTTAATCTTCCTGTTACTAATAATCGAACTTCGTTCAGCCGCGATATGTTAAACAATTACAAGTATAGCTTAACAAAAAAATCTTATCTCATATCTTCTGCTGTGTTTTTACACCTGAGGATAAATTGAGATGAAATTATAATGTATCGCACTTTTAAAATATAAAACACTCTGTTTAATTACAATCTTAATCTTGACTTTTCAAAGAATATTTACTTCGTTCAGTGTTATTACACATACCATGCGTGTTAGAACGTTATGCAATCAAATCAATCAAGGATTCAATTATCCTTAAGAAAAATCAAGTTTGTAATTTAGTCACAATCCAGTTTTGCCATGTAAGCTCGAATGCGTCTTTCAAAAATAAAAAGAGAAGAAATTTGCACTGAAAACGCGGCCGTTCAAATGTCAGCCTGTCCGTACGCTGCATGCTGTCCGTACGCTGCATGCTGTTCGTACGCTGCAAACTGTCCGTACGCTGCATGCTGTCCGTACGCTGCAAACTGTCCGTACGTTGCATGCTGTCCGTACGCTGCATGCTGCATGCACTGCATGCTGCCCGTGACCTCTGCGGACTGTTTGATAGCATTTGTCAATCAATCGTTTATACTCATTATCATCCTTTCGTTCGTACATATTATCATTCCAAAGTTAATACATACTGTATTATTATCCTACAGTTGTTACATGCAATCACCCTTTACTTGATATATATGTATTATCATCCTAAAGTAGAGACCTATTGTCATCTAACATAGCGAGCCGATGCTTTTATACGCCTTTTCGAGGAGGCTATGTGAAGTAGATCGATAAGCTGGTGCACAAAGCCACTCGTCATGCGAGTTCAATTGTGCTACTTCGCAATAAAGTTACTACTTCGTTTCGTTTACGAAAACGGTTGAGCCGATGCGCATCAGTATACAGTGTACAGAAAACAGCTTACAGGAAACAGTGTACAATATGTATTGCTTTATACTGAAGTCTGAATGAACGACTCTTTTAGGTCAATATAACGATCAATATTATCTGTCCCATCCCAGTTTACGTACATAGATTATTAATGATGATTTAGCGTAAAATCATGAATAGTGTCGGTCAGTTTTTTTGGCAATATGATCAATAAAGGGGCAAGACAAGGGATAACTAGACTAGCCTACTTTCAGGTCTCCCTCTTGAAGATGCAAGCTCTTTGGACCACTCCTACCAACCGCAGTAAATACGATTGAAAGGAGCCGGTAACAACTCAATACGATTAATGGGGGACAGGTAACCCTACCAACTAGCTAGTACTTTGTCAACTTTGTTTTAATTATTGATACCGTGCCTTTTTTAACTTAATAATTTAAACGTAAAAATTAGCTACTAAAAGGTGTAATCCACAAGTTTAGCGATGAAAACAGCTTGATTGTTATTTTCATGCAGCTTACTGATAAATTGTTTCAGTTGTTAAGGGGGCGTCTAGGTGGTGAAAAAAACTTTTTTATTTACGGACGGATCCTTTTGAAACTTAGTACACCTGTGTAAAACAGAATTCTAAGACTTTTTTGTTCGTGTGAATTTTTCGAAAAATGAAAGAAAACGTGAAATTCTTAGAAAATTCTTAGAAATCTATCTCCTCCTAGGATTTTGAAGCTACAACATCGAAACGCATATCAATCGATGCGTAAAGACCATATCTGTCGATTTGTCCTAGCTTTTTTTTAATTTCGAATTTTTATGGATGGGAGAGCATTTTTCGCCAAATTTTCGAAAATTTTTCGATTTTTCCCTTTTTCACCCCCCTTTTTTCATAATATTTTCAAAATTATAACGAAATTGAAAACAAGCTAGATCCAATCTCTAGATATTTTAGTTGCGAATCGAATGGTTTATGTTTCATCGCTGTAGCTTTAAAACTCTAGGAGGAGATAGGTTTGCCGTGACAATAAGTGTGAATGTTCAGGAGTGTGCGACAAAGTCCCGCGCGCATCGCAATATATAGGCACTCAATGTAGCAAGGATACAAAACTAAACGTTACTGGAGCTTGATTCCAGTCAAGGTTGGTGGGAACGACTGCATGCACACCACTCCGTACAACGCCAGGTGGGTAACTGAACGGCAGCTCAAGCAGACACTCTATTTATGTGCTCGGCAGCTAATTTCCCCTATCTTATTTGTTAAAGAACTCCCCCACACCCCTCCCTTTCGGGATCTGTCGTGAACGCATAAATCAACGTACATGCTTTTGGTACCGTTGGATAGCTCAGAATGTCAGCTTTAAGATAATGAGACTAAAAACCGGAGAGCCAAACAGCCAATACTGTCGATTTTGCACCCAGACGCTTCCCTTAAATTTGATTAATACCTTTTGTTGAGCTTTGAAAGTGGAACTCTCCCTCAATATTAACATTCAAACTCAAGCTTCTTTTCAAATTACTAGATGCAAACAGTTCAGGCCCAAAATACTAAATTTTTGAAATTTTATTAGAAATTTCAAATTTAATTATGGAAAATTTATTTTTAAAAATCATATATGAATTTTTTATTATTGCAATAAATGCTAACTTTAAAAGCAGTTCGTTAACATGAAGTGAAAAAATCTCCAATTGATCCCTGTTTATTTTCGAGTCCTTTACGAGATTTCTGTTCTCGTTGAGCTGGCCTTGGGACACCTGCGTTATTGTTTGACAGATGTACCGCCCCAGTCAAACTCCCCACCTGAATCTGTCCTCGGCAGGCGAGTTTATTGTGTATGACACACGAGCACACACACGCGCGCTACGCGCCGTGAAGCACGCGCATACGCGTTTAAACCGGGAGCGCAGCCGTGGGTAACAAAATTGACTCGTAAACAGGCCCTGGGCCCAACGCCGACCATCAGCATGCTATATCTAGTCATAGCCTCAGACCAATGAGCTGTGGGTAACTCCGGCTAACAGTAAATCCGCTTTGCACAACACAGCCACTGCTTCACAGCGCCGGAGCACAACTGGCCGGAGCGCAACCGGCCCTACCGCAACAGGCGGCGCAGGTTAGATTAGGTAAGGTTAGGTTACGTTACGAGTAGCTGTTGCGGTAGGGCCTGTTGCGCTTTATCCACCCCTTTAAACCTATGAACTCGATAACTTAACAAGAATTTGAACTTAAATTTGAATAAATTTAAGCTGATTGAATGAGCTAAAACATCGTTTTGAATTGCCCACTAATTTTGCCTTTCACGAACAACTGCGATGCACAGAATGAGATTCTGATACCGAAAAGCAGTCTTCTTTGCATCCAAGATGAAGCAGGTATACCCTGATTCGTCATGTCGCTGCCATGACCAAGCTAGTGTGTTGCCGGCTGCATGTTATGTATGTTAGATGTAATGTAAAAATAATCATGAAATATGCATGTAATGTGCAGTTTGCTATTTTTTCTCTTCTAGATTTTTCTGGCTGAATAATTGTATTCGTGCATTGCAGCGGCCCAACACTCTTATCTAATCTTCCTTCGCAATAATGTAGTTTTTTCGTCAAAGTAATATGTGCCATCTCGCACCAAATTGATTCGACATTCGTGGAAAATCAGTTTAAAAATTTTTAATTGAATTAAATAATTCAGCTTAATTTTTCACTTTTTTCATTCTAAAATGATATTAAATCGTCCAGCAAATTTCACCCGTTATTAACTATCATCCACCATCTTTTCGTCAGCATAATCTTAAATTTTAGTTGGTAAGTCAAATAATTTATGAAGGTATTGGATTTGTAATGCGGCGTACATAATACATTCTGGCTACCATCAAATATTGCATATGTACAAGCTTTGGAATCAGGCCCTAAGTTTACCTAAATAATTCATTATTATGAAGGTTTTCGTAGCCTCCTATAAGATTTGGTAAAAACTACGGATAAAAAATGGCATTTCCCTGATCGTTAAAAATATGAAGTGATTCTGCACTACCAATAATTTGGCTTCAATCAATTGAGGAAAAGGAAATACATTGGATTTCCCGCTGGATTCTTCAACTGTTATTGGGATCTTTGCAGACAATTTACGCCCCTTGAAAGTAATTTGCTTTCCTGGCTATTATATCCTTCGTTGATCGTGTTAATCCCTCCCTTGGTATCATTGGTAAGTGTTTCGGATGTAATAGTCCCAGGCCACGATGGTACGTCGTGTAACACTTAATATCAATGCTGGATTAACATGGCGTGTGGATGATATGCAAAGGATGTCAAGGAATAAGGCATCTAGCTGCTTCAAAGTTCCTGGCGAATGAAATCGTGAAAGTTTTATTTCTAAAACTATACTTAAAAATGAGAAAAGATTAACTTTGGGCCAAAATAGCTACCCTGCAGTAGAAATTTTACGAAATAGGTAATAGAAATACATCAATTTTGATTATGAAAACATTTCTGTAAAACGTTGAACGATTAAATTCATTTTTTGCTGCTAACCTTTCCTCTGCGGGAATGTTAAACCGCCGGCTTCAGGCATCGAAACGAACGGAGACGAAGGTCTTCTTCAGCAAAGAAAGGACAAAAAGTAAGAAAAAAAAAAACATTATTTCCCAATAATATCTCACAGTTATCAAAGTTAATCAGTCACAGTTATTACCCTCGCCATCGAGCGCGATCAAATTATTAGGTTAATAAAAAAATAATATATCTTAAATACTAGTAACACCACATTCACTTCCAAACGATTCAATTTAAAAAGTATATGAAGAACGTAACTGCACTTTATTTTAAGCTTGATTTGAGCAATTACAGGTAAAACTTAAAAGTTTTCCATGAATATTCATTTTACTAATAAGCTTCGAATTAGTCTAATTCATTTATAACAAACAAAAAATACAAATTACCAAGCGTCAATTTAAACTGTAACAGAAAAATATTTTCGGTGAATTTCTCTTCAACCAATTATGAAGATCAATCTAGCGCCCCAAACCGCTATCGACAGAACAGAATTGGCTGTATATAATATAAAAAACAGAGGATAAACAGAATTGGCTATACAATGCTTGGACAACGCACCATAACGATCATACTCCTCACTATGATCATTAATATAATTGATATTATATGGTGGACATTGATATCAGTTCGGTCGAGCCATTCATGTATTAAGTTCGCTGACACAATATGGCTTCTGTTGTCTGTTTTGGTTATGATTGTTCCGTCTGAAGTTACATAGCTTCTCCATTACTCTAAAGTTAGGTAATTGTATGAGGTCACGTGAATTAATTCTTTTAATAATATTCAATTTAGATGGGTCCCCCATTACTCTAAAGTTAAGTAATTGTATGAGGAGATGTGCGTGCATTTATTCTCTTAAGGTTACTCATGTTAAATGTGTTTTTCATTACTCTAAAGTTAAGCTATTTAATCAGGTTATGAGAATTTATTCCTTAACTGTTTTCGCAGTGATAAGAAGTCATGTAAATTATAATGCCAACTTAAGATTTTAAGGTGAAAATTCTAACGAACTTGGTTCATTGGACTTTCAGAACATATTTCTCTTGCTACATGTTCACTACCATTTACTAATGTAACATGCATGAATTGTTAATTACTTTTTTCTACTTAGATTAGTTAGTGATTAGTTTGTTAGAAAATGCTACAACTACTTAATAATAATTATGTTAGTCAATAATTAATTAACGGGTTACTTATACTTATACAACTTTCTACTACCATATTCTTAGATCAATACAAATGCACCGGTAACTAAATTAATTGGTTGCGTCAGCACGACCATGAATTTGCTCCGATATTGCCTGACATATTATCTTCTCCTGGCTTTTGTCTAATCTCTAAACCGAAACATACCAAGTCATTCATCGTTCTATTTACCATTAAATATGATCTGACCATGTAATGCATTTATTTAAGAGGATTGTGCACGCCATGTTATACATTAATAATATATAACTTAAGGTGCTCAAATATTTATGGTATAAAATGCTAATAGTGGCTTGTCAACGCCTTGACTCTTCATTCAACTACTGCAATTTTGCATCTCATTGTAAGTTGGATTTTTATACCACTTTATAATTTCGTTAGATTACGTAACAGAATTTTACGATTCATTTTTTGTATGTTAAAGATGCTGTCGCTCCCACACTTGAGCCCTAGACAGTAAATTGTATCTGTCATGTCCACTAATAATTGCAACGTCAGGATGACGGGGCAAACTCAAAACCACGCACATCTGTCGTGACCACGTCCACTCAAAAAATTTCATGGGTTATATCATCCAAGTGGTTGCCCATTATCTTACCCACAATACCTGAGCGAGCGGGCCTTGTACCTATACATCCCAAACTGGGTCAGGGTAACCCAAACAAGTGCAAAAAATGTATCGCTATTTAGACAAGACCAACACATTTCAGTGAGTGTGCAGCACAAGCCCTGCAAGATGCTATCAGTTTCGTTTTATTAAGTGTATTACTTCTCAGCTACTTGCCAAAGACAACATAAGCTGTAGAAATAACTATTTTAATTCAAAAATTTCTATAGGTTAGATATAGATTTGTTAATATTAAAATGTCTTCATTATAAATTTTTGCATGTTAATAACCAATTTTTAACAAAATTTATTTTTAACTAGTTTCAGTAATCGGTCGTTCATATGGGAACTGAAAATTTAGAACTACGTTAAAAATTAGCCCCAATTTCAAATTTAAATGAATTTTTAAAGGAATTTTAAATGAAGAATTTAAATGAAAAATGTAAACAAAAAATTTTAATGAAACAAAATGAATTCGCATATAAAAAAATCTTTCTTAGTTACTTAATTGAGCTGACTGGAAAATTTCTCGCCCTTACAGACCTATCCATTAGACTTGACCTTCAATTGATTTTTTTAGCATTTCCAGCCATTTTCTTTGTACAGAATGCAGATATTATGGCACCATTTCCTATTGAACGTCTATAATCATCTTAAATTCCTTTGTCCCATTTAACTCAAACATGCAACACTATATTTGTCGTTCCGTTAGAATTTATAAACTTTTATTTGAAATAATAAAAATTTAAAATAAAAATTCTTGAAATCAAGTGCATCTTCTACAAAATTATTACCATAAGGACATATTATAATAACGGATATTATCTTATCCTCTCATGGCTAATGAACGAGTGGGTGTCCAATAACTTTCTCGAGCTCGAGTCCTACTTATTATTTCTTAAATTATCTTCGTGTGTTTAATAGTTCAGATGAAATCATTAGAGCATCTCTATATTTATTTTATGCTTCAGAGTAAATAATTGGAGTTTTTACAGCCAAACCATCAGCTTTAAAGTGGCAGCATGTAAGCTTAGCTGCTTGTATGCAAGAAAAGTTGGTTCCTATGTTGCGTGAAGTATCTGCTATTGTGAGCGGGTTTTCGGCGAGCTGGGGCTTCGAATTCACTAACTTGCGTTGGTGTTCGAGGCCAAATTTCTTCCGTCTTCTTTATTTTTCTCAAGATCTTTATTAAATAGAGTTCTGTTATGGGACTGGGTTATTTGTGGCTGGTAGTAAGATCAATTTTAAATTTAGGGTTCGGGAGTTGTTTCATGCCGAAGCCTTGCAGTCTAACCAGTTGATCAAGTAGTGAATTGCTCACGAAGACCACGGTGACCGCGTGTTGAAGCATTCAGTGGGCTTCAAAGAGCGTGATCCCACTGTTCCTGGCCGTTTTATCACTGGGTAATTGGTTACATGTCAATGTTATTGATGTTATTATCACGGCTATAGAAAAAAACGGCATAGCGCTGCAATGACACCGGGGAAGGAGGCAGATGACTTCGAGTCCAACCTATGGAGTGCAGGCCTATCTTTTTTTCTAACTGTCCCAGGCCAATGTCCTTTGCCTCACCCCTTGAAGTGCGGAAAGGATGCGTGGCAATCGTATATCAGGAACTCGCGTTCTGATAGCATAGGTTAGGTCTCTTCTATGTAGGGCAAATATCTGAGTGTAACTTATTCCTTGTTCCTAACGCCATGTTGTGAGGTGGTATTCATATTCTCTAGAAATTGTTAAACTTTAATTTTTTCTGATTTGGAGTTCACATCATCCATACCTGATCCGACAGAAAGTCGTTAAATTCCTATTTAATATCGCTTATCCCCGGAATTTCTACATTACCGTAAGTTTTCAAGAGAAAATGTTTTAAATGCTGCATAATTTCAAGCTCATATAGGTGATTCGTTCATCTTGTGCTGACTAAATTTAGGAAACTTTACGAGAGTTAAATAGCGACACACCATTCTCCCAGATAATAACCGATCAATGGTTTGACGCGATCCTTTTTCATAATAAAGATGAGTTATTTTCTGCAGAGTTATGCCAATGGATATCGTCTTTCATTTAAAAAGGCATGATAATTCCCAGATTTAGTACCGGTGGCTTCTCTTATCTCCAGAAGCTTGGACACTTCCAAGGACGTTGCTGATTCACATAGCCGAATTATGTCTCTGCCGGTTCTATTTATCAGATAGTCGATGTGTTTTGGCATGACTGTCTGCAACGAATTTACCCACGCGAACAAGATTATAGTAGATATATATTTTGCCTTCTGCTGAACAGCCCACCGTTAGTCGACGAATCAATATACCTATTTGACGTGTCATGCCAGGGCTATAAAGCAAAGATTCGTACAAGATTCAAGGTATTCGTACAAATTGACGTTGTGAGTATGAAGATTTCCTAAAGCTAATATTCTTTAAACTAATGTTCAATGTTTGTACTAATTGAGCGAACGAACTATGACGATATCTAATATCTTGATCATGAAAATTAAGTTTCAGCAACAATTCACAGTGAATATTTATTTAAATTTCCAACGAGCATTGCTATCACATCGTCACAGCTTTGTATATATTAAAAATAACGTCAAACATCATTTATTAAAATGGCAACAAACATATTTATCATTTGTGAAAAATTGGAACTATATTGCAAAGGCATCGAGATACAAAAATTATGTCCTTGATTTTTGAGTGTATGCGACATATGATGTGGTAGATTTTATGTATAAGTAAAACATCACAAAATATAGTAATTCTTTAATCCGCATGTCTTGGATAGCCTTCCATTTCGAATCAAAAGTTACAACTAACCCAAAAAACGATTCATTGTCTAGACTCTATGCGCATCGCTACTGTAACTCCACATCGATAATTAAAATCAAGATTAATTTATCCTCTAAAAAATATTTTGCACCCATTAACTCTAATCAAATAAAATTTTTAAGTCAGCATTTTTTTTCGAAAAATGGTATTCCACTATGAAATCGCACAGCTGTCAACAAAACCTCTAGGCTGCGAGTACAGAGCGAACTCATCACATGCTATCATAGCCGCCTCAAAAGCCTCATGTTAGCGGAGTAGTTATATATAAGTGTAATTATATATAATTCAGTCAAACCTGCATCAATTATATGTAAATATACTCGGGACTAGAGATCACGTTCGGTGCGTCGTGACGTCATTAATGCACTGAACTCATCTCTATTGTTCCTTTACTTAAATTTTTACACCTTCGAAATTCCCCGGAAAGTCTTCAAGTTCTAATGATAAAAAATTACGTGTGCAAGAAGATTTATTGTGTTGTACATTCACATGAATAGTGTGAAACACAAATTGAATTTTTTCTCCTGAGCTTTGCAACAAGATGAAATTATTGTTTGAATTGCATTTGAAATTATGACGTACGCTGGTCGGAATACTTGAATAAATGAGTTTTTCACTCACTAATGCACTAGTGCTGACGACGAAATGTGATGTAAAATATTCAATTTCTAGTATTGTTGGGACTTTTGTCAGTCTTTTTTTATTTAGAATTAAGTTGGCTTGAGAATTTGATTTTTATGAGTAGTATCACTGAATGAAGAGCATATTTTTCAGGGTTCTTTAAGTATAGCTTAACAGCCTCTTACTTGTGACGATACAAGTATGAATAAAAGAGATCATCAAAAATCAGAAATTTCGGTCGTCAAGACGATAAATAAATATTATTTAACCTCGGAGGAGATTCATTTACGGAACTATATCTCATAGTGAAATCAATTTATTTCTAAAAAAATTTGTATCTATCGTTTACTCTCCAATTCATGAACAAATGTGTAAAGCAAATCAAAATTATGACGATAGGTACAACCATCATCGACCATCATTAGCCTCACCGTAGGAAACTTTGCAATGAACAAAATCCTCAATGCAAGGCCTCCGATGTAAAAAACTGGAAAAATCTGCTTACATTTCGAGAAAAAAAATTAGTCTATAATAACCTCCTCATGTCGTCTCGAGATAAGTTGGACGAGAAGTGAATCGGTTGCACGTACATTGGTCAGCCGTCAGTGAAGGAGACCTCCTTCAAATTTTTGCGACGGAGCATAATTGAACTCGCATGACAAGTGGCTGTGGGCACCAGCTTATCGATCTACTTCACAGAGCCTCCTCGAAAAGGCGTATAAAAGCAGCTTGTCCTGAGTCGCTCTTACAGACCAGCATCTTGCTTACTAATCGTTGGCACATCTACTTATTGCTGCGATAGCGAGGAAATATCATCCTGAATCTTTCCACACGCACCCCAAAACAAGCACTTTAATCAAATTTCATGAACAAATTCCATAAAACTTACCCAGACGTTCTTTATTAATGACAAGAAACTAATATATTTCGTGTGAGTTCTATCTTTAACAGGCAAAAAGAATACGGCAAAGAAACGGGCAAAAAATATTGTTAAAATTTGTATTCAGCTTGACCAATAAGACCAATAGGATTCACATCCCTACATAATGATTCCGGCACTTCGCAACATTCCCAAGTCATATTCAAAGGTTGGTGATTATTACAGATTTAAAAGTTATTTAATAATGGATATTATTGAATATAAATAACATTAAACTATTATATATATATTAGATTTGATTTAGTCATTCATTGTAAACCAGCTAAATCTTTTCAATTTGTGCATACATTTCAATTATATTCAATGTAAAGGCATCACGTCATTACAAAGGGATAAAGTCAATTATGTGGGAAAATTTTGCAATTAATTTACATAGAAAAATATTTAAAATACATGTACAAACAGAGCTTTTTTTGAGTTAGATTTCCAACTATAAGAAACGCGACGTTTTATGTTTATAAATTGTCCAATAACACGTAATATTTAACCTCCAGGCAGCGGCTTCATTGCTGCAGCCGATTTACGGCCGGCAGACCGGCGGCCCCCAGCTCCCCATGTGCGGGCCAAATCTCCAATCATCGTTTGCAATCAGTGAGTTGTTCGGTATATATCATATAGAAGCGTATTATAATAGCGGTTTCAGCGTTTATTAGGCCGTAGGCCTGTCGCCGATTCTTAACATCGCAGAACATTCACAGCATTTTGAGGTCTCGAACTCGCAACTCACTGCTACAATTCTGCTGTGCTTAACCGCCCGGCCTCCTTGCCGATTCTGACCAGAAACTGGCGCACAGAGCTGGGATCGAACCCGCGCCGCTCTGCGCCAATCTTGGTACTCTGAACTTTAACCACTGGGCCACCCTGCCCTTTTCAACAGACAAAAGCTTCTGTTAATTGGTAAACTTTCATTAAATCGATAAATTTTTACCAGCCAGCATTACAAGATAATTCAGAATTCATTTAATGTACGAACTTTTATTTCTAATTGCGAAAGTTTTAACGGTGAATTATTTTAATGGAATTTTAGTATTGAATTAATTTCGGCTTCCTTACTATGCCTATGTCAATGTGTCAATACGCCGCAATATTTATAAGCTAGTGCGTAGAGATGAGATGCGGTGGTGCAGTGGTGAGAGACTCTGTCTCTCGCACCCAGCGCCCGGGTTCGAGTCCCACTGAGGATAAGTTTTTCCGGGAAGGTCAGCTCATGGTCAGCTCGATCAGCCATTCACCTAACTCTGGTTGATAAATGAGCACCTGGCTTGTCCAGTGTGTTGTGTAATGCAAAAATGGTTCTGGTGAGTCGGCGAGGCAGTGATGGTCGTAGAACTACCAGTGGCATTAGCGCCCACCGGAAAAACTGACCTATATCACCCCCTCCCATACCTAGTTGCTACTACCAGGATGGGCAATTACGCACACACTCACACAGTGCGCAAAGATCATTTACTATTCATCGTATATGTCCCTTGATGTATGACCGATATTAATAGACCGACTCGGTGCTGCGATTTTCAGGCATCATATGCTGTTTTAAATTAATGTTTTATCATTGTTTTGCATAAAAAGGTATCAATCTAATAATATTTCAATATAATTCAATAAAAATCGCACGAAAATATTCTAATAGTGATAATTCGAATTACGTAAGATATGTTTTGGCTTGATTTTATTAATAATGTCTTGGAAAAGTCCAATTTCGACTAAAAAATATTCAATTTACAGGTCAAGGCACTGACAAGTGTAAAACCTGCACTCAGACATGTACTTCGGGTATACGTACCATCACTACTAACCAGACTGACGAAAAACCAGCCCTCGCTCAAGTTGAAAGCATCGAAAAATCCCAAATGGAACACTTCAACTTGGACACGGAATCTTTGAAAAAGCTTAATCCAAGCGTTTCTGAAACTATCACAGTTCACCCGATATCGGCAGTCGACATTGACGGGACTAAAATAAAGTTAACTCTAACCAATGGTGAAACACTAAGGTATCCGACTGTGTGGCTACGCGACAACTGCCAGTGCTCCAATTGCTTCAACCCTCTTGCACTTGGACGTTCGTTTTTGATGCAAAATTTGCTTTCGGCTCCCGAAGCTGATGATGCCAGGCTAAGCGACGCCGGAGACGTGGAGATCAGATGGAAGGATGGACACGAGAGCGTCTTCAAAGCCGAGTGGCTGCAGAGAAGAGCCTTTACTGAACAGGCCAGGCAGAAATACAGAAGCAGGTTCTCCTTGCCAAAGGTAAAAAGTCCTTTAATAACCGGGAAATATTTTTATCTGGCTTTTGAATGAAGATGCTTTTGTTAAGGCCGTTTTTATTTGAGTGTACGGAAGAGACTCGTAGATTGAGTGGGCTTGACCAGCGATGCTGCAGTTTATTTTTGAAGCGCTGTTGCTATAGAAACATTAGAGAAAACTAAATTGAAGAAAATTTTGTTATTGTAGTAGAAGAGTTTGGAAAAAAACGTTGTAGGCTGTTATAAGAATTCACGTTTTAGCTTTGGATTTCATTAACCACGCTTCTGTTAATTGGTAAACTTTCATTAAATCGATAAATTTTTACCAGCCAGCATTACAAGATAATTCAGAATTCATTTAATGTACGAACTTTTATTTCTAATTGCGAAAGTTTTAACGGTGAATTATTTTAATGGAATTTTAGTATTGAATTAATTTCTGCTTCCTTACTTGATACTATATAATATATAAATCAAATATAAGTAGAGCAATACGTTGTAAAACTTCTAAATCTTGTTATAACTAGCGTCAGGAACGAAAATCATTTATTAAATGAACGATATTTATCAAACATCAAACGCACATGTAATTTTCGAATTTAATATCTCATTATGGAGCTCTTTAAGACAAATATTAGCAGAGAAATTTTTGCCTGCTTCCATACTGCCTCGCGAACAAACCTAACTTTTTGTCTTTATATCCATGGTTTAACTAATATATATTAGTTTCAAACATGTATATATATATTCTTTACCTACTTGAACTAGTAAATATTCGTTTTAAATATGATTTTACCAACAGAAACAATGGTCCCACGGCCACAAGGTAGCTGAGTTCGACTACCCCAGCCTTATGGAAGACGACGCTGCGCTGCTGCGGTGGCTCGTCGTGCTGGAGACCTGGGGCGCTACCCTCCTGAAGCAAACGCCCTCGCAGCCCTCAGCGGCATACGACCTCTGCGAGAGAGTTGCTAAAGTTAAATACACGCATTATGGGTGAGGCCTTTTCCCTTCTATGTAAAGTAATGTATGAAGAAATATTGTCTAGTATAGACTAATATTGCATTAGTCTAAAATATTAAGAACGATTGATACTGAAATTCTTGAGGATGCGCGCATTAAGTTTATGCATTATAAATATATTTTGCTTGAAGCAAAATGAAATTATTTGTTGTTGATGAAATTAATGCAATGAATTTCAAAGTAAGCCAAAATGTGCGGGACAATGACGCCCATTTTTTACATGAATAATTCATCATGTATGCTCTTTTCACCAGGATCTACTCGAGTGTGGTGAACCACCCACAGGCCAATAACCTGGCATACACCAACCAGACTCTGAACTTGCACAACGACATGCCTCAGTACCAGGAGATACCAGGGGTCAGGAAACGCATTAGCTTCTTTAATTTCCGTAACCTTCTACTATTAAATACTATCACTTATCAATATCAATTATTACAATTATTAGGTTACCAGGGGTCAGGAAACGCATTAGCTTCTTTAATTTCCTTACTCTTCTACTATTATACGTATACTATCACTTATCAATATCAATTATTAAAATTATTAGGTATGCTTATCATTCTAGGTATTATAGAGTTATTATTTGAATCAAATTTAAAAGTGAAAATTTCAATATGCCTGTCGTTTGCTTAATCGAATTTGTCACTTTTTGTGGAACTTCCACGATTAAATTTCTTACTGCCATACATTAGAGTTATTCTCAGCATAAATCAATAATATTAATATTTGGCTGACTTTGATTATACTGACAATGACTGCCTCTTTGCATATTTTATGCATTGTTAACACAAATAAACTATATTACAACTGATATTCCTGCTTTACTTCAGCTGAAATACATTCTTTATTTTAATGATATTCCCATATCATTTCAGCTGATATTCCTGCTTTATTTCAGCTGAAATTCCTTCTTTATTTAGCTGAAATCCATTCTTTATTTTAATTGATATTGCTATATTATTTCAGCTGATATTCCTTCTTCATTTCAGCAAAAATTCATTCTTTATTTTAACTGATACTTCCACATTATATTTCAGTTGATATTCTTGCTTTATTTCAGGTGAAATCCATTCTTTATTTTAATTGATATTGATATATTATTTCAGCTGATATTCCTGCTTTATTTCAGCTGAAATCCATTCTTTATTTTAATGATATTGCCATATTATTTCAGCTGATATTCCTGCTTTCTGATATTCCTGCGTTATTTCAGCTGATATTCCTGCACATGGTGAAGCAGCACAGAGGCGAGGGAGGTGACACGATCATCAGTGATGGGCTGAGGGCAGCAGAGTACATGAGGGAACATTACCCTCAACAATTCGAGACGCTCGTAACCACTGACGTTTATTTCTGGGACAAAGGCGAGGGAAAGGACCAGATGGAGATGAACCAGTTCTATAAAATCAACAAGGGACCGACCATACAGTGAGCTTAATGTTTTTAAACGATATATTTCCTCAGAGTTTCTGGTTCATGAGATGCTGCGTGATAAATTTATGCTGAAGTTAAGAATGATGTTTTTAATAAGGCGACAAATTGTATAGTGCGATGCGTAAGGTATTAATTTTTTTTCTGGTAATAGAGGAGTTAATTTAATTAGCATCGAGTAGAGTACAATTAATTCATTATTCATGGAGCGAAATTATCAAAATTTAATGTCAAGTAAACAATTTTCGGACGGTATAATTTTAAGTAATAATGCACAACTGATAGCAATCAATATGTAAACAAAGAAACGTTGGAAAAAAAAATTAAAAGTCGTTTGCAGGTTATCATTTCCATTTACTTTTCTGTAAAAAAACTGATTAAAGCAATTTTTCCGCGCTATTTTAATGGTATATATGAACAAATTCACACGCAGTTACAAGAAAAAAGTTCGCGCGAATTAAAAAAATATATATTGTGTACTCTGAGTTTTTCCCGAATGCGCCGGTCACTAACCAATTATAACTGCGACTGATGTGAGTTTGTGTAACGAAATTCACTTCCAACCAATGTAAAATTTTGCGCTGTTCAAATGAATGAATCTTTTGTTTTTGGTTTCATCTATAAGTAAATTATTAATAATAACAAGTTTCCGCGCGTGTATGCAGCGTTTGTCCATGTTTGATATATGTTAACACGATGCATTGTGCCTGTAGGCTGAATAATTCCGGTGAAGTGAGCACCATCCGCTTCAATAACCAAGTCCGGGACTCGCACCTGGATCTACCTGACGATAAAGTAGAGGATTTCTACCACGCCCTCCAGATCTACTTCAGGCTCATGTACGACAACAGCGTCTCGTTCAAGATGCAAGATGGTTAGTCATTTACTTGCTTAAGTTAGATTTTAGCCGTCTGTAGGTGAATTGCAAAGTACAATTTGTCGCTATTATTTCAAGATTTAAAAATTTCACAATTTTTCTCCACATTCATGACAAACAGGGCATAAAAACAAAGATACTAAGCATTGAAATTTTCCTTAAGGACATTACGGGATGCATATTTAAATTTATTTAGGAAATAAAATTGAATTCAAGAGACTGTAAGATAATCATGAAGTGTTGGCAGGCGCAACAAATAAATTTAGTCTCTAGCTTATCTTGCAGTGCAGAGACTCTTTATTCCTGCAATAAAACCATGGATTTTACTCGTCTAAAAATATGCACATCATTTGCATCGCAAAAATCTCCGGGAATTGCGCTCCGAAAAAAATAGTCATGCTCGGTGCCATAGAAAGTAGCTAAAGGTACTAGGAGCCACGGGACTTTGAATAAATAACAAAGCCAGCACTTTTCGAAACTACGTATTACACCTCGACAAAAATAAATGCATAAGTAGCTATGGTCTACTGACACGTTAAGCACAGTTATTTGCCAGAGTTACTGCCTACTTTTTCATTAAATGTTGCCAATGTTATAGATTTATTAGAACATAGTAACGAGAGTTACCTTCATTAAACAAAAGGGCTAAAAAAATCTTCGTATATGTATTCGCAGGAGACATGACGGTGCTGGACAACGTACGATGTCAGCACGCCCGGCAGAGCTTCGAAGGCGACCTGACTGCGCGGCATCTGGTGACGACTTTCATGAGCTGGGACGAGGCTCTGTGTCGCCGCCGTCGCCTTCAGGAGCAATTCAAACTGTAAACATGTAACTGCAGCAGCAATTTATTGTAAGCATGTCACTGCATGACTAATGCCAACTATGAACATGTAACTGCAGCAGCTATTTAATGTGAACATGTCACTGCATGACTAATGCCAACTATGAACATGTAACTGCGGCAGCTATTTAATGTGAACATGTCACTGCATGACTAATGCCAACTATGAACATGTAACTGCGGCAGTAATTTAATGTAAACATGTAACTGCAGGTCCAATGCAAACTATGAACATGTAACAGCAGCAGCTATTCAAACTGTGAACATGTAACTGAATACCTAAGTTCTTACCCAATCGCCTGCAGGAGAAATTTTAAATAAAGACATGTAACAATACGTACCAATGTTTTTATGGTAATGCATGAGTGATTAAGGCTGTGAGATTCTTTCTCACAGAGATTGAGATTAAGGCTGATTCTTTCTAGCGCATCACATATAAGAAGGGTTATTAATCCATGATTAGCGACTTTTTAATTAATGCAGATCCTTTGGTTTAATTTATGTGTTTCTTCGTTGGTCATGTTTCTTATTGAGATTTTAACATGCAGAAACAAATAATGTTCTGAAGCATACGAACCAAAAATAAATTCATTCATTTGATAATCATTTGTAATCATGAAATATAAAATATTCGAATGCAGGATTTCATGCTCTACATTATATATTAAATACCAATATTCATAAATTGGATAGTGATTGTAAAACGGGACAATAAAAATGAAGTAGGTTGGCCTTAATTAGTAAATAAATTTGATTGATGCATCATGCTTTTATTGCGAACCCCAAACTAATTTTTAACCAACATAACTGTTAACCACCCTAATTACTGGAGTAACATGTGAGTACTGCACGGTGTTTCCTTTCTAGGATTGACCACTTTCTCGTTAAATAAAATGGAATAATGCGGATATTGAATGCAAATTAATTGCTAAATCATAAAGTAAAGAATGTTTAAAGTTCCTTCACTGTTCATCTTCGGAAAATCTGCAAAAAATATATTCATATTTGAATATATATTTTATCAAGCAGTACCTACTCGAATGAATCCATACACATTGTCACCGACTGAGTGCACCTCGTATCCATTTTCCCATAGAAATATTCCCCCACAGTGACTGTAAATCTATTCTCTGGCAGCGACCGAGTTTCTAGCAGCGTAGTTTGAATTGTAGCACGTCGGAAGGCATGATAGATGAAGCTGCTTTGGAAGTCCCTGTGAGTGCGGCATAAACCTCGACTGTGGAAGACATCTGGCCCCCCAAAATACACCTGACATTTAGCGCTCGAATTTAATGGAAAGATATGAAGAGAGCAGCTTTATGTGCGGCATGGAATATGGACGTTTGGGGAGATGAGCTGCGAACTGAAACAAGGAGGTGTGCATTGAGCTCTGAAACTCAGAGCTAAGAATTTCAAAGCAAAGTTGTGATGCGATTGGCGGGAAAAGTGTCCGTACTGAGTAAAGGATATAGTGAGCATAGAAATTATCAAGCAAATATTGCATGAAACCAGAATTACAAAAATCCATTTCGTAAAATACAAATGTAAAAAAATTGTTTAGGAACAAGCAGCAAACTAAATAAATAGCGAAATAGAATATGCAGAGCCCAAAAAATTTATTTTACACCTGCACTTCTTTGTTCGATTGCCATCTCTGATTCAGCATGAAAAGAAAATTTCAAAATTTTACAACATAAATGCCAAATTATTCATTCTGAAATAACTTCAATTTAGAAAAAGCAGGACGATTGATCGAATTGTATCTCACAATCCCAAAAATCTACACGCTTCTCTATTTCGGGTACTAATTTCGGTTAACTTATCTAGCCATAAATCTAGGCACCTGTTGGAAACACCGTATTGAGTGAACGAACCTGAGCCTCTAGTGTCTAGTGTCTAGTCACTAGTGAGATGACTGCTGTTGGTGACTGAAACGACTGTACAATGTGTACATACAACGTCGCCTTTTTATGCATCGCTTCACACGGTAACACACAACCTGTGTAGGATCATAACTACAAACGCTCGTCATGAGTAGCTCATGGTACGCATGACTGCCAGGTTCATGTGACGAGGATCTGGAGGTCCAAAATTGGGCGCAGTTCAGCTGATCCCACGGTTTGAAATACGACCTTTTCTTTTGAAGGAAACATTAAGTGCCTCCCAGAGGGAGTCAATTTCAAAAGGCTAACCCTCGGTACGTGAAATTCTCCGCGCTTTCTCGGAATCGAGGACGAAATAACATCTTGAACTATTTTGAATCTAGGTTACGGTCACAAAGGCTTTATTATTATGTGCATATGAAGCAGTCTTTAATTAACATTTTAATCCAATACAATATACCTCGAATGCAAAGGATTCGACCCACGCCTTGCACACGTTCATTGATATATATTCACGATAATTTTTCATCCGAACCTACCTGAATTTCTTCAATCATTGCAGGCTTATGCAACAGTTTCGTGTTGGTTACGATTAACCAGCCATGATAAATATGATGCATGCTTATAAAATGCAATTACAAGTAGAACAAGTATGTTAATATATTATTTTTATTCCCCAACTATAATGATTGCGGGGCTGCAATTTACCGCGCTGGTCGAGGGTTACGGAGATCCCTCCGGGGGCGGCCGTAACCGGACTCCCAAGCGGTGCTCAAAAGTACGTGTTTTTCCCTCGGTATTCCTACGGGAATAATGAAGCAGCGTTTTGCCTCTCTGCCCTCGAGAGCATTTCGCTTCCTCGTATGGCGGATAAACCTAACGGTCGCGCCGCGACTTCTTCAACGGATTTATTACGATTGTATGTTTCACGAAATTGAAGATTTTGAAAATTATTCCATGAATTCGTATGATTTTACTTTTTTATCGCAATAAATTTTGAAATTTGCATAATATTTTTCGTAAAAGATGAATCGAAAAGACAAGGTACTTTTTTGAGCACATTGTTACAATAAGGTGTTTACGTTGATTTATTTACGAATCGCCGGAGCGAAAGATTGCTCATTTGTACTACAATTTATAATATTTTTCGGTAATATAGTCAATAAAATTGCTGCCTAATCTATATATATTTTTTTACATTTAGAAAAGTACAAAACTAAATACATATTACTAAAATACTCGTCTTATTCAACAGGATACATGTTCGTATTATTCGTATATCTTCATGCAGTCTCGAAAAGTTGTGTTGTTATGTTGCCTAGAGACAAAACTCGTGTAGCTCGTATTCCCTTAGATTCCTGGGCGCATCGTATACATTCCTGAACGCATTTCTTGGAGGTAATGAGGAATGACCTCTCGACTAAGGGTCATTTTCTGGCGGGTTCTCACAGCACCTTATCGCTTGGCCCTTCATCAGGTCATTGAAATACTTGAAAAATTTACGTCCACTCCAAAGATAACGGAACGTTGCATATACAAGACTTAGTTGTAGTGCTTAGCATGACGTTCAAAGTTTAGAAATAAATAAAAATATATTCCCATATTTGAATAACGAAAGAAGAGACTTTATCCTATACGGTTGTAAGACAGCTCAAGATCAAATAATAATATTTCATAGGGAGCACAATTTTCACTTTAATTATTTTCATGCACTTTTTTAAATATCATTTACTTTAATTTAGCAAATATCTTCACAGAAAATCGCTCGATTACCACCTATTAAAAACTTAAAATTGAAATTAGGTACTTAAAATTTAATAAAATTTTACTATAAAAACTTTAAAATTTCGTATTATACACTTCATTTGCACATGTCTTGCAATAAAAGAATACTTAAGCGTGATAGATAATTAAATGCAACATTTATTTTAAAGTGACACTGTAATTAATAAATTTAACTGCCACCTATTCGGCTACCAACAATCATATGCACGTTGTACAAAGGCCCTTATAACTCATACTGATGGCCTTTGAGTTACATTAACGATGAAAGATTTTCATTTGGTGCACAATAAACAATTTTAAAAATTAATATTATTTTCGAATAAGTTATGATGGCAGCTCGCGAAAAGGCACTTAATTTTAGTTATAAGAGTGCTAGAATTTTTTATATGCATTTTAAAATCTAATGTCACGTTAATTAACGCTTAAATGACGGCCAGAAATGTTATTTTCTGTCATTCTGGCCTTTGAATGGTGCAATCATGAGACATTATTGGTGCATAAAGGCTCCCATGATGATATTTTTATGAATATTTTTGCTAATGACTACAAATTAAACAATTAAATAAGGAAAATATTGCGATTTTTCTTCTGAATTCTGTGAGCAAGTTGCAAAAGGTTCCGATGTGGGCGGAAAAATGAAGATCATGAACGTTACTTTATAGAAATTCTGAACTTTATTATTTAGATTAACGCGAATCTAATCGTTTATGTTTTTTCATCAATTTCGTCATGTATTTATTGAACACATTATTTTTAATTCTACGTGTGCACAAATTAATTAAGCTGAAAATACGAATTAGACGTAAAAATAAACGAAGATACCTTCGCTTCTTGGCATGGTGAAGTCAAGTACCAAAATTAAAATGGGGGTTAATTACTTTTCTGAATAATTTAAATAATCGCATAGTCCCGAAGAAAAATAGGCACAGCAGCCTACAAATTTTATTAACAAATAATTTTCTCACCTAACATTCACGAAATTTTGTAAATAATTTGACTGTTGTTAATATTTTACCCATACAACAATAATTCTCTTCCAGCAATTCATTATACCATATTTAATGAAAATAATATATGGTATAATGATAGGATTTCATTATACCATATATAATGAAAATTATATATGGTGTAATGAATTATATTATATAATACCATATATAACATAAATTCCTACAGATTATCCGATAATGAAAACATGAAATTTTGCGTTTATGAGTTTCCATTTAACGCACATCATCGTTACGGAATATTAATACGGGATATGAATCAAAGCAATACTGTGCCCGCACAATTGAAGAGGGCGTTGGTGAAGACTGTGAGAGGAAGTGGTCGGCATTTGCATATAGACGAAGCTGCTCCATCAGAGCTTGCCAATCTTGGTAACTTGCGCTAACAAGCGAATTATTGGAACCATCGTCGGGGCACTTAGAAGACCTGATCGACTAACTGCTGAGCAAAGACAGACACTTGGACGAGTGTGCACTCCGCAGTACATGTGCGATAACTGGTCGAAAAGTATGAATAACGTAAGAACTTACAATGATATGATGTTGAAGTTCTTGGAATGCTTATGTGAAAATTACGAAACATATCCTCATCTAGAACTACGAGTCCTACCCTCATCTAGAACCACGAGTCCTACCCTCATCTAGAACTACGAGTCCTACCCTCATCTAGAACCACGAGTCCTACCCTCATCTAGAACCACTAATCCTACCCTCATCTAGAACCACGAGTCCTACCCTCATCTAGAACCACTAGTCTTTCCCTCATCTAGAACCACGGGTCCTACCCTCATCTAGAACCACTAGTCTTACCCTCATCTAGAACCACAGGTCCTACCCTCATCTAGAACCACGAGCCCTACCCTCATCTAGAACCACGAGTCCTACCCTCATCTAGAACCACGAGTCCTACCCTCACCTAGAACCACTAGTCTTATCCTCATCTAGAACCACGGGTCCTACCCTCATCTAGAACCACGGGTCCTACCCTCATCTAGAACCACTAGTCTTACCCTCATCCTATCCTCGTTGAGAACTATGATTGCAAATATGCTTAAAGATTCCTAAGGCGGCCTAATGAATCAACTTAATAATCCATGTTTCCTAATGAAGGATTTATGAGCATTTCTTATCTAACAAGGCATTTCCATTATTCAGTTTGTTTAATGTTACTTATCATCAAGGACGAAAATTGATCATCCCAGACTCGTGCGATCGCACAATTTGTTTACAGATTGTCTCCCGAGGGAATGTCGTGAGACGGGTCGGCCTAGCGGGAATTTCGTGAGACGGGTTGGTCTAGCGGGAATATCGTGAGACGGGTTGGTCTAGCGGGAATATCGTGAGACGGGTCGGCCTAGCGGGAATTTCGTGAGACGGGTCGGCTAGCGGGGATATCGTGAGACGGGTCGGCCTAGCGGGAATTTCGTGAGACGGGTCGGCCTAGCGGGAATTTCGTGAGACGGGTTATCCTAGCGGGAATATCGTGAGACGGGTTATCCTAGCGGGAATAGCATGAGACGGGTTAGCCTAGCGGGAATAGCGTGAGACGGGTTATCCTAGCGGGAATATCGTGAGACGGGTTAGCCTAGCGGGAATAGCGTGAGACGGGTTATCCTAGCGGGAATATCGTGAGACGGGTTAGCCTAGCGGGAATAGCGTGAGACGGGTTATCCTAGCGGGAATATCGTGAGACGGGTTAGCCTAGCGGGAATAGCGTGAGACGGGTTATCCTAGCGGGAATATCGTGAGACGGGTTAGCCTAGCGGGAATGCATGGCTCAGGAGTGGAGGTAATGTGAGGAAATGCCCGAATGGAAAATGTCCTCTCGCCGTGCAGACGAAAAGACATATGTGTCTGTAGGCTTCGTGAGGGCGATGGAGTGGAGAAAGAGTTTTGTGTATAAATCATCTTTAGTGAGTATTTCACTAACTGTAGCTACAGCCTGCACTAATTTGAAACAAGAACCAACATCAGGGGCCAAAGTTATATACTAAAAAAACTGCGTTATAACACATCCATGCGACAACACTTCTTCTCGCTTCGAGTCACCGGTATATGTGGAACAGCCTCCCTGATAGCATCGTTGACGCTCCGAGTATGAACGCCTTCAAAAACAGACTAGACGAAGCTATGCAGGAGCATATGTTCAGTCTTAAAATGCCTAGGAAATTACGGACCAGGCAATAAGTCCAGCAGCTATCTCAATCAATCGTCAGTTATGGAAAGATCGGGTTCCAAAGGCCGGATCCCTTGCAAATCAAGTAAAGAAAACTATACAAGAATAGGCAACAGGCCATGGGCCTATTTCTTCAGTGCCGACACTTTTATTCTAGTCTATTCTATTAAGAAAATTGATGACTTTTAAAAAATATCAATTATGTGTTGATATTTTTTGAAGATTGTCTCATTACCAAAAAATGCAAATTATTGCAATAGAGTAGTACAGAGTTATTATTCTTGAAACGTGATTTGGCTCCATTACTAACAAGCGACCATTAATTACTACCCATCAAACTGGCTACTTCCTACCGACTAAACACAGTGCAAGCGAGCACAACTTTTTTCAATACATACTAAAAGAATTTATTTAGTCTAATCCTAAATGAGATATTCTTGGGAAATCAATCGCTGACTTGTCCTCGTGAAAAATATGGTAAAATATGCATGCTTCGATGCTGTACTCAGCTCCTATCTGATTTACAAAAAATTATATTTATTTCCAAATTATTATATAATAGATGGGAAAACAAATATTCCATAAAGCTGGTAACCATGCTGACGAGTTGAGCTTCAAGTTATTTTGACAAATAAATTCACTTTATCATATAATCCGTATATTTCGTCATGTAATTCATGACGGCCTATCATACGGGATGAAGAGGTCCGACAAACAAGATTAGAAATGCCTAGATGGGAGTTTCTATGTATCAAATTCCTGATGATCTTTACTGAACCTAATTAAATGGTCGTTACTTTCCGCTCTTAGATTAAATTACTTCTCATAACATGCGTAGTTAAGCTCCGCATGACAGAAAAACACCTTTAAGAAGAATAATTTCCATATTTTATGGTTTCGCATAAGATGTGTTTGTTGAGATTAACAGATGAAGCAGGATGTAGAACGATATAACCTAATCTGTGATGTACGGCTGTTCGCAACTTGAACGACTGGCATTTCACTCAGGATCGACAGCTGTTCTTTTTCAACGCAGCGCAGAGTTTAGGTAAGGGAAAACACGTCGCAAGCACAGAAAGCCTGCTACGCGAGACCCATCGAGGTGCGGCTGAAAGAACGCTTGTGTTCTCATATCAGCGCTATCAGGCCGCTCGGGTTCTTGCGTACTAGAAGCTTTAGTTTAGTTACCCATATTATACGGCACTTTTTCAGTCACGTCCATGATAGGGTTATCAGGGATTTGGGAATTAAAAATTTGTATGTGTGTCTTGATTATGTATATCAGGCACCAATTAGCATATCTTGATTATGTATATCAGTTAGTATGAATATCTTGATTATGCATATCAGTTAGTATGATTATCTTGATTATGTTTATCAGTTACGATCTTACAAAAGTGTACAGCTCGAATATAAAACTAGGATTGAAATTTTTAGGTAATATTTATAACTTGTAGTGTTCAGTCATTGGAAAGCTCTACTAAGACAATCGTTGTAATTACTTTAACCTGGAACTTTGTTTGGTAAGCAGTAATTTAATTTCAACAATGGTCATTTGAAATTTGATACATGCAAGTCTCTGAAAAAATTTTGTAAACTCAATTGTGTTAATATCAAAGTTTTTTTACACACGGCTGTCAAAGATTGGTTAAAATTGGTCATGAAGCTGTTAATGCTGCATCATTCTTCATACCTCATTATTGGCTTTCGTTCTAGGAGCCGATCACAGTTGTAAAAGGCAAAGCGCATTAAAAGCGGCTAACTACTCAATATAAAGGAAACTTATATGATTATTTTTTTTTTCATGTGAAAAGAAATATCTTAAAATAAAGATGATGCTGAAGTAAAGTATTAATTTAGAAATCTAATAATGGGCAACCATGAGACGATAAAAATAATGAGATGGCTTCAAAGCGACCGATGAAATATTAAAGTTCGAGCAATGGCTTATCAACGGAATATTTTTTTTATTTGATGTCGGTTGTAATGCAAACCGAAACTGGCACCTTTAAACAGTTTACTGATAATCAATTCCATCAGCATTTTTAGCGCATTTTCTCATTTATGGAAAAAATGCACTATTGTGCTCGCCATGTCCGTCCGTCCGTCTGTCTGTCTGTCTGTCTGTCTGTCCGTCTGTCCGTCCGTCTGTCCATGACCTCAAGTTTTCGTCGACGTGAAAATGTGCTCTCTGTCACTCACTGCAGTGAGTACTGAGTTATATTTTTTTAAATTTCAAGCACTGAAAGGCTAACCGTTTATTGGTGTAGCAGAATATCAGAAACCAAAATTGAAATATTTTTTCATTAATTGGACTCGATGACAGCATAAAAAACGAAGAGCATTCCAAATACAGAGTGTGAGTTCAACATTATCCCTGCACGCAACATGCACAACCAAAGCACGCAGCTCCGTATCGCGGCTATCCGTCTATCCGATAGTCCCGGACGTCGGCGATGGGGCGCTATGTCAGTCCGCACATTGACTTCTTTGTTCAACCCTGAGGCCGAGATCGGACGAGCTACGTGCTAGGCCGTACTCATGCCAGCTCAAAACGTTTCCATGCACAGTGGAATGTTTAGCTTATGTTTTATAGTATTCCCTAAAACTGTTGAGAAGAAGTATTTTGGGCATGATTCCGGTAACAGTTATTCTAGTACCTAAAAATTCCGGCTCTTGTAGGTAAATCATGAAATATTGTGAAATTACAATTAAATGGATGTAAAATTTATTTTTAATGGAAAATTAGTCCAGGAAACTATATTTCAGCAGGAATAATCGAAATCTCAACAATACAATAACCATAAATTGTTGCAGAAATCATTTCGACGGCGATACTTTTAGGTAAAATTTCGGCGCTTGCTCACAGACGAGTATGCCAAGACTGTTCTCAAGGGTCAGCATTTAATGTTATGTTTCATTATGATTTCTTTGGTATGAAAATCACAGAGAATAAGTACATTTTCATGATATCAGCGGTTAAAGGAAAATTCAATTTAAAATCCGGTTGTATAATTTTTATTTAAATTTTGCAATGAAAATGTATTGTTGCGTTTCCAAATCGAATTTTCAGAGAGAAAATTCATGATCTCTGATAATCATTTGGAAAACTTTCAAGCCAAATTCTAAGTTTCAAGACCTGCTGACAGATTGGGGCCATTATTTGCGACGTTGGTCGTCCATATGAAGAGATAAAATCGTGATCTCAACGCAAGGATATTTTCGAAAAAAAGGCCCCGCATGCAGGTCCCATTGTGGTGCCAGACAATGAGCTCTTTTGTTAACCCAGGGACAGAATAAGCCACTCTTACATTCTTGAATACAGTCTGCTTGTCTCATTAACATAATCTAATAAGGATCTTTTGCAAGTGTTAGCGTTACGAAACTCCCTTCTCAAGATGCCAACTGGCACGTACGTTTCTTCTGCCAGATGGACGCACGTCGCGAGCTCGTCTCCTTTTTCCAGGAAGTTCTTGTCCTTTTGGCGAGAGTCGAGGCTTTTCATTTTGAGAAATCATAGCGCGCCTCGTGCGTTGCTGAGTTGTTTTAGGGCATCGTAAATATTTAGGAGAATGTCGGAACCGCGCAAAATTTTCTTCAAGATCCCCGCATGCGGAATGCCGAGTGTAAAGTTCTTTGGCCGCAAGACGAGAGGTTTTGTTCTCTTCATTGCCCACACAAACTTCGTTGATGCGTAAGTGACGCCTCAGCTAGAAAACAGAATTTCTTGAAACGCCTATGGCACTTGAATTGTTGCCTCGTACAAAAAAGATCCTCCTTGGTTTTCTTTCGTGAATAGTTTTCGTTTCGATGGAGCAGCTAATTTCAGTCGATTTATCGGTTGATTGCGGCAGAATCTCTCCCGAGATTTTTTTTTCACCGGTATTGTTTTAATAGTTCTATAAAATGTTGTGTTTTGTGAAAAAAATTGATTCTACATCAAGGCACAGAATTAAAAAAAAACCTGATAAACGAATGAAGCAAACACAAAAGTCCACACATTAATCACAAAAACATAACCAATTACTCAAGTTTCAATTCAAATGGTTGAGGTCACTCGTTATTCTAAGAATTTTCTGATCGAAATCACTGAAGATAGAATTTGCCTCCTCAGGTCTGAATGCTGCTCCTCGCATTTCCACATCTCGGTCATGTTGCGGGGCAAATTTTCTTCTTCCTCCAACGAGGTTTGATGTTATACAAGCATAAATACCGAGACAAAAAGCTTCGACCGCAGTTGGTAGTATTTTCCGGCAGCTGCAACAAGGCTAAGATATGTCTCATAAATTACAGAGACTTTGAGCGGAAACTTTGCATTGGCTGCCTCTTTCGATGCCGAAGAGGGACACATGCCTCCTTTCGCGGCGGCTGGGCCATTCCCCCGCCACCTTTATTATGCATTCTTATATAATCAGGACGAGAAAACAGAAAAAATGAATTCGCTCCAAAGAGGTGTCGGGTAAAATCTGCTTGGATTTCGGATTTTTCCTTCAGGGCGCTTAAGTTTTTCTTACGGGCTTCTGGAATGTTGCAAGACGCCGAAAGGCGCGCGTTATTTCAGTAATTAGAGTGGCCATTAGGAATATGGCAGCCTAGATTAAAGGAACGAGGCAAAGGATATCAGAGCTTACGACCGTCTACTTTATGGCCCAGTTTTGAACCGAGCTCGCTCGTCTCATTACCAAAAACAAAGTCGTTGGCCTAATACAACGGGATGATGCAGTGTTATATCCAGCCGACACCCGCAGCTACAACACACGCCAAACGTTCCCTAACAAAGGCCCGCTAGCTTTACCTTCAAAGAAGCTGCTGATAAAACCCTTTCATAAACGTCCTGATTCCAAGCTATAGACAATTTGATTGCGTGCCATAAGAAGCAGCAAGACAAGAATATCAAGGAATACTCACAGTTTTAAGTCTTTGAAGAGCTCGATAACAATGAGCGCTTTCAAGTCAAAGACAAAGGCACTATTTGACTTTCTTTAGAAGCGGAAATCTTTTTCCGTATTTCTAGCTGATGCTGAAATGAGTTGCAAGGAATAAGCGAGTGCCGGATAATTAGACTCAATTAATTTCCCGCACCATTTTTTTACGCTGTTTGCATTTAACAAGTTTTGCAGGCAATTAAGGTAGTAACGCGACGAAAGAAGCCCCTACTGATCTTCGGTTTAATAAATTACAATACTGAGATTTCGTCAGAATTTATTATGAACTAATTGATATAATTGTTTGCTCTGATTATTGTACTACTCTCCCAGAAACATTCATGAGTCATGTAGTGTATCTTAACAAATCAATATTTTATCCACAGCGCGAGCAAATTGCGGATAAGATATTGATTTGTTTATAAATCAATATCTTATCCGTACGGCACATCCGTACACGGATTACCGGCAAATGGGCTAAAAGTGCATCGTTATTGGACAATATATCACTCATTTCTCTGAATGCTTGGTGCACTCGGAACTGAACAAAATATGAACTATGGGATGGAGTTCAAGGTTTATTTCTCCCGCTTATTTAGTTGGCGTTAGCAGCATGGAAGGCAAAAATTTCAACAGAATTTGGTCATTTTCTTCAATGGAATGGACAAGGGCAATTTTCGCAAAATTTCTATGCTGCAGAAATGGAAAAATTATTTTCACATGTTATTTATATAACACGTTTCATCGAAATTCTCCATAATTTGAATTATTTTTGTACAAACTCATTTTAAAATATTATATGATATATGTCATTATGTCGATAATACGTACGTATGTCCATTGCGTACTTGTCTTATTATTTCATAATTTTCATACAGTAATTATTTCGAAAGTTTGTTTGTGTTTCTTTTAGTCGTTATCTTTAGTCGTTAATTGCACATCCTTGTAATATCGGGATAGTGTCTGGATAAGATAATCTGTAACTAGTGGAGTGATAGAAAACAATAAACAAAGGTAAATAAAATTTTTTAGTTTCACATTTCACTACTGTAAATTTTAATTTAATTTTGAAAATTCGAATATCCTTTCAACTTGAACACGGTAGTCAAGTGAAAATTTCATGTTTAATTCGAGTCTGAACGAGTTTAATTAAAATTTGCCTTGGGATTTAATGGAACTGACTGCGGGATGACAGGATTCCACAATCTCCGGATCATCCATCCCAGATATGAAAATTATATTTACACAATTATTACAACTATTACACTATTACCATTTACATCACTAAAATTAGTATTTTTTCAATAAATGAAAATAATATTTATATTTTAATGGATATTAATAACAAATGATACTTTCCAATTTATCTAAGGTCTACGAAGACAATCTAAGTGTAATAATTGAACAACTTTTTCGATTAAATATTGAAAAAATACGGGTACGCTGGGTGGGATACGGGCGAGTACGCTGCCAGCCCATACATGTTCTGCGATCAGCAAACAACTGATTCCGTTACAACACATTATTGCACACACAAATCACATTAAAACTTCTTAATAACAATTAACACAAAACTTCACTATCATGGTACCTTATAACTGGTAATTATTAACCTTCCATATTCACGGGGATATGTTTTACAAGACAAATGACCATGTCCATCCATGTTTAAACTACTCCTTTCCTATCCGCTATCTGTGATCTAAATTCTAACGCTTTTCAAAATATTCTTAACATTCTATTGCTCATTAAAATATGACAACACATGCATCTATGATAAAAGCCTAATATTTGAACAATAAATACCAATTAAACCAAGAACTCTACAAAATATTGAAAATTGCGTTACGACAGTCACGTTTGCGACTTAGCGAAGCTTGACTGAGCATACCACAGCAAATTTTCCCCAATAATGCCAAGCATTTTGTAAAAAATGCAGAACCGAGAGTTAAAACTGCCAAGTTTGTCATAGCGATATGTGGAAGTTCAAATTCCTTAAAAAATGTGCATTTTATTTTTATTCTGAACAAATGGAGACCTTGCTTTTATCTGGAGGTAATTTTTTAACTTGGCAACGCCTTTGCAAGACCATTGCGTTGCAGCGACCGCAGAGATACGAATCTCGATCCTTCCTTCAGATTATTTCGCATCAAATTTAATGCGATCTCAATACAAACGCGATTCGTGTATACGCTTGCGGTATATCACAAATCTAGAGAGGTATTTTACCGCAAATGCAGGAGTGCGTTAGTTTCGTAATGTTGCGTATAATGCTAATAGTTGCACAAGCTTCGTATTGTCATTACATTTACATAACCTAGTGTAGCGCTCGATAACATTCATTAATTCCAAGTATTTTTCAGGCATTGAGGCCAGATTTGGTAAAGCAATATTTCGATTCTCTGTTTGTATTCGTCGCATTATTTATCGTATCATATTATTTCAGTTTATGTTGGAAATAATTATTCTGATGCTGCAAATTGATTAAAACGAAACTATGATGAATTTCCTTGTACCGTTTCTTTTTTCAAAGCTTTCCTAGATCTTCGCAATTATCATTTCCGTAATTAATAATTGATAACATAATAATTATTCGTCAATTAAACGGCTGAGATTACAATTCAGTGTATTAAATCTTTTTCTAGCATTATTAAATGTTCAAATAATCTTTAATGGTTCATTTGTACGAGTTAATTTCTAGCCATTATAAAAAGCAGGATAATCGAGCTTCTAAAAATTCTTCAATACTTTAAAACACCTAAGTCATGAAATATTGTAACTTAATTAATTAATTTTTTACCAGTATAGATATCAGTGTTCAACACTACAACAAACTTTCGTTGTGAAATACTCGCTTGTAATTAATGAAATAATTTTTTAACGTGTATATGTCAGTGTTCAACACTAGAGCAGATCTACGTGATGAAATACTGGCATGCAATAAGATGATTTATTACTGGTTAATACTGCATGGCAGTTTACAACGCACAATCTAACCAACGTCATGGAACACTCACATGTAATTAAATGTAAAATATTGTGATGAATAATTAGTTAATTAATTAATTAAACATTAATTATCTTCAATAGGCTTAATGAGAGCGCTGAGGTCTTAATTTCTTATTAGGAATACAAACACAAACGCTGAACGACCGCCGCAGCCTGGCAGCTTCGAGTGCCACTCCATTAGTGAGTGGTGAGTGGTGGAGTGGTGAGTGGGGGAGTGGTGAGTGGTCAGCGTGACAGAGCACAGCGTGACAGAGCACAGCGTGACAGAGCACAGCGTGACAGAGCACAGCGTGACAGAGCACAGCGCGACGGAGCACAGCGCGACGGAGCACAGCGCGACAGAGGATTTTGGATTTCTCTATCCAAGAAAAAACGGTGAAGAATGTTTGGCCCAGAAGAAAATTATTAATGATTTTCCTTCTTTTTAATATCATGAATTTAGGATTCTTCATTATGCATGTATGTCCTGATTATTTCATATTCATATAAATTCTTTAAATTGAAGTTTCTGAATATTTGCTAAACTTGATTAGGAAGTTTGAGCTCTGTAAAAAAATCACGAATGATGGCATTGGTAAATTCCGCATGGCGTCCTCGCAAATTCACCAAAATTTCATCTTCGTCTAAAATCTAAATCCATTAAGTCGGAGTATGGAAAGCCCGAGAAAAATGGTTGCTCGTGTTTATAGATAATTTGAAGCGGCCCTTGTATGCTGCCTAACTCCCAAAACTAAGGCCCCAAAAATGTCTAATCCGGAACAAAGTTTGGTGCCTCCTCCAGACTCGGGCTTCTAAAATTTCCGAATATCGAGGATCGAATTCACAGAAGTGTGGGTCTGGCCGACTGATCTGGGCTCTATAGTGTGCGCTATTCTACAGCTTCATTTACGATGCAATCTGCGTTCAACAGCGAACGGCTTTTGCCACCATGCAAATGATCTTAATCAAAAGGCCATACATAATGCAAACTCTGTCTTGCCTGTGGAATATCAAGTAGCTCTAATGAATGGCTTCCTAATCTCGGGACTGGCCTCACTAGAGACTCAAAAGCCACATCTCTTGCCAGCTGAGGCTGTGTTTGCAAACTCACTCGCCTTCTATTCCCATTGCCGAGGATCGATTTTGGTTTTATTGAGACAGAATTTGCAGACTGGCGTCTAATAATAATTTATATGTAAAGAAATTTCGGGAACTCTTTTGTTCACGATTTGGATTTGTGGTGGCGATGAATTTAAGTGAATAATAATTCAATAATTATATCGATTATATGAAATTAAAACAATCGAATTTATATTTTAGAAAATAAACTGCATCACAAGGGAATGATTATACAAGCAAAAAAATGCAATTTTCCAAGATTAACCTTGTCAAATCGTGAATAAGTCACGCTGAAAAATGTCCTATATTTTCATTACATCATACACTCTTTTCTTATCACTCAGAGCCATCACGGAGTAAAAAAAATACCTCCTCTCGAAGTCCGCAAAGAAGGGCCTTGAAATTTTAAAGGTTAAAGCGGGCTTCAATCAGTGGATTGTGGTGGCCTCTAAGTAATCGGCTTAGCAGCAACCAGCTCAGGGAAGTCGCTCCTGATGAGCGTTCCGACTCTAAATTATGTCGCTAGCACCACAAGTTTGTGTCTGATTCTACATTATTACAAATATAATATTCCACAAAAATGTTACGTACAAAAATACTATTATTAGTATTGTTTTTAATGTGCAGATTGTTCATTCTACTTTCGTCACGGAATTGGCCGCTGCAAATGTTTCTTGGCGTCATTTCAATGTCTTACGCACACGTGTCATGAGAAGGCTGATCAGGTTTTGCATAGCTCGCTTATTTTGGCAATAAAAAAATATTTTCTCATATTAAGTGTTGTCCATTCCATCCAGGTGTGAACGAACGTTCAACATATTAGGAAATTATATAGTACTAAAGATTTATCATTGTTTCCTTTCAGGAAATACATTGAAAAACATTCATATTATTGTTCAATATAAAAAGGTTCCAATTACTTAGCAACGCAGCGGAGTCTAGAGCATGGAAAACTCATACATTTGTGTTATGAAAATATAACTAATTGGGACACAGTGCGCGAATATTGAACAGTTGTACAAAGTTGATAACGATTTTCTATCAAAAATGCATTTTACTAGCCAATCAAAACCATTGCGTATCCACCTTACATTTTGTATACTGGAAGATTGAGCTACGCACCTAGAACTTCATCCTGCAACCAATTATACCTAACGAGTGGCTAAATCACTACGGATTAAAAATATTTATTTACCAAAGAAAGACATGCATTCCCAGTCAAAACTGATGTGAAAAGAGCAGGAAAGAAGCGATGTCCATTATTTGAGGCTGCAATTGTAGCAGAAAATGACGTAAATTGCGTCATGAATGCAATTTTGGTTGTTAAGAACGCAATTTACGTACACGAAAAATGCATGGAAATGCACCAGTGCATTAAAATACAGCAATTTCAGTGTACTATAACAATATATAAGTAACCCAAAACCATAGCATTCACTGCCACACTTCGAGATGATTGGAGTCACATCGCATGACAATTGCAGCCACATCGCATGACAATTACAGCCACATCGCATGCCAATTGCAGCCACATCACATGACAATTACAGTCACATCGCATGCCAATTACAGCCACATCGCATGACAATTGCAGCCACATCACTTGCCAATTGCAGCCACATCAAATGACAATTGCAGCCACATCGCATGACAATTACAGCCACATCACTTGCCAATTGCAGCCACGTCACTTGCCAATTGCAGCCACATCGCATGCCAATTACAGCCACATCACTTGCCAATTGCAGCCACATCACTTGCCAATTGCAGCCACATCGCATGCCAATTACAGCCACATCACTTGCCAATTTTTACAGCCACATCGCATGACAATTGCAGCCACATCGCATGCCAATTGCAGCCACATCGCATGACAATTACAGCCACATCGCATGACAATTGCAGCAATTAATAATTAAAAGAGAATGACTTTTATAGTCAAAACTAAAGCAGGATTAGAAGACGATAAAAATTTTTCTATTAAGAAAAAATCTCTCAACGAGCACACATTTCTTTCATAATTAAAGTATCATAGTCGCGTCAATAATATAAAAAAGAAGGCCACGGAATTGCGTTTCAATATCCGAAAAATTGTTACGACTGCAGCGACAAAAAAGTAATTACATCAAAATACCAGGAACTTTGCGACCATTAAGCTTGTTAAGAACACCAGGAAGTCGAGATAACAATAAAAATGACAACATCGATGCATTATTAAACACCATAAAGGCAGAATCAGAGCATTTTCTGAGCTTATTTCAAGAAAACGCTAAGGTAATGAATTGCAAACTTTCCTTTTAGAGACGGCGGCCTCACCACAGTCGTCGTCTGTGTGAGCATCACACCACATCACTAAAAATAACTTAGATCCTGTCATAATGGGTCCTAATTATTCCTAATCTCCTCATCATTCCATAATCACAGGTTAACATCTTGCATGCACTTCACACCTCACCATCTGTCCCCCGCAATTCGTAGCATATCATCACACTCACCACTTGCTGACATCGTGTTGAACTCCTCCTTACCCCACTTCACACCTGTTACATTCTAACCACCTACTCACCAAGTCGCACCAAAATTTCACCACCCTTTTAACAACACCTCATCAAATATCACTTCTTCTTCATCACACCTCACTATTCCTCAGTGCACCTCACGTCCCAAATATCATACTTCACTATTGCTTCATCACACCTGACCATTCCTCACCTCCCAAATACCGAATAATACCATTCCTAACTATCCATACACCACACCTCACCACCAACTCATCACACCTCACAACACCCTCATCACATCTCACCTTTCCTCACCACCCAAACACCTCATCTCACCACCTCCTCACCTCACCTCATCACCATCACCCCAATGCAGGTTTCTATTATTCACCACTCATTACGGCCGCTCCTGGTCCAAGATAGAAACGTGAGTTAGCATCGCTTCAACAGCGCACCCTAATTCTTCGGCTCATTAAATATTTAATTCAATACAGCCTTCCCATTAGCTTCTTATTTGCCATGAATAATGCGCCCGCCTCGAGAGAACGTCTTTGAGAATTTGACTAAGAGTAATTAATGAATTCATTAATTGGTTGAATACGATTAAAATTAATTAATTACCAAAATAATAGCATTTGATTAAGTCTTTCACCAGTTTGAAGAAAAATTTATCCGTTAAAAGTTATTCATAAGTTAGAGTTATTCCAAGTTGTAACCTAGTGAAAATCAAGTTGTAATATGATAATAATATGATTAGGTTCAGATTTAGAGTCTGTCTATACTTACTAGTTCTTGTGATTAGCCATAGCCATTTAACGCTGAGTTGGTTTGCAAAAAGATATTTAAATGTAACGCTTGGGTTCCGTAGATTTACGTTGAAATTGTTTCACAGTCAAATGAACGTCCACAATGTGTTTGCGTTTGGATTAGAGGTCCGGGGATGAGTTTGCGATCAAAATAATTAGTTCTCGATGCTAATTTGTCCCTAATTGATATTATTTGATGCTTGAGCGGCCTGATTAAACCTTATCGTATATCTGGCCTCGATGTTGACAGAGCAGAGAGGCTGCACCCGGGATAAAAATCGTTCAATTAGTTTAGCTACACGGCACAATTTTACCAGCAGTTCCATCGCATTGGAAAGTCAAATTATTTCCCATAAAGGCCTTGGAATGTTCAGATTTATAGCTGGAACTACACAGACATACAGGTAATGATTACATATTTCAGTTCAAATAATGGCTTTCCTTAGGTGCTGAACGAATTTAACACTCTGAATAAATATCACGATTACTGTTTATCCTCTATCGTGATCAGCTTAATATTACCAAAACAAATGAAGACAATAAATCAAATATCAGAATGTATAGCGTAGTGAAAACAAGTTCTTATCATTTGCTAGTAAGTGGAGTAGGTACTGGATAAAGATACCAATTAATGAAAACTTGGAGCCGTAGAAAACATGTACAGACATAATTGGACAGACTTTATTTTGAATATCTTTTATTGAGGAGAATTATGGTCGACCTACATAAGGAAAGGCGTTTTTTGCCAGAGCCTCAAATTGAAGCTTCGACGCAACCGCGCTGCCTTCAGCGTCGCCGTGCAGCAGTCGGGCGTCCCGTGCTGCCTTCAGCGTCGCCGTGCAGCAGTCGGGCGTCCCGTGCTGCCTTCAGCGTCGCCGTGCAGCAGTCGGGCGTCCTGTGCTGCCAGTTGGAGTACTATTTCTATTGCAGGAAGCTAACAACTTTCAAACAATCTCGCGAACAAACCGACAACACTCTTCTTACTGTACGCGTAGCCTATAATTTGATCGCTTTATGAAATAATACCGTAATAAGAATGGGTTTTGAAAGCAATAAAAAAAAATTTTCCCACATGCTTGTCATTTGGTAGACAATAATCATATTTTTTTGCAGCCAAGAGCCGTTGTTATTTTACGAGGTTCGCCTTGAAGACTTGCAAGAAGTTCGCTGCTGCAAATTAGCCTGCACTGCGACACTGCCCATATATACAAACACGAACCTTCGTTTGTTCGTCTCGACGTTAGCTCGGCCAAGCTATCTTAAATTGGCCAAAACAGTGGCTGTGGTTTTCGAGCGCACAACTGGCCTTCCTCAAACTAGTTAAACTCTCTTCGGAGCGCCTATTATTTAGTCCTAAAATGCAAAAGTTTTCCTGTTAAAACTCCTATTGTTCGTTTTAGACGTTGGCCTCGCGAAAAATTGGCCTCCCAAAAGAAAATTCTAATGGACTTGGTTCGACATTTTTGGGAGAGAGCTTGGTTCGATACTCAAGCTTTACTTTGATCATAAATGATCCAATTACTTCGATCAAAGGTTGGAAATGAGTTGAACTGGCAAGGATTCTTTACGTTCAAAAGAAGTTTGCAATTTTTTCGAAAAACCTAAGCAAATGTGATATCAACCATGATGGTTGAATCAGCATAAAGACAGGAATTGGCATATTTTCCACCTGTTGAATTCTTGGTTCTCAGCTGCACTTCTCTTGTACATTTCGTACGTTTGACGCATGCGTGTCACATACATTTTACTTTAGTTCGGTTTTAGAGACATCTAGACTTTCAGTTGCGGTGTTGGCTCTAGACTGTAAAGAAGGAAATGTTTGGTAAGCGTGTGTTCTAATTTTGAAGATTCATGTAACGTGTACATTTGAATTTTATCGTGTTATAGGATGGAAATAAATGATTTTACTTCTCGATTATACCTTAATGTGCAATACTAATTTTATGTAACAATTTTTACCTTTGTATATTGTCTTTGTATATTGTTTGTTTACAGAAACCGATTTATAAAGACAACTGAACGAAAAATCGTGTATTCAAATCCTTCGCCAAACGAATATACGTAACACCACCTTTCATATAATTTTATCCAAAGATCCGTCGTATTTGTATTTTAAATGACGAATTTAATGATTACTAATAAAATATATTCATTGTATTACTATAATGACTGATATTTTTCACAATAAAATTATTTAAGAGCTTCTCATGTCATGACATAAGAAAAAAAGTTAAGTGCCCTAATAATAGAAAAAACAAAACATTAAACAATTTTCTGCCATCAAAAACCCCCATTATTGCCTCCATTGAATATTTAAGGCGTTTGTTAGCATGAGAGTTCACCAATGCTACTCAATGGTTGCATATCAACAGGAATGATCAATGATCTGTAAACGTTGATGATCGTTTAATGATCACCTCACACCAATGATGGTAAAGGATCACAATGCAACTGAGATCATCAAGGATTTTCCAACGCTAACGATCACTCAATAATCGTCTCAATCTAATTATAATCAAAGATCGAAATATAACAGAGATTATCGATACGATCCTATTGCAGGGATCCTTGGTAATCGCATTTCAGTAAAGATTATCAATAATTCCCGTTAATCAATATTCATCAATGACCTCGTAGCAGCAAGATTTTTTAATGATCCTTATCATGCAAACCATCGATGATCGCGCAGCAGCAAGTTTCTCTAACGATTCTTATCATGCAAACCATCGATGATCGTGACACCTGAGAGTTATTCAATGATCATCCAACGCCCTTTTCTCTCCTAGATATGATATTCGAGAGAGACCTCGACTTACGAAATTATAGAAACATTTTAATTGAAGCTCGTCATGCATTAAGTTTGAGCAAATGTCTTCAATGGGCTAACTTCTGGCCCATATTCCTAACTTCCAGCCATCCTACGAATCATTAAGAAATGAAACGCTAAGAAGTGGTCCAGTTTTTATACGATCTTAAGGTGGAAGAGTGAAGAAATTTTCCTGCAAAGGGGAGGTTCAGATCTTGGTTGGATTTCTAATATTAACTTTCTCGATTTCCTGGGAGCTTAAAACGGAGCAATTAAGCAACGATAATATGATATTTTATTCAACACGAAATTTATCATATGGTAAAAAAAGTTATTGTAAAAAACGTTGATGTTTACGGTCCAGCATATGATGCTGAATAATCTGAATTTCCAGCTCCGTCATCAGTTCAGTAAATTGAGTAATACAAATATAATCGATAACACAATGGAAATATATTATTATAATCAGATCAATATTATTAAAAATTTGGTGTGCTTTGTAACCCAAAACCTATGTCACCACTACGTCATTTTAAGAGGACACAAGACGAAGTCCTCGTCGTCGCCCCGTCATGTGAAGGGACCCGAGACGTGCAAATTAGAGCAAAATTAGTCCGACTTTTGCAGGAGATGGAAAAGTTAGCGTCCGGAACTGCAGAGCGCAGCTCCTTGCCTGGCATCTCACGTTAGCGCTCACAGAATGTGATCAACTTGTGTCTGAGAATGAGAGTCATGATGCAGGCCAATGTGTTCCTTAGAATAAGAGTCGTGATGCAGGCCAATGTGTTCCTTAGAATAAGAGTCATGATGCAGGTCTGCATCATGACTCTTATCATCTTGCATGGGCTGCATCATGACTCCAATGTGTTCGAAGTAATAACACAGTTTTAATACAGAGCAGTTCGTCAGAATGACAGAATTATAATACAGAATACTCGGTTTGTAGGAATAATATAGTTACGATACAGATCAATTGACTGTTATGAATAATACTGTTAAATAGAACAGACAAATTTGTTCGTAAACATTTTTGTGAATGAAAAAAAAGTTCGGAACCTCTGTTTTGTAGCTATTATTCTGATATAATTTTTTAATGACATGTAATATTATATCAATATTCAAAACCAGAATCCAAATTGCTCTGACATATATCGTGACGTAAATTACTGCTGGTCAACAATTACCTCTGCATAGAGTAAGTGTTATCGATTTTTAAACTTATCAAATTCAAGATTTCCGAAAATAAATTTATTACGTGTCACGGAATGAAAATTTCTACGAGGCAGCACAGCTCAGAAGAACAACTAACATCACAACAAAACTCTCGATCTAAAGCCCAGGAATGGACTCTGGAATTAATGGAAGCAATTGAGTTAAATTCAGAAACGTAGTTTCCTTCAAAGATCGGGTACGCATGCAGATCAGGGCCCCTCGATCTAACCCGTTCTCGAATCCGAATTTCAAAAGTTTACAGCGTAGTTGTTTATGCATGACACAAGACTTCATTTCGCGTCCTTTCTACTGGCCCCGAATCCGCGATACATGGAAAGAGACGAGACAAATTCATGATAAGTCAATTGTCCTGCGAACTGAGCTCGTAGACGATATCCTTTGAAGAAGAAGCGCCTTTGTACGTAGATACGGTATATACGGCGCAAGTAATCTCTATTATTTACTAACAAAGATCGTGATTAAAACATTCTTGTTTCATGTTTCGCTTGCCAACTATATTACCGTTTTTGAATTAAAAAAATGTTTGGCGAGATTTGTTGTAAAGATGAAAAATCAAGACTCTCAGTCAAGGTTAGCTTTCAACACATCGTGAGAATTGCATAATAGTTTGTAGTTCCACCCTTTCAATCTGTACGAACATCAAATTATGAAGAAGAGTTGGGACATTACTCAATATTTTTATTAACGACAAACTATGCACAACTGTTTTTGGTCAGCGTTCGTTAATTATATTCGTATTACTTTACGAACATAATTATTATATATTACTTTACTTTCCTTTTCTAAATTAATATAAATGTGCTTATGGTCCAATGAAAAAGCCATAATAACCACAAAGAACTACGCTGGTTAAAATTTTCCATTCGCATTTCATAATTTCATCTGCAAATAAGTTTCAATCTGAGTGGTACTAATAAATGCCGCATGAAAATACACAGGGCACATTTTAATGGCGTTGCTTAGTGCAAGTCTGTTATATCGTTTAATAGGCAGTAGTATCTGTGAATTCGTAGACCGAATTGTATTAGGTGAGTTGTGCAAGGCCAGCTTTAATAAATTTAAAGAATTCTGTAGTGTGCAGACAGATCCACTCTGGGAGGAGTGTAGGTTCAGTAGTAAAACTTTTTTACGCAGCAGTTCTGATCCTAGAATTAGGAACATGAAAGAGAAATTTTCTGAGTTTTGTGTTTTATTTTGTTCGTTCGTTTATTTTTTTTAGTTTGCCAGGCAAGTTGACTCGCCTAAGTCCCCATTGCGTGTCGATTCAGTGTGTAATTCAGACGAACATCGACGTCGCACTGAGTTTTTAACTCCAAAAACTGAACTAAACTTGGGAGAAACTAAAAACTTAGAAGTTACTATAATGTTTCTGTATTTCCTCGACGGCTTTTATCTCAAGAAATCAATTTTGTTGGAAATGTTTCCCACGGGAAAAAAGTATTGCAGCTCTTGGCTGATAAAAATTTGACGGAGAGTTTCAAAGGACATATCAGTCAGGATTATAAACATTAAATGCACTGCATTTTTGGAGTCAAAGTGTTTTTAAGGTTGAGATTACTTTATTGATAGATACTAAAATTTGTATTAACTGTATTGTGCGCTTGATACTTAAGAAGGTCAGCAAATTCCAAAAAATTGATATAGCACGGTAGATGGATGCCCATTCTAATATCAGCATAATGCTATAGCAATGACAACATTTTCAAGTTTGTGAGTTTTTTGGGTTATAGAAACGAAAATTTTTTATTGTGCCGTGTTGTGCGTTTGAAAATTAAGCAGGTTACAAATTTCAGATTGAGATAGCATGGCAGATGTGTGCCCGTTCTAACTTGTGCACAAAAAAAGGCTTGTGGGACAATATCGATAGGGCCGATGAGGGGCGCACCGAGTGGAACAAATGGTGGAGTGGGCACCACCGCCATGTGTTGGAAACAATCCTGACCTCATTTACATACCGTACTTCACTTGTCAGCATTCTTTACGAACAGTCTGCTTGTCAAATGCTTTGAGGATTTGGCCTAAAGGAGATTTTCTGTATTGAATAATACATCAATAGACAACGGGGTGAATTCGCTCGAAAGAAGCTTCTTATTTATTGGTCAAAGTTTTGAAAGTAATAACTATTATCAAAGTGATAACGTGATTGCGCTACAGAAGTATTAATAAAAAGTTCGATTCTTTTACTATTATTATTTCTTCGTCTAAGCATTTTTTTCATCGTCTCGGACCCTTGATTCTCCTGTATACTACACTTAAATATATCATGAATACGTATGAACATATGTATTCTGACAAAAAATGTACAAGAGTATCCCAACTACGAATGTACATGAGTATTCTGACTACAAATGTACGTGAGTATCACAACTACGAATGCCCATGAGGATCCCAAATTCGGATGTACATGTCTATTCTGACTACAAATATACATGAGTATCCCAACTAAGAATGTACTGTACATGAGTATCCTAACTACGAATGCACATGCACATGTGGGCTGTTTAGATTATGCACCTGCCACCTCGTCAGTGTAGGGATAGGGATGTATGTGCCCAGTGCATTATTCGCCAGCCAATTCATCAAAACCCTCGTTCACACTAGAGAAGTGCATCGATCTGGATTAAAAGCGCTACGTAAATGGTGCAAAAGCTCTGCAATCACGTGATGCAAATGTCGGTTATGCCTCCCTCCCCCGAGAATTTCCTCTGTAATAAGATTTTTAACTCGTCAGATAACTCATTATCAGGTTATGAGCTATAGGGCCCAACCATGCTATATACAGCCATTTATTAAAATGCTTTTGAATTGTGGTTATGCTGTACTTACTGATTTTCATATACTTTGATATGAAAAATATGTATATTTCTTTTTCCATAGACTTCATTACCTTTTCGGGGCATATAAGGCATTAAAATTATCAATATTATAGTCTTTAAGATATTCATGAAAATGTCTTAGCAATTGTTGTGCCGTTATGCAAAGTGTGAAGAGTAAACGTTAGGCCCAGCATCAAACCTGCTCGTTACCACCATACATGTATTGAGCAAGCTTCCCACTCAACAGTTTTTGTATGCATGACAATTGAGCGAACGCTTGTCGATTCACGGCAACCGACACCATGCGGCCAGTTTTGTGTCGGGCATCGCGGGGCGTGCAGAGCTGTCGGTTCCCCACATCTGAATACTGATTGGAGAGGCTAAGGTTGAATGGCGGTGATTAGAGTCACAATGGTGGAGTGGTGACGCTGTGTGGTGAAGTGCCATCGGCGTCATCGGTGTCGATTTCACCTTCGCCTCAATCGAATCTTACCAATTAAGCTGAAAATCTATACGTGTTGTAACTGGAATATATTAATGGGGTTGACTGTGGTAGTGGGGAATGAATATTGTATTTTACGCATATTATTTTTGTGAAGCAAGTCGCTTCTAAGGAGCTGCTTAGATATTGAAGACCTCTTGCATGGTTACGGATGCAATTTTCTCGCTTAAATAAGCAGAGGGATAAAAATTTATTTAATGTTCCCGAAAATTCATTATGAACTTGAAAGGATTTCAACAGCAGGTGGAATAGCCAGGATTGCTTGTGAATTGCAAATGAGTACATACTGTTTACATTGAACGTTTCTTCTATTGAACCATTTACAATTCAACAGCTGGAAGTATATAACTCGATGATTTTGTTCCTAAAAGAACGTTTATTTATTTGACTTGATAAAGAATTGAGGGAAAATAAAAAAAAAACACTGCGGACCTAATTTAAACTCCTTCTGGACTTAAGACTGATTTTAAAGGGATATTTTATATTTTTATATGCTCTTTCGGGGCTGGTCAGCTGATGACTTCCCGTCAGCAAAAAAAAAAAAAATTACTTGAGTCTATACACATACACTGCGCTTTATACACATGAGTAACTTTGTCGAAGTTCAAGTTACCCGTAAGCAAGAGCAAACAAATTCACAATACCATAAGATATGCGCGCTTGCAATGGCCAATTGCTATAAAATTATAAGATATAAATTATAAGATATTCGACAATAGACACAAGATAAACAATCGTAACCGGTTGGAGCAATAAATACATTTATAATTAATTGAAGGTAAATCCAGTAAAACCAGCGTACTGCGCTGGGCTCTTAGCAAATCAAGGAGATAATTGGGATGTTTACTGCACACAAAAAGGAGTAAATTATTATTATGTGTTTATTTATGTGTTGTCGTCTTAATAATTGATAATAATTATTTATGTATTATTATTATTATGTGTTGACGTCAGTCTGGCAGAGTTCCGATGGCTGTATCTTTGGGGATGTTTTGGCTATTAATGATACCTTGGAAAGAGGAATAGCATTAATGTTTCGAATGGTGACAGCAGGATTTCTATAGCGATGTTTTTAGCACAATGCGCACACATTAATGTACTAATTAATACTTTTGGTTGAAACAGCAACCGTTATTGCCATGCAGTCACCTCGTCTCACCTACAGAATAATGACACGTTACTGAGCTTCTTCCATAAAAATGTTTTTCTGATGATCATTAGAAATAAAACAATTTATCAATAGGCCGGTTAAGCATTACGCTATATAAGCATGTTAAAATAACAGGTGAGCTGAATGAGCTGACATTACGGGCCGGATCCGGCCCATGGGCGGTAATTTGATCATTCCTACAGTAAATTAACCTAATAATTCATCATATTTAATAAATTCTATAATATTCCAATCGTCATCACAGGCTTAAAAGCTGTAAATCCCCGGCCATTTGAGGGTTGTACCGTTTACACGGACATCGTGCAGCGGCTCAACTCGATTAGCTCGGTTTCTTGCGCCGCTGCGCCGCCTCTGTGAACCCAGACAAGTTCCAAAGCCGTTCGCCAAATTCCCGCTCCGAATTGGAATTAGTTCAAAAGCGGCGTTTGTCGGGTTTCATGAGCACCAGAAACTCGGCACTACCGCCAATTCACGATAATGTACTTTGAAGTGAGGCTCCGCTAAGCTCAGTCAAAGTCACGCGAAAATTTCTACGTCAGTATAATACCAGAATCTTATTTTATTTAGACGGAATGGCTTCATAGCGAGAGAAGTTGAGATTTTGTTGCGAATAACTGGGATTGGAAAAAATTGATGTGCTCTTTAGTGGTTTCGTTGCACGAATTTTTGCAATTTACGAATGAAATGCGAGACCTGCTAAGGTTCATTCAGTTAATCAGAGAAAAAGTTCTCCACGTTAAGAACTTTTCAATACCTTTTAATTAAAAACTTTCATCTCATGATACATGAAATGAAGTGATTTAAACCTTGCTCAGGAATGACAATAAAGCTAATGCTCTAAGTATATTAAAACATTTATCATGATCTAAATCTCCATGTATTTTAATCAACGAAAATTTTGAGTCTTCCAGAAAAATATGAGTTACGAGTGTGAAGCAAGTAACATGTCTTTAAGTATATGGTAATTTGTTTTACTAAAATAAGAAGGCCATTGCCAGCATATTTTGATTGCTACCACATTGTACGTATAAGAAACAGAAGTGATCAAATATTTACGTTTATTTTTTGGCAGTGAGATAAATAACAATAATTGAAAAGAAATTAGCCAAAGATGTGTTTTATTAGAACTTCGGTTGAACACCAATTATGGTAAGCAATTTAATATTTGTTATTATGAAAATAGGTAAGCTATTGTATGACTGAACTGAACTGAAAAAAGCGGAAACCCATTTCAGATTTGTGTATATATGAAACTGAAGCCTCAGAACAATATGTATTTATTGCCATTTATATTCACTTAAGATTATAAATTTATTAGGAAGATAGCCGTCATTATAACTTGATAAATAGTAAATATAAGCATTATTTTAAGCGATACGAACATGCCAACCTACTAGACACAAGTTTCAAATGCGTAAACTTTGCATCGTATTAGATATTATAGAGATAAGGCTTGGTGCCTCTGGGCGTAAGCCAGCAACCTACGACACGATCAAACTTTTTTTCAGCGCGAAATGAGTTTTCGAACTGATAAAATAATGTCCAGGAGACCAAATAATAACAATCAGAACATTTTTCGTCCAACGCTTTTTGATATATTTTATGATCGTCGACTCATCACACGAATAAATTTTTTATTAAAAAAGTTGTAGTCAACTGCCAATAAGAAAAACGGAGATGAATTATGGAAATCAACATCTAATAGTAAGGCACCACGTTGAAGTCAAACTAGGTACATTGTCTAAACAAATAGTGTTGAATTGAAAATTTCTTCTCTGAGCTGCACACATTTAAAAAGCATTTAAAGTTTTTCACGCACAACAATGCTTTCGGTATCCCACAATATTTCATAGTTTTTATATAATTTTTGGATTGATGAAATCAATTTTCATAATACTCTCATATTAAATTTTCAAATTTTCAAACACTTTCACAGTATTTGATTATTGCCTGGTGGCTCTGTAAAGAGTTGAAACAGGCAAGGTTTCACAATCATTATCCGGCTTTTAATCTGGAACGCGACTCTAATTACGGCGTCAGCCTGTGAATGTGAGTCGACGAATGAGTTGTTCAGGTCTGAACCAAAGTAATCCCTGCACGGCATTCAGTTCAGGCCTACGCAATCTCTGCAACACATTCATACCAAGCGGTGTACCAAAAGAGCGACATTCATGCACCCACACAATCTAAATGATTGCGAGTTTATTGCAGCATATCATATCTTACCATCAACTAGTCTCAATAACTACTATTGATGTACTTCACATCTAACCATCAATTAAGTAGTCAAAATAACTGTGAGTGATGTGCATCGTACGGATCAGTCGGCTAGTGAAAATAACTATCTTCAGATGAAACCATCAGCTAAAGCTAATAATTATCATTGATCTACTTCACATAAACCAACAGTTAGTGCTAATCACTGTCACTGATGCACATCACATCAAACCATTCTCAAGTATCAATAATTATTTTGTAATGAAAGGTAAATCCAAACTTCCCTCACTTAAATTTAATGGACCGGTTATATGGGTGCATCATTAATCCCAAAAATTATGCATACTATTATTCATATGCCTTATTCATTCATTGGATGTTTATTAACATTCAGATTTTCCTTACAAACTTTCTTCTCTTCACTTTGTCACTGTGATCTTTGAAGTTCTTCTTTCGAACTCCACTTCGAGCGAACAAATAACAATGAATTCTATGAAAACGAGCCTTGGAAAGGCTCTCGGTTCTTTATATCCACCTGCAACATCACGGAGACAAAAATGTCCCTTTTCTTCCAGAAGATACACTTCATGGAAAGTAGTCTCCTCTCTCCCTGAGCTCTTATCGAGCTACTTCAAACTTCGTGCCTCGTCAAGAAACTTAGCTTTAAATACCGGCAAAAATCTAGTCTTTTCGACGGCGTTTGTCTTCGGCTTTTACGTCGAGAATGGTTAGCACAAGACGTTGATCTCGAATTCAGAAAGATTGTAAAATATTTCCGTCGGAAATTATGTGCTTCGACTGAGAGAAAATTTTTACCCCATATTCTGCGTCCTATTGAACATATAAACTAAATTAAAATATAATGTGGTGAACATTCCATCTATGCAACATTTGTATCAATATCAAGGAAGCAAAACGAAAGCTTAAAAGACTTGAAGCAGCAAGCAACAATGAAGTTAACACGCAAGTATAACAAGCCTCTAGCTTCTCGGCGGAGACTTTCAAGCTTGCCTAATCTATAATTAATGTACGATACAAGAAATAAATATAACTAACAAGTGAAGAATCAATGATAGTGAAGACTAGTGAAGACTAGTGAATTTACTAGTGAAGAATCAATGATAGATGAGCTTCGCCACGAGGCTCCGTTGGGCAAAAGCCACCACCAATCATTGTTTTTCAATATTAAGTGTTGTGCAGAAAAGACGCTTCGGAAGCGTGAACGTTTGAACTTTGCGAAAGGCGACTATGATAAACTCCGTGAAACAGTGATTGCGGCGAATATTTCGGACTGTGTTAAGGACATGAATGTGGCTGATTCATGGTCGTTTCTTAAAGACACGGTTATGTCTGCAGTTCATGCCTATGTACCCAAGATTACGCTTGGAGGAGTCAAAAAGTCCCAGTGGATGANGGTGGAAGTCTAGTAGCTTCTTCAAACTATCGCCAGTCATGAAAAGATCCGGTCAAATGACACGAGTTTAGATCTATGAACAAGGCACGAAATGGAAAAGAATCGGCGACAGGCCACATCAGGCCTACACTTCAGAGCCGACATCACTATGTTATGTTAAGTTATCAATGCATTCTGCATGACAAAAATCAATATTGTAGCTGTGAATACAATTTGATTATCTCTCATAATGATTTTTGAAATCGCAAAAATGAAGTTCAATTGATTGAGTTGGATTACGAATTAAGCAATAATAAGGTAAATTCTACGGTAGAAGAATTCACAAAAGATTTGTTTTAATTGAATGAATTATATACAATTTATAAAGCTCTTTTTCTATACAAATACTAATAATTAAAAACTAAATATATTCTAATTTCATAACACTTACAAACTCCCACTCATTATTCTTCCATTTAATAATTACGTCGGTACCTCATCTAGGCAGCTTCTTAACACGGGTTCGAAATTAGGCTTACTCTCAGGACCACTTAAGTCCCCCTTATTCCGCGTGCATGTCCCGTGAGAGCGACAATGCCGCGAGCTGGCAGCTTTCACTATCATCGTCGCCAGTTGCAGCCTATACAAGCTGTAATGCTAATGGGCGGCTGTGGGTTTGTGACAAGTACTTCCATAGCTATTGTTCCTGTAAATTTCATGTAGCTTTATGTCTTATTATTATCAGTGTAGTACCAAAGCGAAATTTCGTCTTGTGGCAGCGACAGTTTACTCGAAAAAATTTCCTTAGCAATTGTTTCGCTAAAAATTCATGTAGTTTTACTGCATCATAATTATCGCCGATCTTAAACAAGCAATAACAGTACATGATTTCTTTATGAAAGTTTGTCATACAAATGCCATCTCGTAACGGATGAGCGAAATGAGAAGCCTGTGTGACCAATGAGTGCCTAGACGCTTATGTCGCGGAGCAACAAGCGACTTAGCGGGGCGCGCAAGACTGACAGACTTGTTCCACTAATGGCTGCATTCCGTACGTACCAGACAACAACTGCACATGACCACGGCTCGCTCAAAAGACACATTCGTTTAGCAGTAAAAATTCACTGCTTTTTGAAAGGCTCGCAGGGACTGAACGACTGCTTTGGGTGTTGCTTTCACAGCGATAAAGTGACGCCAAAGAGGCTTTTACCGCGGTGCCCGAGTGCAGTTGCAGGTCCAAGATGAAGCTGTGTCGCGCCTCATCAGCCTCGCCCTAGCCTCGTCCTTGAGCCGTCGAGCCAAAATTAAAAGAAAAGTGTTTCGGTTATAAGGGAAGCTCTGCGCCTTGGCAACCAGATTATACTAAATTGCGAGAATAGGCCGGTATTCAGAGGAAATTTAGTAGGAAGGTAACTTGGTTATTAGTTGGCAGATGATGAGGAAGCAGTGACAAAATAGAAATCTCTTTCCAAGAGAACCAAAAATTGCAAGGAAACACGACGTTTTCTAGAGTGAATGTCAAAATTGAGTCGAAGGTTAGGCACGTAAATTTTTACAAGGATAGACCTAGAAAAACGAAAAAAAGGTGTGCCGTCTTGTACGAGTAGGATTTCTTTGGGCGAGCGCTGTTGTCAAGCACTCGATTCAGCTCATCTTTGTTCGTTTACATGAACCTTCAGCTCGATATATTTTTGCCGCAAGCGTTTGTAATATCCGTAATATCTTATGACTCATCTCATGAATAGAAAATTGCTTTGTTCTTGGCTATAAGGCTCTAAAATATAGCAAGGTTTTATTAAACGGTGGAAATAGCTTGTTTAGCATGAGGCTGAAAGTAAACGAAATTAAGGAAATTCGTATACATAAATTGTTTAGGAAATAGTCGCACATATTTTGCAAGAATCCCAATTTGTTGATGAGACATTGTACATAAATATGTTCACATCATTGTTTAAAGTTTGTTTTCCTCAATTGCCGCGCACATTGTGACATACCAATCATCGTAGCAAAATCATCCAACAGGAAAATGCTGTTAGAAGAATCGAAGCCACTAAAATAGTCATAAATAAGTACCCACATTATAATTATTTTTAAATACAACAATTATTTCATATACCGAAACATGAATTTATTTTTAGATGCGATAAATGGCCAAATAGTGCGATAAATAGTCTCATTAGTGAGCTCTCTTTAATCAGAAGCAAATTTCTTGCCAGCTCATAATGTTCATACGGTAAGCCTATTATTAGCTAGGAGCTTATCTTATAACCTCGTACATGCGCGAGTAAAAAATTACGTGAATTATTTGTAGAATTCAAAAATTAATTTTTTTGATTCATTTTTCGATGGCTGTGCATCTTGAACGGCTATCAATAAGACAGTTATAAATTCAAGTAGGGGCATTAGATGCAAAAGAAAACAACAAAGGAAATGTTGTCTACCTAGGATCAAGGAGCTCGGTATAGTTGCTTGGCGTCTTTGCAATATTTTTATAGTCAAACTTTGCTACAAATTGAATAAACTTTAGCTATTTTTCCCAAAAAGACAATATTGCACGGTGTCGAGAACGAAACTGAGCAAAACTATTCGAGGACATTATAGAGCGCAAAACATGAATGAAATGCATAAATAGCGGAAACTGAGAGCGTGAAAGTGTTGTGTAGCTCCTTAGCGAGACGCTAACAAATGTGCTATGAATTTATGTGCTCAAGTTGCGCAAGTTGAAAAAATTTCGACGAGATGGCCACAATGTCGGATCGCAGACGTGTTATCCAGACACACGTTTGGTTTCGTGAAACCGAAGAAAATGGTGAGGAAATCACATGGAACATATTGAAATGGGGATGAAAAGTAGGGGAAAAATACGGGAAACAGCAATGAAAACACAAGGAAAACACAGGGAATGTTAAAGAAAACACGCGAAATGCTCGGAAAACTGTGATGAGAAACACGTGACATATACGAGAAACGGTGATAAAAACACGTAAAATACTCGGGAAACAGTGATGAAAAACACGTAAAATAATCGGGAAACAGTGATGAAAAACACGTAAAATACTCGGGAAACAGCGATGAAAAACACGTGACATACACGGAAAATGGTGATAAAACACGTAAAATACTCGGGAAACAGCGATGAAAAACACGTGACATACACGGGAAATGGTGATAAAACACGTAAAATACTCGGGAAACAGTGATGATAAACACGTAAAATAATCGGGAAACAGTGATGAAAAACATGTAAAATACTCGGGATACAGTGATGAAAAACACGAAAAATATACGCTAAACAGTGATGAAAAACGGACGCGGAAAACTGTAACAAATACTTGAAATAAAAGGAAAATGGTAATAAAAAAAACGAGAAACTACACGAGAAACGGTAATGAAAGCACGTGAAATACAAGGAAAACTGTGATGCAAAACACGCGAAAGACAAGGGAAATACTGATGAAAGCAACACGGGAAATGCCTATGAAAAACGTAATATACACGGGAAGCGGTGATAAAACAAGTTAAACCCTCATGAAATGGGCATGAAAATTGTTTGGGAGAGACGACGGATGAGGCTTGTATAGGTCAAATAATGAATGATAATGAAACATAAACAACAGATTATATACGTTTTCACAAATCCGAAAATTTAAAAATACATGTTCGTAAATATTCGCTTCATAATATGTTGCCTGTTAATAGAATCTAGAGAATATGGTTTCCTCTCTGCAGTTTTTTGACAGTTGATAATTAATGAAAAGATAGGCTCATAAGTAATATAAAAAATCCTGTTCAAATTGGAACATGAAGGAAGTTTAACTGTGTCTTACACGCCTGCTGACAATCGCCTAGCAACCATTGTACGGCGACGCAAGAAAATATCTTCTCAGGAACAGACGAATATATCGTACACCAAAGCAAGACTAAGGCTTTTCTGGAAAAATATTACGAGGAAAACCCAATAGGCTTAACGAAGCGGAACGCATCAGATTTTCTTGGATGTCTTGCAGCATAAGAGGCTTCTTCAGTTATTATTACACCGACTGGGAGACGCTTTCGACGTCTCCACTTGACGTTTGTACCGCCATATGTGAACCCCTCTCTGGATGGTCGGTTGGGACCAGGAATTCACGATTTAACATCGCAAATGGTTTTCCTGAAATCCACTCTCGGACGTATAAATAATTCCCTAACAGCGATAGTTGTTTTCTTCTAATACCTTCGTATTACTGGTCCAGAGAGGTATTTAATTATGATTTTTTATGTGAATTGTACTTGAACAGTACACATATTCAAACAATTTTTGAAAATTAAGCAGGATAAGGCTATATCAAATCCAAGTTTGAAATTTCAGAAAAAAACGCGGTTTGAAATAAATCGGAACCGCGTTTTCAGTAGAGTGTAATGTAGTAAATTTCTTAGTTAAACATAAAATTTGACGGTAAGCAGGGAAATTAAACTTGATTTCAATTTTTTTGATGGAATACACTTTTTTCTTACCTTTGATACAAACTACAATCAGCAATTCGGTCGCATCGTTGATGAGATTTGTCAGTTTTCCTAAGATTATACATTTTTTATCACGCTCGTTCATGGTATTGCGGCTTCGGTGGTTGATAATTCGACCATGAAAAATGGAACAAAGGAAACTCATTTATCATCAGCGATCCGAATATCGTCCTCAATCCTCAATGATTTATCGCAACGACGATGCGGGCTGGGAAAGCAGATCAGGGCAAATTTAGGCAGATGTTCTTGGCAAAAGCAATAAATAATTGGATTTCTACAATTACCCCCTAATTGTGGCGCATCAAAAATAAATGAAAAGAGCATTCATTTTTGATCGAACAAGTGGTCTCATTGGTGTAGCGTAGAAGTTAATCGATCAGGGTTAATTTAGTAACCACTATCTGAATTATGCATCTCACAGGGTGGTTAAATGATAGTTTTTGTTTTCGGAGGTTCAGAGGTGGTTTTAATCGACAACTTACTTGGTATGGTATTTATTAACAATTATTCGATAATAATTGCATACTGACGGAAGAGAGCAGCAATCGTACCTCGCTCAGGAGGCTGGATATTGTTTTGTATTTCGTAGCGAAGCGAGCGCTCACACACAAGTGTTGCTCGGCCGACCTGAAACCAACAGATTCACTTTGATCCCAGCCACCAAAGGGTGGACTGTGCCATGCTTGAGTATAAGATGATGTCTGTATCGCATATTAAAGAGCAAGCAATGCGCTGAATAATACAGCGCACGAAGTACAATGGGGGGGGGGGGGGAAGGCAAATGCGAGACATACCGACGAATGCTCACCTCAGAAAAGTATTAATGGTTGAATAACTTTGTATGGAAACGATCTTTGACGAAGGAGGACCAAGCTGGGATATACGTCTGACATCATACGTCTTTAACATATTCTAATAAATATAACTCTGTACTCACTGCTGTGAGTGACAGAGAGTGCATTCTCTCGTCGATGAAAACGTGAAGTCACGGACGGACAGACAAACAGACGGACAGACAGACGGACGGACGGACGGACATGACGAGCACAATGGCGCCTTTTTTTCCATAAATGAGAAAATATGCGCTAAAAATGACGAAAATCAACAAGTTCAAACCCAATTGTTGCTTGAAAAGCCAAATAATCCAATATAACCTAACCCATCAGTTCCTAACGGGTATCGAGAGAAGAATTGAACTAAAGTTTTTGACAAAATTTGTTCAGAAAAGAAATCGCAAAATAGTGATTCTAGGAACAGTTTGGTTGATGAATTTTTCAGTGAATTACAGCCTAATTTCTTACAGGATTACATTGAGAAAAAAATTGTATTTAGTAAAATCTAAGGCAAGTTTATTACGATAATAATTGACAAACTGCGTTTATAATCAAATGCTAATTCGTGAAATAAAATTAATTGTACAGAAAATCTCTGAATAATTTTCTTTAGAGAATAACGGGCCAATTTTTCCAGAGAGCAACATTGGTTGATGAAAACCACTGCAAAATGATTCAGGTAATCACAGGCTAATTTATTTAGAATATCACTCGCCAATTTTTTTCTAAAATCACTATCCAATCTTTTTAGAGAATCGCTGGCAAACTTGTTTATAGAATTATTGGCCGATTTGTAAAGAGAATCACTGGCAAATTTCTTCGGAGAATCACGGGTCAATTTATTCAGAGATTCACTGGCCAATTTGTTTAGAAAATCACTGGCCAATTCATTCAAAGAATCACTAGCCAATTTGTTCAGAGAATTTACTAGCCAATTTGTTTAGAGAATCACTGCCCAATTTGTTTAGAGGATCACTGGTCAATTCGTTCAAAGAATCACTGGCTGATTTGCTCAGAGAATCACTGGTCAATTTGTTCAAATAATCACTAGCCAATTCGTTTAAAGAATCACCGGCCAATTTGTTCAGAGAATCACTGGCCAATTTTTCAGAGGATCACTGGCCAATTCGGTTAAAGAATCACTGGTCAATTTTTTCGAAGAATCACTAGCCAATGCGTTTAAAGAATCACTGGCCAATTTGTTCAGAGAATCAATCGTAAGGTAACCGAGCTCTGACATGGCGTCGTTGCTTAGGAGCTCATGTTCCATGAAGCTCGGCATTTCGAGGAAAATTTATGTGCGTCGTAGAGCGCGCCAGGTCTGGCACTTAATGGCCAATTACCGCAGACAACTCGGAAAAAATCATCAGAATCCACTCAGAATGCGCCAAAATTTGACCAATATTACTAGAAAAATGCTCGAAGCGTGTCGGCACTGGCACACTCAGCATTATTCATACAGCTTGATTGCGCTGTCTTCCAAAGCAGGCATGAAATTCTGTGGCGTTTCTTCTGAATTGCATCGTGAAGTCTGCCATACGGCAGAAGGGACGTAAAACAGTTATTTTTGTAATTCATAGTGAACAATAAGAATACATGAAATGAGCCCGCGGAAGTCGAATTGGGGATATTGTTGACATCTAAACAAGGTTATAAATTCAATGTGATCATAAAGAATATTTGAAGTTTGTTCTGAAGTGTACAACTTCATGGACAGGTTCAGTCATTTGTATCTTGCGGCATTTTTTAAGACTGTTCTTCAAATTGGGACATGCCAGCATTACTTTAATTTTAGACGAAGAAATAAGCTTGAGTAATAATTATATCTAAGAAAAATAAATATGCTTTTGTTGCGAGCGTTACTTCAGTTTTAGACGAAGAATGAAGCTTGAGTAATAATATTTTCACAGAAAAATAAATATGCATTTGTTGTTCATGCATTGCATTCACTGTGCATTGGTTGATTATTGATGAGCGTGTATGTTTCCAGTTAATTTGGAACTCAGCTTCGAGTAGATATAAACGTAAATCTAAGTCTCTCTTTGAAAAAAATGATATTAATTTATGAGCGGCAAACTAAGATTGAAAATTGTTGAGTGCTACGTATTATTTATATTTATTCATAGGAAAATAATCGTCGATTCTTCGGTAAATCTGAAAAAAATGATTGTGTTACAAGCCTTAAAATTTTTGGAAGAATTGTGAACAATGTGGTGAAGAAATTCTCTCCTCAAAAACTCACACCTTCACAGTAATTTCGACTCCTAGGACCATAAATTTTCTCAAGAATCGCCCAAAATCAAGCGCCTTGCTTCATCTTTCTCCTTGTATCGACGGCGCGGGATTTGGCGCGATGGAGCCTGCCGCGCGACGCCACGCGATCAATGGTTGTGGTGGTGCAGATTTATTGACTTGCTTTTGGACAGCTTCGCCGACACATTAGATGCATTGTTGACCGCTACGACCGAAGTGCAGAGCTGATATTTTATGGGTAGTTAGAAAGTGCAGGGGAAATATAGGAACAAAAAAAGAATTTTCCATTAGAGGTAATGCCGTTGTGAAACAATTTACTGAATAATAATTAGCTAAAATAATGATCTTTTAGCCTTTAGATAAAATGTTTTCACACTAAGGCTCTACTGCTATTTTCGCGTAGTTAGAGCCATAATTTGTTATGTCTTATTAATTACCATTTGGCAATGCTGATATTTTTTACCATGGAATAAATGAAATAAATGACAATTTCATGTAAACAGTTTTATGCAGAATGTTACTAAGCTTTCGTAGCTTCAATCACACAAAAATAACAGGTTTAGCAGGACCTAAAGAAAGTAACAGGTGGGAGAAAAGGCTGTAGAAGCTATATGGTAATTAACTAATAAGGTCTGCATTCCATCAATTAAACACTAATAATTTGCTAATTCACACATATTTCTGGCAGAAAACGAATCTTTCAGTAAATATCTATGAAATAAAGATTGAAATAACATATTTATATTCTCATATATCTTAAATACAGTGAGGATGTTATGAAATAATTGGAAATCAGCCTAACATTATTTTCCTGATTCCATTCATGCCTGATAATATTTTTGTTCCTCATGTATGTTTTGATCAATTCACCATACATATTTAAATAATTCATACACGGTTCGGAAAATTCGCACAAAAAACATTGGTTAGAAATGTCGAGCGTCGGGCTACATCGCAAAATAATTGCAGCTCTAGATTACGTTCTGACGTTTCTATTGCACTTCGCCAGCCTCGTAAACTATAGAGGCACTTTCATATTTTGTCTTTAAAAATATGACCGAGCAAAATATTTAATTTGAAGCTCAAAAGTGTTTCGGTCGTCAAATTTTTGCTCATTTTTGTAGAGTTTGTTATGTACGATTTTATCAAACGTTGGAACTGGAGTTTGTGTATATTATGGTGTATCTTGATCGTTAATGAAAAAAAACTTTATCTATACCAGTGGTCCCCAAACTTTTTCAGGCTGGCGCCCCCTACGGCTTCCTAGTGAATTTCTAGCGCCCCCCACAGACATACGCCTCTTTCTTGAAATTTAGTACGCTGCAATTTTAAAAGATAAAGGTTAAACACAAATGTGTATTTCACAATAAACCCCTTTTAGTGAACCAATATGTTTTTCAGCTGTTGTAACTGTCCCAAAAAAAACGATACTCAACTTTGAATGGCTGTAACTTGAAAAGTAATAGAGTTAAAAAAATTTGTAAGGTCAGGATTTGTTCCCTATGTTTTTCTGCATCTCTCCACCAAAAATCAGACAGATCGATGTAGCCATAAGCTTTTGATAGAACTTTCAGTGACATGTGCTAAAATCGTGCTTGCGCAAAGTTTTAGTAAGCTCATTTTGCATAATCATTACGATGTCTTGACATGTTTTCTTTTCGCTGTTTTATTTATTGTATCTTTGGTGAGACAAAAACATGGCAATCTTTGGTGAGAGACAATCATGGCAATCTTTGGTGTGCGGCAATCATGGCAATCTTTGGTGAGAGACAATCATGGCAATCTTTGGTAAGAGACAATCATGACAATCTTTGGTGAGAGACAATCTTTGGTTTTGAAATTCCCTCTCACCAAAGATTGCCATGATTGTCTCTCACCAAAGATTGCCATGTTTTTGTCTCACCAAAGATACAAAAAATAAAACAGCAAAAAGAAAACATGTATAGGACGTCTCTGGCAAATTTACGGCCCGGACTCGTGGCCGGTCTCACGACCAATCTCCAAATTCAATTATGAAGTAATATCTCCCAAAATAATGAACGCAGCTCAATAAAACTTAGAACATTTATTCATCAGAACTTAACGGTGATGTTTAGCATGCGAAAAAATTTTAAATATCACCTTCATTCGTGAGTTATACGGCGATACAGGCCGAAATTCGCAGTGATCAAAGAATGTCTTCCAAACTACCGAACAGATTTGAACGAAATTTTGAATAAACATTCCTAACTACCAAATGGTGTTTTTAGATTCTAAAAAATTTTTTGATTTTACCTTCGATTCGTGATTTTACCTTCGTTTTTTTTTATTTTACCTTCGTTTACCTTCGTTTTACCTTCGTCGTGATTTCACACTTCCTTATTCGCTTTCGTTCGCAAGTTATACAGATATAGGAGGAACGACCGGCTTTTCTACCGGCTGCTTTAACCAAGAGCCGTTTACGTATAGCCGTATAACTCGCAAACTGCTAAACATCACCGTTGCTGAGGTTAGGTATTAAAATACTAAATTTCGTTCAAATCTGTTCAGTAGTTTGGAAGAAATTTCTTGATTACTGCGAATTTAAGCACGTATTTGCTGCTTAGATCACGAATGACACTCGCGAACGAACGCACCGTCGAAAAAATTTTCACGAGCTAAACATCACCGTTCGGTAGTTAGGACTGTAAATTCAAAATTTCGTTCGAATCTGTTCAGTAGTTTGGAAGAAATTCCTTCATCACTGTGAAGAAATTCCTTGATCACCTTGATCACTTTCGGCCCGTATTTCCATATAACTATAGCAAACACAATTAAGGGCAAAATTTAAAAAATTTCACGAGCTTTACATTACCGTTAGGTCCTAATAACTACGTGTACCAAGTTTCATCAAGTTAAGTTCATTAGTTTGAGAGATATTCCTTGATCATTGAATTTGGAAATTGGCCGTGAGACCGGCCGCGAGTCCGGCCGTTAATTTGGCGGAGACATAAACCCAGGAGAGGTTAAAAAATATAACTCAGTACTCACTGCAGTGGGTGACAAAGAGCGCATTTTCTCGTTGACGAAAACGTGAAGTCACGGACGGACAGACAGGCGGACAGACGGACAGACAGACAGACAGACAGACGGACGGACGGACATGGCGAGTACAATAGTGCATTTTTCCATAATTGAGAAAATGCGCTAAAAAGAGGTCTGGGTAAAAAACATCGCTGGGAGTCATGAGCTGCACGTGTAGTGTACAAATCGTCAAACAAACGTTCGAACTTCGACTTCGGACTTCCGCCCCCTTATCGCCCCCCTATCGCCCTTTTCTTCTTTACCGTCCCCCAAAATCTTTCCGCCGCCCCTAGGGGGGCGATATCGCCCATTTTGGGAACCACTGATCTATACGCATACTTTGTTTTGATCGGTTTTGCAGAAACGTTAACAATGAGGTTCTGAAGGCTCACAATTTTATTAATATATGCGGTAATAGTTTTTGTTAAAATATACGATAAAATAAATAATAATTTTGTTAATATAAATAATTTCCAGTTTAAGCAACTTCTCTTTGACTCAATGAAGAGACAGCAGAAGGAAAATAGACTAGGTTCCTTCAACTGTGCGAACAAATTGCATTTAGACTTGACATGATAACAGAACAACTTTTTACATCTTCGAGAAATTCATCGTATTTTAAGCTAATACATGTCCTAATTAAAAAATACCTTTTCTAATAACTTCGATCATTGCAGGGTTATAATAATTGGTCCAATAAACGTTAAAAAAACAGAAGAAATAAGATACCCAAATATGTTTCTATTGCTTTATAAACATATGCTTCAATTTTTCCAAGGCTTACTAAATGATAAATAAAAGTATCGGTATATGAAATGGAATGGTTGATAGTAAATGAGTTTTTACAATTTCCAAAGTTGCTGTAAAAGAATGTGTGCAAAATTATTACATGCGGGATCAAAACTTTTTTGATGGGCAGTTCACTCTATATACGTTGGCGTCATGGCGAACTTTAATATCTTCAACTTTCTGAATAAATTTTAAGACGCACCAGCAGTGGAGCTCTCAAACGATGAGTAAATTTAATCCTGCATTTGAAAAAAAAGTTCATAGAAGACGACATCCACGTTTGGGACCACTTTTGGTTTGGCAAGCTTGATATCGCGTGACGCCCGACGTCCAAACAAAGACAGCTTTCTTTGCATGTGCGGTAATAAAGATTGACTCGCAGCATTACGCATACGAGTCGGTGAGAGGCTTTCCATTTTCCTTTAAGGATCGTGTCTGTCTTGGCTGCCTAGAGGGCCTTATTCTAGTCACCTGAGGTGTTTATATTCACGGCTTCATTTAAATTGAATTCGCTCAGAGTGACGGTATTACGACTGAGGAACTGCTAGGTATTTCAAGTGGTGTTGAATATAAGATATAATACTTAATGTGATAAAAAAACTTCTATCATGAGCTTGGATCACTTTATATATGAATTTGCATACATAAGGAAACACTGGTATATTCGAGTTCTTAACAACTCAAATATTTTATGAATTGTTTGGACTTTGTGATAAACTTCGTTAAATTATGCCATAGCTAGATGACTAGCTGGCTGCTGTGTTGTATCAAGTAGAAAAAACGCAATTGCAGACTAATAATTGTGTGGATAAATAATAAACGCAATTGTGGACTATTCTGGACTATTTAGTGCCACAAGCGAAACATATCTCAATTCTTGCTTTGAGAATCCAACTCATAAATTTTTGAGAAAGTAAAAATTACAGCATATACTGGCTATAAATCAAGAGGCAAATTGAATGGCAATACAATATATTATACAATCAATGTTATCTAAAAAGAAGCTCGTCATGTTTTTAATGTCAGTGTTTATTAAATTTTAAAAAGATTACTTACAAAATTCAACTAAACTATCGCCAAGAGGAACATGAACTTTATCTTCTGTAATTAATGATTAACAGAGGGATTAACTCAGCATAAGTTCTGCCTAGAATAAATGGTTGGGTTTCAGTATAGGCTAATTGAAGATACATTGTACATGTGCAAGAAATTTGTATTAAGACGGTGAGTTTGTCTCAAAATAACCTCATAGAGGAACGCATCTTTGTCTCAGCGGTGCCAGACGATGTCACACTCGTTTACGCTGACAATGCAACTTGATTCTCGACAGCTCAAAAGAAGCTTGTCGACTGCTGCTGGGGGAAATGCTAGAACACTAGAAGCTTCAGTAGTCATGTAAGGTGCAAAGAGTAGGAAAGGCAAAGCTGTATTTTTTAAAATTTTCGTGCAAATTTTGAATTTTAACACTAAAAAATTTTGACTTTAAACACTCTTTGAAATTTAAACACTCTTATTGAATGCTGGAATTGTATGAGATATTTTTTATTTGTTTTGGATCACAAGAAAGACGAGTGTAAAGATGTTTACAATGAAGAACGACGCTTGAACTGCAGCCAAAATCCAAATTTATATTCTCACACAATGGTAAAGTTAGCCAGAAAAATAAATAATTCAGTAATAAAATCTCAGAGAATGCAACTACTGTCAGGGCAAGAACGCGAGTGCAGGACTTTTCGTCCGCTTGAGGAGCAGTATAATAATTAAATCTCCACACTGTTTTCAGATAAAGATCGCATATAATAGACAGAAACTGATTCATGAGATAATTTATTCATAAATGAATCATGATTACACGAAATTTATAGGTGGGATGGTAATATTATGAGGCAAGCTTTGTTTTTCTCATGAAGCAAGTTTTTCTGTAAACATTATTTGCCATTTTTTTCATCGCGAAAAAAGGAGAAAAACACGTCCAAGCCGGCAGGTTCAAGCAGGCAGACGTCCATACAAACGTGTACTGGGCGAGTAAAAGCGCCCGTTTCTATCATCTGTGAAGGGATATTATAATGAGTTATATTATAATAATAATTAGGATGAGTTATCCTAGAAAATTGGCATAAACTTGACCATAAATTGCCTCGACGAGCACACTTCATTTGTTGAAAATAGGTGCTATTTAGATTTGCTGTAAACGAGCAAGAAAATCTAAAGTTCGGTTCCATAATTTATTGATGACGCAGTTACTCATAAACAGAATGCTATTAGTTATTTTGGTATTGATATTGCACTATTGCATTGATATTGCAGGTTATTACACCAAGTGGTATTGATATTTCACTAAGAAAAATCAATGAGATTATGTCTACTAGATCTAGATTTTAGTCTAGATTTAGATTTTTTAGGCCAGTCTAGTCAAGAAAAGTACAAGAATCGGCGACAGGCCTACCCAGACCTATTCTTCAATGCCGAAGATACTATACTATACTATACTATACTATACTATACTATACTATACTATACTATACTACTAAACAGTGATGCACTTTTTGCCTCTGTGTGTATCATCCTGACCCATTTTTGCCCAGTAAAAGAGCGTATCAATGCAAAGTGCAGAAAGTGTCATGATTTGAGCAATATGACGCACCAATTTTCATGAGTGTGACAATGTTGGGGTGTAAGGTTTATCACTAACTAGTGGCCCGCAGATCAAATTTGCAGTAAGTGTAACTAAAGTCAGAGTCTTGTATATCAGTAAACTCGCACGAATGAGAACTCACGTTATAAATAATATTTCTTGAACGTGAGCAAGTATGAAATATAAGTAATTAAACGTCGCAAACAACGACTAATGCACATTCTTAAAACACATAGAAAATAATAAAAAAACGAAGAGAAACTAAATAAAAAATCAACTTGAAGCTGAATGACAAATTAACTCGAATGAATAAAATTATTTAAGTAATGAATAATTATTGAATGACAATAATTAAGGCTGCGGTTAGGATTAACTCTGATGAAGCGATAAAACTACTGACGGACAGACGGACAGACGGACGGACGGACAGACGGACAGACGAGCACTAATAGGACGGACGGACAGACGGACATGACGCGCACAATAATGCCTTTTTTCCATATATGAGAAAATGCGCTAAAAATATGTAATATGAGCGTCTCAACTGCACACGCAGAGCAATGAGCGAGAATTTGCTCCATGATTGTCGCCGTTTTGTCTCTTGTTTGGGTCATTCTGACTCAGTTTGGCCGGTAAAAGCTTGTATTAGTGCATTGTTATCTCATTGCTCACGCTGTGGAAAGAACTGTGTGCCAATATCAATATTTTGACAATTTGACACATTCATTTTCTGAGTGTTCGGCAGCTGCCCGGGCGGCTGCAAAAACAGATAACAGCTGCAGTCCTGCTGCTGTATCCTACGCTGCAACACTGGCAGCGTCCTTAGTTGTGACGACTAATTATTCGAAAAAGATAAATTGATAAATGATTGAGTAAAAAATTAAGGCTGTATAGGAATAGATTTAAAATAAGTAGGTTTATACTGAACCTACATAAGAGTGTATAATTATTCACATTTAAGAAGCATGTTGTTTTATAACTTATATTTTATTTTTGAAATAAATGTACAGCAGTAAATTTCAGATTTTAGAAACAACTCTCAAACATTCAGTATGCCTAGAATAACTACTCTGTTGCCGTGACCACCTCATTTTCCACTACAGTAGCCACTGCTGATCGTTATTCAGGACACAAAACGTAAACAGATTGCCAGGGAACACGTCTTGTTCGCTGTGCTGCAGAACTATTTTCTCAGACAACGCAGTAAGCTTGGCGCTTGGTATTCCTGGTCAGACATGCGATCGACAGAGGCCAGTGAGCTCTGCATTTCCAGAACTCGTCTCGGAAGACTGCCCTCTTGCTGATCTGAATCTTCAATGGAAATGCCTAATTCCACGTAAATCGACCCTCGGAATAACAATGATGCGAGGGAAGTGATGCTTGATCACTGCAGGATATTTTATGCTGTTATTGCAACGACGATGATCTTTTTTGTGCAATATCCAAATAGAATTACAATTTTGTTCATCCAATATTATTTTTTAGAACCCAAAGACCTTATTTCAATGGCTTTCATTCCAATACAAATGTTTATTAAACAATAATTCTATACCATTTAATGTATTGTTGAAATTTTCTTTAAATGTCGTTGATGAAAAAAATAAATATTTTATTATAACTGTACCACCATAATTGAGATTTATGTAACCAAGTTGTACAGTCTTTTTGAAATTCGTCTGTGCGTAGCGTACAAGTTTGACGTTAACGAAGGGAGTCTGTGAACGGTCCCGCTAAAAAAATTTCATATAGAATCACAACTGTATCCTATACACTGCATAATAGGATATATTCTATATCTTCGCAATGCTAGCCAAAGGGTGGACATGTGCCAAAAATCGCCATGAGTCCGAGCTTTAAATCAACACGCAATTCAACGAGAATATCCAAGCTTCAAACGTATTCTCAAGCGTCAACAAATTTGTTTAGGAGTTCATTGTAGCTCGAGAAAGGAATTTATTGGCTGCAGACTGAAGGACAGCTTTGTGTTGCGAGGGATGCGAGACGACTTGTATAACGACAATGCATATCATTCGAGTATCCTTTATCCATGAGGATAGAAAAATGTCGGGGCAGTCAGGTCAGCAGAGATCGATTTAATGGAAGTTTGTTTGATGGAAAAGTTGAATAGAAGTATATTGATAAGACGAGGTACAAAGGGATGATATTAAAGCAAGTTCATAGGGAAATGTTAACAAATAGAGCAATATGATGAGGATAAAATTGAGTTGTTATAAAAAATTAATTGAACAAATTTCTCGGATCATTTAAAAATGCGAGTTATAGAAAGATACAAGCAAAATGAGTTTAAAGCCAAAAGTAGCAATGTGAGTGTGAGGGCGAACCATGATAAAGGGCTTTTAGAAGATGATATTAAAAATGGTGAGTTAATAAAAGAATAAAGCGCGTTTATAGGAGGATATTGGCAATGTAAGGTAATAGGAGGATACTAACAAAGATGACTTCCTGGAGGGCAATAGCAATAAAGGATTAAATGTTTTGATATTCTCATTCTAATGTGTACTCTATGAAACGTCGGTCATTAAAACACCAATCGAGCCTTCATGACCTGAAATCAATCATCCGCAAGGCTATTAATTCTTCAAGCTATCAATAATTGTTCCTTCACCTCGTTAATTAATCGTCATCCTATTGAATGACACAGCTAAAAGTAACTTTTATATGTACATTCTCTTAAATTCTCCGGCAACCGGGAAAGCTCTAGAAACTGCAATCATTTCGCAAAAACATTCTCGTTGATTTCTTTTATCAATTCTAATTCGAAAAAAGTAATGTATTTCTATGCTTTTTACCATGAAAAATTATGGAAATTCTGAACAAGCTGAATTTTCTCTGACCAACCACAAAATAATTAAAATTCAAATATTTTTTCAAAGAATCTTTTGATGAAAAATAAAAATACTTGCTAGGAAACCAAATTTCTGTATGATTTTTCAAATAAAAAATCAAATTGAAGTTAATCCAGACCAAGAGGTTTAAATTAATTTGTTTCTAGAAGAAAATATAACTGATTCTCAGGCTGAGAGGAATGTTGAGAGATCGTCATAATAAGACAGAACAATTTGAAATTCATCCGGACATAAGAGGCCTGAATTTTTATTCATCTAGAGCAAAACATAATTTGTTCTTTGGCTGAGAGGAACATTAAAGGGCGTTCAGATCGAGGCCGGGGAATGAAGGGTATGGTTCAGATCAGGGTCCGAGGAATGAAGGTATGGTTCAGATCGAGGCCGAGGAATGAAGGGTATTGTTCAGATCGAGGCCGAGGAATGAAGGTATGGTTCAGATCGAGGCCGAGGAACGAAGGTATGGTTCAGATCGAGGCCGAGAAATGAAGGGTATGGTTCAGATCAAGGCCGAGGAATGAAGGGTATGGTTCAGATCGAGGCCGGGGAATGAAGGGTATGGTTCAGATCGAGGCCGATGAATGAAGGGTATGATCCAGATCGAGGCCGATGAATGAAGGGTATGATCCAGATCAAGGCCGAGGAATGAAGGGTATGGTTCAGATCGAGGCCGATGAATGAAGGGTATGGTTCAGATCGAGGCCGAGGAATGAAGGGTATGATCCAGATCAAGGCCGAGGAATGAAGGGTATGGATGGACAAAAGATTCATATAAGTTTGTGCTGCTCGCTATCTCTCGCCTGTAACGAGGCGCGTGTTAACCTTCGCTTCGAAGCTTGGGACGCTCCGCTAGCGCCGAGTTGACTTTTCCGGCGAGCGAGAAGATTTGGTTTGTCCAAACCCGACCATAATGATTTCTTCACGTCCAGTTATCAATATATTTCATAATTAAATATTCTTGTGAACTTTATTGTTTTGGATTTGGAGACAACGAGTCCAGTTATCGATTTTGTTCTCATAATTGAAAATTCGTGTGAAATTTATTACGTCTGATTTGGAGTCAGCTAGTCCAGTCATCGATTCAGTATACATAATTCATTTTTGTGAATTTTTTTACTTTGGATTTAGATTCTGCGAACTGTACGCCACGTTAATTCGCTACTTGTGCCTTGTCTTAAACCGACAGACAAACTATATAATTAGAATAGATATAAACATCAAATTTAACCTCTATTGTAGAAATTAAACGTGTATTCTTCAGTAAGGACAGCTTATAAAACGACCGGAGGCGCACTGACCAAGTTTGTTTTATAGTGTGAAATGCTATAACTTGATTATGCTTTAAATTTAACTCTCCATGCATGAAAACCCAGCGACAAAATTGAAAGCGATTATGTCCTGCGCCAGGGCGCACGTAAAAAGAAGCAAATCGAATCAAAAAGATTGAAGAATAAAATATTTCAATGTCTGAGCCTTCTACATATTTGACACGAGTCAGATATTTTGCAGCTCACACGTCACTTTATCTATTCTCGTGATATTACGGAGGGTTTTATCACCTCAAATAATTCTATTTAATGATGACCAAAATCACCCAAAGAGCATTAGAGAGATGGCCTTGGACAGAGCTTATTCGATACGGCGAGCGGAAGAAGTGGTGGTTGATTTTACAACGAGGAATCGGTAAAACATTTACTTTAACTCTTCTTATTTACAAGTCTATTGAAATGAAGAAATATGGATGAAGCAATAAAATAAATGATTTAAGTACGAAATTCGATAAATCTAAAATTTAAATTCTTTGACAATCAAATTTATTGAATAACTATCGAATATGTATTGTAAGATATTTGCATTACTGCATACGTGAGTAAAGTTAATTGTTATTTCGACCAACTGTTCAAAATAAAGTGTTTGAATAATAACTCTTAAGATCTGGGCACCTAATTATAATTTAAAAAAATAATCTTGCTAACACTAAAGTCTAAATGTTTATTTACATTATTAAGGTATCTCACAGACATTCGCACAATAAATTTGATGCATCAGATTTTTTCTAATTGTTCACACATAAATGTTTTCAATAGTAATTTTAGGTGGCAAAATTAACTCGGAATGTCGAATGCAAAGAGCGTTAATTATCAACATCTTAGCCCTTGCATATGTTAAAAAAATCAAGCTTTGATATGGAATCAAATTTAGTGCGCAGTAAAATGCTGCTTCACTAGACTAGACCTAGACTAGACTAGACTAGACATGATCGGTATTTATACACTTAAGATGAACTCACATCTAGAATACAGACCGACTAGCGAAGAATTTTTTGTCTTTTTCTCAGGGTACGAGGCGGGTAAATCTTGCATAAATCAACCGGCCGAATAATGCCCCCGATCGGCTTACGTCTTCCACACATCCTAATTTACGAGCAGCGACCATCGCTCTTATACGACGGATGAACGCAACACTAATCGTACGTTCCTGGAATTTCAGTGACATGGTAGCCGCTTCAAGTTATTTTCTGTCCACCACCAGCGCCCTCGACCCGGCCATAGCGCGTGACGTAGCCGGACAAAGTTATTTTCTGTCCACCACCAGCGCCCTCGACCCGGCCATAGCGCGTGACGTAGCCGGATCAAGTTATTTTCTGTCCACCACCAGCGCCCTCGACCCGGCCATAGCGCCTGACGTAGCCGGACCAAGTTATTTTCTGTCCACCACCGCCGCCCTGGATTCGGCCATACTCGGTGACACGGTCAGTCTAGGAGCGCACTAAATCATTCGAAATAACCACCCAAACTTTATACAGTACACAGTGAATACAGAGTTACCCAGTTTTTCCAAAGAAAAGTATCTAAGTTACAGTGATGGTGAAGTAATGGACTAAAAAGGTTTCGATAAAAAATTAAATCATTAAAGAAGTATTAGATAATATAAAAATAATTTACGGCTCAGAGGTCTTGTTTACTAATAGAAATCTATTCGGGGCAGAAAGAGATACTTTAGCTGAAGAAATAACGCTTATTGAGAGCGTCGAAAATACAAAACGCTAATATCAGAAAAATGCACAGCTTACCAGACATCCAGATGATAACCTACAGCTCATTCGATCTCAATATTGAATTTAGTTCGGAGTTAAACCCTAATTTCATTTAACACCATCAACTTGACAAAAAATTACTTATGCACATTATATCTCATTTCCTATTTATCAAAAGAGTCTATTGGAAACATTGTTTTCATACCAGGAGGTGCTGAGTTCCGACATGAGCGTTGATGAATCCAGCCAGAATGATCGGCGAGATAAATCATAATAAGGAGGGACTTTATGGCCGATTTGTGGAGCCTTAAGAAGCTCAGGCCATAGTTTATGACGCGCTCTCGAGGCGCCGGATCAGACCGAGCCCAGACGGAAACACTCCACATGCCACAATTTTTTTATCTTAAAACTTTAAGTAAATTTTAATGCAGGTAATTTTTTATACCTTTAATTGGAGTCTGAATATTGCCGTGCAATTGGAATTTATTCAAGCGATTGCATTCGAGCAATGAAATGTCATTAAAATGAAACAGTTTTCAACAAGATTTTAGAAAGCAAGCATACTCGATCGTACAGAGTAAGAAATTCAATTTACACCCTAAATAAATGTATTATCTTTTTCATTATCTTTACACTAAAAAAGAGACGAATTGGGAGAAAATCGGCTTGCAAGATTCCCGAAAACTCCTCGCGCAGGTTCGATCAAATGCCAACAATGGAGTGTAATCTTCGAGCCGAAGCAATTTTCTTTCTTTCCAAGCTAGCGTGGTCGCTCTCGCCAGAAACGTCGCAATCGAACAGTCGCATTTTATGGCTTCTATAAGAGAACATTTCGTCACCATCTTCTTCTTCTCAAGCGTCTGCTTGGTACGACAAAAAATCCCTATGAGGACGCCGACTTCATTGTTATAGAATATCAGTGGTTGAAGCACCAATCACGTCGTTTGCGGGCATCCGCTCCGATTTTGCTGACGCTGCAAGAATCGCCGACTCTCCGGCCACAGCGTCGCCCGCTGGAAACGAACCTTGCAGCTCGCGGATGAGACCTCGGATAGCAGATATTTCCATGCATATCCACGCATCGTATTGCAGTTCGTATGTTTTATTATCTCGATGAAACTATATTTGCATTAAATATTTAAAATATAACGGAATAGTTTAATTAATAGGAGGATTTTGGCTCTGCTTATTCACAACTTTTAAACTGCCTATCCGAGTAACTTACGATTAAAACTGCAATTTTTCCAGCTGGTATGTTGATGTAATTACGAATTTTCTTGCATCCGAGATGAGGTTTATTGCAGTAATATTTTTAGCGCTTTGCATCGAGCGTAAAGAATTTGTATTAAACTTTGTAGAGAAACTTTAAGTAGTAAACTGAAGGAGTGGCATTAACGAAAACTTTTACCGCGTGCTGAACTACTTAATTATGTCACAGAGCGATAAAATGTTTGACGTTAATTTGAATTATTTATCGACATGATAAGACTTATGCTATGTTAATTTAATTTAGCAGCATGAAAACAACCGTATCTACAAAACAGAAGCCAGAGAAGATACGCTGTTTGTAAAAATTTTTCTTATAACAAAAAAAAAAAGACGGAAATATTTGAAGGTAGTTTTTGAAACAGAGCAGGTTATTAAGGCTTGCCAACGATAAGACTTTAAAAAAGTCCCCTTGTATTCAGGAGGCTTGGGAAGAACATGTGCTTCTGTTAAGGGGTTCGTGTAGCTCAGGTTTTTTCCCCAGCAAAAGCTCATTTAAATTCCCTAAAGATTTCGATAGCCGGCGAAAATTTTCATTTGGAAGGACTAAATGCGTGCGGCTGGTCACAGAAAAAAGCACCGCATGGGAATGGTCACTAACGTCTCAAGTGATTGGATTAAAATGAAAATAGTTAAGTAGAGTCTGCTAAGCACTATAAAAAACCGTCAGTTCGAGGAAATGTAGGAGGAAAAATCATTGCAAGACTGAAAAAGGCGTTCATGAGACATTGAAATTGATTATTTGGTTTTTTAAAAAGCTTCTAATTATCTGGTAATGTTTAAAAAAGTGAAATTAGGGACGATATTGAAGAGAATGAACCTATTATAAATTCCGAATTTTTGTCTCAGAACATGAATAATAACGTTTTGAACCGTTCGACCATTTGGCTACAGCCTGAAATTTTTTTAAAGCCATCAGCAGAGCTAACATCCATTGAAAAGCGTGTGTGTTTTGTTTGGAGTTTTTTGACAATCCATAATTTAAAGAGGGTGCTCGAGTTCACGCCAGATATGGAAATGTTCTCCAGCAGACGTCCGAAAAATAAAGCTAAGGTTTTACGGTGAACCTTTTTGCTGAGGATTTTGGCAAGCATGATTTTTAGGAACAGGCACGGAACAGAGATTTAGTTGCTGGTAATTAAAATGAGACTGTATTTTTGTTTCAAATTTGAGCAGAAGTTTGCGTGTGTAGAACTGGGTACGAATTTCTTAATGTAATGCCAAAGATAGTTTTTCGAGCGAAACGTGAAATGCAATCAAGTGAAGAAACTAGAAACGATGAAAAATACTTGAGGAGTCTGCTTTATGTGTTCAAATACAAATGTGAATTATAGAAACAGATGGGCCATTAATTATTTCTGCTCATAACAAATAAACCCGATTAGTGCGGAGTTGTAGTGTGGAAGATAATTTCAGCAATAAGTAGTTCATAGAATCCCCAGCTATGTACGATGAAAATTTCCTATAACATTGTTATGATGAAAATTTCCACGTAATTTATCCTCGAGTGTTAGTGATATAGATTTAAGAAAAAATAGTCAATCACACGCGCTCAGCTAATCAATTTAGCATTACAATCGCCATTATATGTTATTAAGTTAGTGCGAAGACAATAGAAACCTTGCATTTAAATTTATGTGCATATAAACTTCGAAGAAACCTGCACCACTTGTGAGCATTTGAATTGTTAATGAAAGGAAAGGGGTGAATCGAAACTAGGAAATGATATTTGAATATCAAATATGCACTTCGCGTTTGTTCAGAGTATGAAATTTTGTGTTAAGAATAAGCAAATGATAGCACGGCGTGAGTCAACCGATGGATACTGAGTTTTTATTGGACCGATGGATACATTGGGACGTGAAATTAGCGAAGGTGTTTTGTGTGCTTACGGACTATTTCTGTGTGATAAATGATAAGGTACATATTAATAATTATTGGTCGATAATAGTAATGATAGTAATAGAATATAATAATAATAATAATAATAATAATAATAATAATAACAATAATAATAATAATAATATTAATAATAATAATAATATATACATTATACAATAGCGGTTAATATATATAATGATCGACAAATTAAACTTCTATGGACAATTAAGAAGCAATGAGTGGGCAAAATGGAAATCACATGAAAATGAGCCCCTGCAAATCTAATTACAATGGATTCATAAATCCATTTCAAGCGAACACGGCGAATTTTAATGAATATCATGGAATTATCATCGTTTTCACGCTTGAATGAATACATTGATGGTATGTAGATAATTTTTTCCCTCCATGCTGAGAGAGCGAGGCTCCTCTGATCGCCAGAGTCTCGTTTTAGCGATAATTGCTGTGCGTATTTCTTCCTTTACATTTTACAGGCGAATAATTTGCCATCATATTCGCCATTGAATAAGAAATTCATCAAAGAAATTCTGCTAAATCCATTACAGCGCAATTTCCTTGACTGTAATCGCGTTTCCGCAATGACTTTGAATGCAAATTCCGCGTTTGAAATTATTTAAATTCCAGATTTACCTAACCGTCCTAACGGAACATTCAGGTACTAATATTATATTTCTACCATTAGAAATCGCTTAATAATGGTGGGAATTTCTATCATTAAAAACTTAAATAAGATCTAAACGACTGTTGCAATGCTTCAATCCTAATTGCGATTTGAGCAACTGCAGTTTGACAAATATCTAAATATATATTAGCTAAATCAATTAGGCCTGTTGTTGTGTCGTTAGACGACGTAAAAAGTAATTAAACTAGTGCTAAATCGAACACATTTATTGCTTCTAATATTCTTTTGCAGAGAATATTAGATCCTCCTTCCAATACTTTTGTCATTAATGCTACGTAAATACGTTGAAAATCAAAGATTGATCTATTGTTATAAAACATGACTTTTCATATGGATCCTGTTTCCTATAGTATGAATAACTTCAACGATCAGACGATATTTCTCGTTCTTCACGCAATTCAGGATCTCCGACCACTGAGTGAACAGGATTTATAATAGAATTGTAAATCTATCAATATTGGTCAAGCGAACGTGAAAACGGACATTAATTCGGATATCCTGATTAAGCGATGGAACGAATCCGAATAGATTCCTCGACATGTGATACAAGCCTGGGAATAACGCAGCCAGCCATGCGGTCACGATCCCAACTGATGAGGGAATTCGCAAACGAGGCTTAGCTCTTCGAGCGAGAAAACTCCCAAAAGTGTCCAAGTCAAATTGCTTCAACTCGAACTGCTCCCAAGAATGGGTGGCCAAGAACAAATTTAAATTGAAGACTCCATAAGCGGGCCCGTTCTCTTTGGCAATGGCTCGGTCATCCCCAAAAAAGGCGATTTCTTTTCCTACATCCTATCATTGGATCTAGCCTTTGCATAGATAAGGAGAATTTCGAAGACAATGAGAAGAAAAACGTCCGAAATTTTTTTTTATGTATAAAATTTTGAAAACCGAAAGTAATTCGTAACCAGAAATTACAGTAGGACGATATCACGATTATAGTATAAGAAAACATGGTTAAGTTATACCTAGCACGTTGCTCGTTATATTGAAGTGGAAAATCAAAGAATTGTACTATAGCGGGATCTATTGGTACCGCTATAAGCTAAGGGAGTGCGAATAATAGGGAAACCTACGAGTAATTAACCAGGCGCATGTTGTGATCAATGTATTTGAGTATTGTAAAGTTTGCACCTGTTGAATAAACAAACTCTGATAAGGCTAATTGCATAACATGTTTTACAAGATTAAATGAAGAATATTATACAAGAAAATATTACAAATAATATGAATGTAACAGGAGCTGTTTAAGATCTTACCCCAAACGTTGGCGGACAAAGCTGCAGTGAAATGACTAGTAACTGAATTTACGAAGTAAGAAAAAGTCAATCTCTAAGAAGTTCGGATGGTTGTTAGACTGCTGACTATTTGAGGAAAAAATGAACAATAAAATAAATAACGAATATCGATGTCCCTACAGTACTAGGGAACAAGAATAAAAGTCGTTCGTTGCATGAAACTGTAAAATTTTGTTTCTCAATAAGTGATTCAGAAAACTTAAATCCCGAAAGAGAAAATCTAAATTTGCTTGATGAGTAAAAAGAGTTTGTAGAAAGTTTGCCTTATATTCGTCGTCATAAAAATGAGCCTCGAATTGAACTAAGTCCTCGACATTTTTCAGCAAGCAGATTCAACTTTTCATGCCACTGGATTCTAATATAGGCAGATCTTAAGGTAAAATTCGTGAATTGAGTTCAGTAGTTACGCTTCCTTCGGGACTCTGAAGATCGGCAGCACCGCTACGTCCTTCATTGCTCGTAGAAAAACAATGACAAAACTTATTTAGAAAAGCTCATCAAAGTTGCTTGCTTCATTATTTTTACGGGAAGAGTTCGTCTTGGTAGCAATAGATTTGTGAGCTTTGCCGTGTCTCGCAAGTGTTCAGTTCGAGCAATTCCATGGGTACATCGTCGATAAAAAGTTCAGTGAAGGCAAAAATAAAACTTTCAAATGGTATTATTAAACGAGACAGTACTAAAGAACGCGCAGAGATTGAAAGCCAATATAATTAATTAAATGAGTATGATTTTGAAATTTAAATTATGAAGAAAGCAATATGAGGTAAGCTTAGAATTATTAAAATAAGTAATGATGGACTTAGCTCGGATAAAAATCGGAAATTGCACATAACTGTTAAGAGAAATTTTAGATATATGAAAAAATTCTTTTTAAAAAGTTAATCGCATTTGAATGCAAATGCAGCCGAATCCATGAATTTAGTTAAAGAGACAACGCTGAACGAACTATTTCTTACAATATATAAGTTTTAAAACTACTATATATGAAGATTGTAAAATCGATTATAACATTGTTATAACGGCGAATATTTAGAGTCTGTTCAGAGTGAATTTTCAGCATAATTGCGAATGTTCAGAGTCTGTTCAGAGTGAATGTTCAGTATATTGGCGAATGTTCAGAGTCTGTTCAGAGTGAGTGTTCAGTATATTGGCGAATGTTCAGAGTCTGTTCAGAGTAAATGTTCAGTATATTGGCGAATGTTTAGAGTGAGTGTTCAGTATATTGGCGAATGTTCAGAGTGAATGTTCAGTATATTGGCGAATGTTCAGAGTCTGTTCAGAGTGAATGTTCAGTATACTGGAGAATGTTCAGAGTCGCAACTCTAGGCGCGATGTCCCGGACCGGCGACAAAAGTGAGGGTCGGATGGCAATTGCCTTCTTAAAGTTTTGCCGGGAACAGCTACGAATTTACACTCTTTTTAAAGTCCAGGAATTCTGACAAAAGGCCTCAGCATGTCACGTGAGAGGACACTGGCGTGTATATAAAGTTTTGTGTTCATCTAAGACGCTGCAAACTCTGCTTGATTCCCAAAGATCAAAAAATTTTGGCGGCTCAATAGCAGGTGAGCGAAATGCACTATTAACGAAATTAAAGAGCAGAAGAATTACGGTTTTTTACCCTGAAACTTAACGAACATTAAATTTACCATAGGAGGCCCTTAAATCACAAACTGCTAAAAAATTGTTTTGGTTTCTAATTCTGCCTTTAAATAGGCAGAGAGTCAAGAGAGAGAGAGAGAGAGTGAGAGAGTGTAATATTATAAATATTTTATAAATAATGATATATCTTTCAGTTTATTTTTTATTATTGAGTGTCAGATTATCATTCTCCTTCCCCTACAGAGTCTTTTCGTCACGCGATCTGCACTTGACTCGTATACTTCTCTCGCTCTGTTCAATTGTACGTGGAAATAATCTATTTGATGCCAATAAACTTGATGACTGAACACAAAAGGGCAATAATACTCGAATGACAGACGCTGTGCAGGGGCATGACAATGAAAAGGGGATCTGGCATTGTTGTTGCTTCTTCAGCGAATGATTAACTTGTTATTTTGAATAGAAGGGAACTTATTCATGTAATTTATAATGTTTTAATATTATAAATCGTGGATTTCATAAAATAAACAAGGAATAATAATAGTCTAATAATTCCCTTAACAGCTCATGTTAAGGTGAAAAAATAAGTTGAGAGGTGGATCAGGGAATGGAAATCAGCAATTAGAATTTAATATTATTTAGGTGCCCTAATTAATCGGAATATAATGTGCGTGTTACGTAATAATGAATAACTTTTGAAAATAGTAAAATCTGTCTCTAATTTTGCATATTTATTTATTGACCGGTTAATTTAGCAGGAATCTCACTCTAATATTAGTTTTTACATTAACCACAACGATAACTGAGGCATATGACAATAGAATTCATCCAACACTTAAGATCACTATAATACAATCACGAAAGGTTATTTATTTCGAAGTTATTTATTTCACGACATAATTCATATAGTTACGATGCATTTCGCCCGCTATTTCAACACGTAAACACCGACTTGACGCACCAAAGGATTCATTTCGTAATCTCAGATTCAGTTCGGATCAAATGCCGGGACAATTGCAATGGAGCGTATGAGTTTGAGCGTGGCAGCGTACGAGAGCAATGACAAAGCACTCATGGAGAGGTAATTCATCGTGAGGTCAGGACACGATACCTGCAGGCATGCCCGGCGATATTGCCTTGCACGCTCCACTTCACAGACGGTGTGTCGGTCCGTTTGTTTCGTCTCTTTGAGTGAGAGCTCGACTCAACATTCGAATGAGCGATTGTATTTGTGCTCAGTCCACAGGCTGTCTTTAGTGCTGTGCTAGCTCGAGCTGGCTGGCTAGCTCGAGCTAGCACGTTTCGTATATTCGTATATGTAATATGACGGAAGCTGTCCCCGACATTCGTCGGGGACACACAGGACATTTTTCGACTGTCCCTACACAGGACAGTCGACTAGGACTTTATGTACGAAGCTTCGCGTCAATTGCTGTCAAAGGGACAACATTCGTGACTCGGCGAGTCCTGCTTGCTTAATTGATATAGGGCAGCTTCATAAACCTAAAATGTGATGAGTGTGTCATCCCTTGATGAATAAGAATCCCTTATGGTGCGATATTAAATAAGTTTCAATGGGAATAGATTTTGATGGTTCTCCGAGAGCGAGCGAGAACAAATTGCTCACATGGACAAGCAGAGGTGAGTGACACAAGTCAGTGCGTAGCATCCATTCTGGAAACGAAAAATGCGTTACATGTAAACATCGAATGATGAAAGCCATGGCAGATGATTTGTTTTCTGAAAATATACTGCATGGTATTATTGATAAGAGGCTCCGGAGCGTATTTTTCTCGATAGGGAAATTGAAACTTGAGTTAAAATCTTTCACAAGCCTATGTCAAAGTCGGACATGTTTTTAGACTGGAAATTTCCTATGTTTGTTTTCCGAACACTTTGGCTCCTTCGGATAATTTTGAATGCCTTAATGGGATAATTAACTCGGTTGAAAAAATTGATAATCAACCAATATTTTTTGACAGGAATGAATATTGACCATCCATTGACCGTGTTCATAAGCAGGCAATGTACGTATAAATGCGTCTTGAGTTGCAATATGCTACTATAGTTTCGCCGCAAGTTATGGCTTTAGATCCGTGAATTTTTGTCATATTGACGAGGAGGTCCATGAGATCAATGACTGCATAGCAGAACTTTGAGCCAAGTCGGCCGCTAACTTTTTCTGCCGTAGCCGTTGCAATTGAATTAAACTTGGCAATCTTTCACTTTTTATCTCGCAAAAGAAATAAAGAATTTCGCCTTTTCGGTAACCTTAAGAACTTCCGACGACTTTTCATCCGTACTTTTGCGTGTTTTATGAGCTTCGGAGACACCGAACTACGCCGAATATTCTCTGCCTCAGACTTTCCGAAAGTTTTCACTGGAAAAATTAGAACCGCAATTTGAAAGGCCGGGGTTTAGGACCGCAATATTCTGTTGAGCCTTGCCCTTTGAAAACTTCTTTATTGTGGGCAAGTTTTTCGTTGGTATTCGATTATTAATAACGAAAATTCAAAAATTTTTGCGCGACTGTAAAATTCGTAGTTTGACGTGCGAAGTCTTTTGCTCAGGGTTCACTGCCATCATTCCAGTCATGTCATTTGACTGCCGCGGGAATGCATTGGTGATTGCAAGGCAGCGGCTCCGTGTATCTGCTTTTGTATGTGTTTGTAATATCACATCTCGTGGAAAGTTTGATTTTGAAAGGAAATTTTGGTCCGTTTTCTCGGTTTATTACTGTTAATTGTGATGTTGAATATATTCGTATTTACAGCTTTGAGAAATTATGGTTTCAGATCCTACTAAGCAAATTTGAGGTTAATTGGGTTTACTCGGATTTCGTTCCTCATGCAGTTCCCTCAATATTAAGTGAATAGAAATTGATGGAGCTTAACTATAGAAATAATACTCTTTTTCATTTGTTATTGGCTATAAGTTGAAACTCCATCAATTCACCTTAAATTAATAATCCCAATTACGACCCTACATTTTTTTAGTCGTTAATGTTCTTTTTGTTCACTAATAATTAATATGTCCAATTATTGACATATATGCTGATGTATTCATTACTTACCACATGTTCTTGGTCTAACAAGCTTATAGTCGTTAGTGATGACGACAGCCTAATGTTATCGTCAATAGAGCATTACATATGATCTTGCATGTGTTACCAGCAATCAGGAGTTTAAATAAATTTCATTTTTTCTTATAAACTGATAAGATCTGTTTTTATTATTAATTGAGTTTTTGTGACATTTCCCGGCATAGTTCGGTTGTGCCCAAGCCTTCAGGTGCGTATGAAGCTAGGAAGTGAACAAGCCTCCCAGCGCTACATGGATATACCAAGCTTAAGTTGGATTACCAGCGTTGATTGGTAGACTAGATTCCTGTATACCAGAGCTTCACTGCTGCGTGCAGTTCCTTAGCTGCTGCGTGTGAACAGACATCGCTGCTGCGTGAACACAGGGAACATTGAGGCGTATTTTTAAATATAATATCGCGTTCATATCCTCCGTTTATACGACAGGTGACAGTATATTGCACCTTGTACTCGTACGCAGACATCATTGCTGCATTCAGACAATTGTTTCGCCTACGCTATATCACTAAGCTTTCTATACGCTCAGTCTATACGGAAATTATATATGCGTTCTCTCAATTACACCGCTCATGATATAGGGCCTTATATATATTTTACGCCGACTAGGGCAGCGTTCCATAAGCAGGAATATTAATTGTAATGCAGAGGAGAGTGGCCTACGTGCATCTCTCTTAAGTAAAACAATTTCAGAATTTGGCGATGTTATTGTTTAGTTATTCGGTTAACAATTGTTCTATGTTCAGCTTTCCTTCAAGCGATATCTTGCATATTCATTTCGTTGCGCTAATAACTTGAACTCACATCATCCTCGTATTTTGGGTTCAGACGGAAATGACGATCACAATTACAGCGTGTGCAAAAAAGGCTAGCATATGACATAGTATGTTATAAATATATAACTCAGGCCTGCATAAAAAAACTTTATAAAAGTTGTTGTGATCTTGTTAAGTGATCTGTACTTGTTTTTCTCTCCGTTGTAAAAAATGAGATTGTTTCCTTTTCCATTACGCAAGACTTGACAACAAAATAAATTTGAACGTAACATTTAGATTATTTCTAATATTTTAACTTGAAGTAGAGGTAAAATGCTCAGCAATATGTTGTTGAAATAAGGAGTGCAGTGATACATATTTGTTGCAAAGTTATTATTAGTCTTTGCAAACTCGTATTGTTGTCATCGAAGTTTATTTTGGTGCTTTTGAGCTGTGTTTTTTTACACTTTTAAAATAACAACGTAGTCTGCCAATATATTAATATACCTTGCGCCTTTATATCTGCACTGCATTTATTTTACATCTTGTTGAAAATTTATATTCTTTATTTTATATTTAAGATTTTCAGCAAAGTTGTCCACATGTGAGTGAAGGAAATTGAATTTGACACCCACGATGCAGCCAACATATTGTAGTTTTGTAACCAGTCAACAGTCAAAGTTTTGAAGTTTCATTTTTTTTCAAAGGTTTTTCTTTTGTTTCCAATAAAACGTGCAACACCTAATTTATATGAATGCATTCTTGCTTCAATTCCTTTCTTTCATTCTTTTCTTTTCTTGTCTTCTTTTTCATTGCATTTTTCTTACATTTCCATTTTTGTGACAAAAATTCAAGAAATTTACGGAAATAGTAAATTTTTTTAGGCGAAATTTGTGACTTATCTCCAGATGATGGAATTGTTTCATCATTTTTTTCGGTAACCATCGCAAAAACACTAGTAAGTCCACAAGTCATATATGAAACAATTTTTTCAGGGCAGATCTGTGTTATTGCATGTTAAATATATGCAATATATTCAATTTAGTTGGCAGTTTGATTCGGTCGCAAATTTATCCAACTCTTGATTAGGTATTTAATGTTGCACGTAAATAAATCATTTAAATGCTGAAGTTATTCAATTATTTACTTTTATGGATCTGGAACCCTGCTGATTTTTATAGTTATTAAATAATAAAATAACAAATACAATGAAAATATAATCATTTTGTCTGCCATCATCCTCGAGTAGAATACATGGATACATTTATCTAGCAGTAAACAGGGCTAAAATTCACGGCTAGCATGGCTTAAATTCAATCCCTGATGTAACTAAGTAAATACCATAAAAGTTCATGATCACCATGAAGGCTTCGGTCGTTAAGTGACCTTTTGAAGTGAATAATCAAGGTGAGCGCAATTACACACTTTCGAGACACTGAATGTATACTTTATGAAGTAGCGTCGGCGCCTCGCTACGAGTGTCTCGAAGCTTTGACTGCGGCTGCTTTCAGGGCTTCAGGCGCTCTATTTCAAAGAGCATAATTGAGTGAATGAGACTTTTAGGATGACCAATGAATAGATTCTAACGAGAAGGCCAGACGGGCTCTAGAAATCCTTTAAAGTCTTGCCACCGCGCAGCAGCAGCGCTCTCAAGCTGTTGACAAATCGTACTGTTGCATGAAAGCCAATTGAAAGAGCGAAGCACTGAAAAAACAAGAGTAGGTTTTCCGCCATGATTTTCTGTTGAAAGTAAAAGTAAATAATTATCACGAAAGAGGAGCCATTGGTCTTTCAGCTTTCAATAATAGAAAATCTAAAATACAAACGTGGTGTTTAATAAAGATGGTTTATTGCCTTTATAAACTAGAATTTTCTCGTCGAATTTGGAAATTAATTTTAAAAAGCTTATTACGTCTGGTCTAGGCTAGACGCCATCAACGCCAACAAGCTAGAAAATAATCGAACTCCGTTATGCATCGTAGGAACGACAGCGGTAATCATGATAAGCATGCAAACGAATGATTAATTAAACATTTTGTGGTGGCTCAATATTCTGAAGTTGGTTTAGGTGGGAAAGAGACTCGCAGTCGTAAAAAACTTATCGCAACTAATGATAGGAGAACGTGAATGTAATTATAAAAATTCGCGATCTGGAACTGTGATCAGGTCATTTACATTTCCACTGTATAGCAAGCAAATGCCACAGCGTTTTGCCGCAAGATTTAGCGTTTGCATAAGTGATATGCGCTAAATATTCATCAAATAGCAATGGTTGTTTCCATTCCTAAAACGGAAGAATCTATTTTATTAGAGTATAGTCGTACCGGCTAAACATTATGTCGAAATGTTATTATCAACGAGTGAAAATATGCTAACTGTTCAGTAAGTCGTGTATTTTTCCGCAGCGTATTAGAATACTTGCGCATTAATGCTGTAATGGTACTGGCTAACTATTATTGAAATCAACGGGTGTTTCACGATAAAAGTTGGCGTTCTTGTGGATATTCCTCCGATATTATTGACGATATGATTACCTTTCGGATTTAAAAAAGATTTAATTATCAATACTCAATCACAATTAATATTTTAATATAATTTACACAAAGTTATATATTTTTATAATAGATTTTATTTAGCCTGTCTAATCCCCTGCATTGTCAGTTGATTTGAAAGAGACGTAGAAAATTTAACGACGAATGACATTTAAAACGTTAGTTAAACGCTGTGAGAAAGAGGGCGTTACTTCAGACTATACATGCATGGTGCTCGAATATTTATTAAACGTACATTTGTTTGTGTCACTGAAATATAGTCTACATCATAATTAAGGGTTTTATCCGTCATTAATTGTCATCTCATTCGGATACGAAAAAACTAATAGCGACAAATTTCTATCTAAAAATTAATTTTTTTCGTACTTCATAAATTTATTGAAAAATAAAATCAAGTATGCAAGTTCAAGTTAGAGCGAGAATGAAATTGTTTGCGATACAGTTTTTCTTACAAAGTCATTGATATTTTTGCGATATAGATAAGACAAATTTTATTATATAATTTTATATTATTTGAGACTTCTCAGCGATTATTTTGGCCGAATTCTGAGTTTTTGAATTCATTATATTGCTGACGTCTGCAATTTTTACAGTGAAATTATATGGCGCACTTTTCTTCACTTTTTCCTTATTCTTAAATAAATGGTATCTATTAAGAAAGTTCACACCCAGCGAAGCGTTGAAAAGCATTGAGTGTTCTCACCAATAGAGGGCGCTATAATTCAAGTCACAGCGTTGTTTATGGCTCGGTCGTAATAGATTCCTTAATGATATGCGGGCGAACCTAGCCAACAACGGGTTATAACGATGATAGTTTCTCGGGGAACTATAAGTACACACAAAGCATTCTTGGGACCTCCATAATTTTTTTGGGATTTATTTGATATAGAATTCTTAGCGATAATTCATTGAGGCGATTTAGTTGTCAATGATCGATGATTCTAACTAAATGAAGGTGAGCGTTTGAATTACTTTCTCATGGCACAATTATTTCAATGGCAATATATTGTTAGCAATTATGCATGATTTCGAAATTCCTTCCAAATCCAAAATAGTTTTAGAAGCCTGGAATGATTTTTTTCGAACGATGATCGTTATTGGTCTATTCTTTCATATGTGTTAGTTTAGACCGAAGTATAGAGTGAAAAAAGTTTTGCCTAATTGTACAAACTATTCTAGCAATATAATTTATGTTGTTTAAACGATGTATGCGTTTGCATTTTTTAATATAAACTTGAGCAATTAAAGATGGAAAATAAATAAGGACTGCGACAGCAACCCCTGTTCAAAAATTCGTTTTCAAACACTGTTTTCTGAGAAATTTTAAGGGTTGAAATTATTCACGGCATCCATTGCAGCAACTGGTCCTGTTAATTGAGAGAACGGATTCTCCATTCAGGGAAGAATGGTCGCGGAATTCTACCATGGTGAATTTTTTACTCCATATTTCCACAGGAATGTGACAATGTCGTCGCTTCAACACGTTCGCCAGCACAAGTTATTTCGTCGTGGCTCTTGTCACTAGGAATTCGTCTCCCTTGCCATTGTTGTTCGTGAAATGCGAGACGGGCTTTATTATTGTGTGCAAAACAGCGCACAATATCAACAATAATGAGCTGACCACACTAAAAACTCGCGTGTCTTCTCCCGCGAACCTCGCCGCATAAACTTGGAGCAGCACATTAGCGGATAAAAGTTTAATGGAGTGGAGCTGTAGATATTTTATTTTATTTTTCTTATATACCTAATGTAATTAAGAGGCCATCTTCTTGATTCATTTTGGAACAGGAATATCAGCGTATCACCATAAGTATGTTTCTCGGACAGCTAAGTGTAATCCAACAACTTTTATAGTGAAGACAAACATGAAATGCGTAATTTTTCTAGAAGATTAAGTCAATAGTTAAATTAAATAATTATTTATTTGCCTAACTCACTTGACAAAATACTTCATCGAAAAGATACACACGTCGGGGCGATTCATGTCCAGCAGATACGAAGCTTCGGGACACAATCTATAGGGATGTCGGGCCGCGTGTCCACCTACAGAGATACGCTATTTTTCGCGCTGTGCCCCGGCGGTAAAGAGACACATTGATGCGAGATTCATGGTGCTGTCGCGATAATTTGTCTCTCCCTTGACCGTCCATTATTCTGCGCCAGCGTATCTTCCCGGCATCGTTTGCCGAGACGAGCGTCGACGAAGAAGAAAACATTATCCTGGATGTGGACACTGGGCTCATAAAAATGTTATTCGTATCCTAGCGTTGCTTTTAATTAGCGTGCGAGATTGCAGAAGAAATATTGTTATCCCTGTTGCCCCGTCAGGTGGTACTGCACTCTTTTTTCAATAGGATTATTTATAAATTCGTTTAATTTATGCGTGAACATGTGAGCATGTGCATTGTACAAGCTTTTCATCGAAAAACACTTCCTGTACTCTTCGTAAACGAAGTATTTGCATTACGTTTTTATATACATCCGGGCTACATTTTGCTTGAAGTGTCTCAACCGGCCAAAATTATGCCTAATTTTTACAATTTCTCTTAACTTATCTTAAATTTAGTTCTCATTTTGAAGATTATCCCATTCTCTTCTGCTCGGGGCAGGAACATTTTATTAAAACAACACTTTTCATTCAATATTGGATTGCGTGATCATTAAAAATGGATCAACAGCCGCTGGGACAGTATCCTCTGCAGAGATTTGTTCAGTGGGAAATGTTTCTATGCATGACGCAGTAGGGTTTGGCTCATGACAGGTCTGTTTCAAAAATGGGTTAGAAGCTAAATGTGAAAGTTTAAATAATCACTTTGGACTGCAACATGCCATAGAACCTGTGAACTGACGCTTTGGAATAAATATACTATGACATCTGCAACATGGAGCTTGGGACAGCCCGTAAAACCTGTAGCCTGGCAATTGCAATGGGCGAAGAAAAAAAATGGAATCAAATCGAGACTTGGCTTCCATCAATCTAATGTCGCATCAAAACAGGCCGCTTCTGCAGCAACGACCGATACAGGATTTATCAAAGGAAATACATGCGAACGTTGACAGATGCCTGCTGCCAAGCGCACCGCAATATGTCCATAGATCAGTTTTCGATATCAGCCGTGACGAACGCCATAGATCTTCTGTCCCGACTCCGCGATAGAGATTGAAGGCATATGGGAACTCGTAGTAAAGGCACTTGCAATATAATTACATTAATATCATCAATATTGAGTCTTTAACCTAAGCGGTGCAGATGTTTAAGTGGAGATGCGCTGTTTGCAATGCATTCAACTTCTGAGTATGCATTAAAATGATTCTAATCTATCATAATGGTCACACATTCACAAATTCAGTTGCGAAAACTCGTTAGCACAGCAATGTGCAATGTACACTTCCAAAACACGTGGAAGGTAGACAATATAACTTGAATAATTGATAAGAACACGCCCATTGAAAATTTTTCATTGTAAAACTTTCTTTAATAATTCAGCATAATGTAATCTCTTTTCTTATCAACTTAGCAACATCCCCCGTACTGCCATTTATTGCATTAGTAACGCCGTGTTCCGGTTAACAGCCAGCAAAAGCACACCAAGCGGATGTAGGAGGGATTGAGCTGCAGCGCATCGCTGGATTGATATAGGAGTACATTAGGGACCGAGCGATGCAATGATGCAGGGCTGCGGCATCGAACGCGCCCCACACTCTTGTGAGGTGCAGTGCATCGCGGGATTGATAAAGGGGGTACATAATATAAAAGGACCGAGCGATGCAATGATGCCTACTGCGCGTTCCGCATCTTCCTCCACGCTGTGATACGCGCAACATTCGCCGTAATCGAAGCTAAGGTCCGTGTACAGCCTGAGTTTTGATGCGTCGTGAAAGTAATGTAGAAATTCATCCACTTTGAAAATGCTGTTCAAATTTCACGAGTGTCAGTTCAGTCGTTTCTGAAAGAGAATTAGTGTGAATGACAATTTGGATATAACTAGTATTATATCCAAATTGAAAATTCCTCCAAAAATAGAAATTTATGCGCGTTTAAGTAAACAATATTGTATGAATCTAACAAGTGTCAGTTTCGCAATTTCTGAAATGAAATCAGTATTATTACCTTTTTTAATTTGACTTGAAAATTCCAGTAAACCGGAAAATTTATTCATTTGCTGAAAGCCGTTTCTGAAATAGAATCAGTATAAATACTTTTCTGAATTAAACTTTTAAATTTCCTCCAAACTTGAAATTTATTCTTTTTGAAGCCGCAGAAATGTTATTCAAATTACACCAGTCAGTTCAGCCGTTACTGAAATAGAATTAGTATAAATGTCTTTATCAATAAAACTTTCATTCAGCCGTTTCCTAGATGCGTTCTCCGTTTGGTTTCTAATGAAGTAATATTTTATTCAATTACGTAATGATTATTTAGTTCTATGGAATTTTGTTCTAAAGAGTTCTTTGCTGACAATTACATAAATATTCGTGATGAAATTGCAAACGAATATTAAACAATAGACACAACCTTTGGCACACAGCAATAATACGTGTCACAATTTTAGATTCTTCAAAGCATCACTTCAGCACAACGAGTTGAAGTTGAATAGCATGATTATTTAAATAATATTTCTAAAAGACAAAGATGCTTTCCCAAGAAATCCTAACCATAATCTTTGGCTCTTGATCGTACACAATGATTACTCGTCACGCTTGTTTGAAATAGTTTCAAAATAAGTAGTAAATGTCGACTAGAGTTACGATACGATGTATCAGATCTGAGAGTCTGGCGCAGATCAATACACAGATATGGCGGTTGTTTACCAACATCTTTCAAAGAGGCATCAGCGCTCCATCTAATCACTGTGTTTATGTCGACATTTGGTAGCATTCAGGATCCGCGCTGCAAGACTACCGCATCGCATGCAGCTGATATTTAGATCATGAAAACTGGGATGCATTGGTGGCCGCACAAAATCACTCTATTAGTCAATATTAAATTGATCGATAATTTGATTAAGGTAGTGATAACTGATTGAATTTTCTGACAACTGATCAAAGAAGTCGTTAATAATAATTTAATTATTATTGCAGATACGATTATTAATGCAGAGCTTAATGCCTAAATTCAAAATTAAATTGACCCAATGTTTGATTGAATTAGTTGTAATTTTAACAATAAATGCTTATATTATTTTTAAATTCTAAGTCCAGCGTTTTGTTTAACCTGAAATGAGTTGCTGAACCGTGAAAATGGATAATTAAATCTCATAAACAGTCGAACAGCTTAGCCCATTGATCGAATAACAAAGCTATGTATATCCATGGTGTTACATTATAAACAAGATGTACGTCAAAGGCCGTATCATTATTAAATCTTGTGATTGAGATATGACGATATTAATTGTGATAATTTGAACTTTTTTTTCAACGATTAAACCTGCAGAATCGTTATCTTCGTTTATAAAATTGAAGATTGAAGAAAAATGCAAATTTCGAAACTACGATAAACACATACAGACTTACTTTGGATCTATTGCTATTGCCAGTATCAAGCATGTTATGTATAGTTATCATGTGGTAATTATGCATTTGCCTTCGATTTACAATACATCTGAGAAATAATAGTTCATAAATTCGTAATAGACCTTGTGTCTACAAATGTGGCTTTGGTCAATAAGATAACCGTGACCTAGTTGATACCCACGGCTACGAGTCAAGATCTACACAATGATTTCATCAACGTCTGAATGCGTCAGAAATGATTTACTGCGCTGCATCAAGACGCGAGTTGAAATGCTTCTGTTATCGAATTACTTGAGTAACCTAAATACTGAGAATGAGAACAATACAAGCGTGTTATACTATCGGATTATCAGCTAATCTTATTACCAATTTTGAACGAACAAAGGGGTCATAACATCTCTCATCGCGGAGCTGTCGTGTGCATGTATAGTCTATGAAACACAAAGGATTGACTTGCCACCAAACCGTCTAATATGAAACACGTACACTGCAGGAGGACGTTTTATTCGGAGGCCGAAGTCAAAGCATTCCGTGTATGAAACAATGCCAGGCCAACAATAAGACGAGAGTTTGAACCCTAATATTGTTTGTGTGTTACTCCCTCCAATGGCTGGCGTGATGAAAGCTTCTGGTTCTGCCAGGAAGCCAACATGCCCCTAATTTGGAGCTGCAGATTCTCTTGATCATTCTGCTCCAATTCTACCATTTCTGATGTACAATAAAACATTCTAAATAATCACATATGAAGAATAGTGAAATAGAATGTCAAGTTCATGTGACACTCCGACATGATACCTCCGATTAATTATTAATCGGCATTCATTGAAAGCAAAATAGAATGTAGAAAATATGTTGCTGCTCACATTTCGAAAACTATATTTTGTTAATTGAAATTCACTTAACGATTCCAGCAGCCGAGTCCATAAGAAGAGCTAATTGAGCAAGCCTCCTACTTGAAGTCGTGCCACATTTGACGCGTGTTTGCCTGGCACGAACAACTCCGTAGATTTATAGTGGGTGATTTTAGGCAAAATTTTACGGTTATTGCAGATTCAAAAGGGGCGCTTTTTCGAAACGCTCAGGCGCGGTCGTTCGTCTAGTGCCTCGCTCCCGCTAGGTACATCCGAGGGGGAATGTAAGACCAGTAAATCAGAACCAAGTTTGCTTAGCAGACCTAAACCAAGTGGCAGTTTTGTTAGGGAGTTCATTCCTTGCCCTGCAGCAAAAACGGCAAACTCCTCTTTGAGTTTTCTGTCTCTGCTGTAAAAGCTCATTATTCTTGATCATTGTATTTTCCAACAGACTGCAAAATGTGACATCACTTAATGATCCGTGGAATTGAGGAGCAATTCTTGCTCTTGAATGAGACAGAACAGCTGGACCAGGTGCAACGAACGGCAAGGGATTACCATGAAGCGACACGATCGATTTGTCAAAATTGAGGCAGACTTCGTAGGGCATGGGTGAGTTAAGAATTGTAATAAATGTCAGGTTCATTGAGTAAAACTAGGTTTAGCTTTTTGGAATTTCGTTCAAATGTTGACGCATTTTGTACTGAAGTAAAAAACAAAATTTCTTGACAGGCATTACATGTGAGTTTTGGTGGCCATGTTTCCTGGCGCTCAGTTTGTATGCCCTGAATTTCAAAATTGCGTATAAAGGAGATAAAATTAGTCACTGATGAAACAATTATTTTTGTCACGATTTGTTCAAAATATTTGACATTATGTTTAACTGGATTTGTGAACATGAAAATGATCAGAATAACTGTAAGGAAGTTCACAAGGTAAAATAAGTGATATTACTGAGCATGATAATGTTACTTCTATGATTTAAAAAAAATTGAGCGTTCTATTTGGGTCAAAGCTATTTTATTCTAATTCTCTTTTCGGAATTTGCAAGCGTATGATAAGTTGCATTTTGTCAGGTTGACAGAAAGTCGAGACGGCAGAAGCACGTTACCTTGTAGCATTAAGCACAAAAATGTACGCTAGATGCTTGTTTTGGCACAGATTCTAAAATACCGTTATTTATAACCCTCTGCGAAAAAGTTAGACCGGAGAACATTTCGAAGATTTTGTAGATTTTGAAATTTTAACCTGGGATAAAATATAAGTATTGTTAGTTTCGTGATCGTTCATCGAGCTCTGCCGGCCGGGCACTCTAAGAATTTCGAAATTCTCGCTGCCTAGAGCTTTTACGACGCCGCTTGCAAGACAACAAAGAAAAGGTGCGTTTACTTCGCACGAGCTCTCACTTGATCACGGCAAGGAAGGTATTTTCATTACCTACTGCCCGTAAAAAGTGCTTAAGGACTGATCGTAAAATGCTCTCCTACTCGTATCAAGATCGCTTGAATAATGACTTAAATTAAACATTCTAATAAATTGTACGCAGTTTAGGCATGAAATAGTCTTATAGATCGATGGTCGCAAGAGCAGGCATCAACAAAAGTATTAATTTTCATGGATAAATGGCTGAATGAGAAAGTTAAAAAGCGGGACAAATCTTGCCCGGAACTTATTCCTCCCAAATAAATATGTGGAAAAAATTTGTTACCAAATTGTACTGCTAATTTAGAGTTTATACGTTAGAGAACACACGATGAAAATTATTAATAAGATTGTCAATGGAGTTATTTAGACATAGCAAAGCGCAGGAAAAAGGTTTATTCTTGCTCATTTCTGGGCAGGAAAAAGGTTTATTGGGGACTCCAAATTTCAACGTATTTGAAGTAATAAAGTTAAACAAGCCTCATTCTCTCAGCGAACTTAAATAATGCGAAAAATAGCTTCTATAAATTTTATACAATAGCGAATTCCAAAGAATAAATCGAATATTCTCGTTGCATGAGTTTAACGGACGCGGAATGGCCGCGGCGATAGTGAAGGATGCCCTTGTATACCCAGGCTCTAATGTGTAAGGTATATACTCAAGAGAGTAAGCCAAAGCTAATTGGTATGTCAAGTTAGAGTGGAGTATTTGTCTGGTTGAGGCGCCTGTGTTGTGTGAAGAAACACTCGAGATGGCCTCGTGAACACAGCCTTCCATACGGCCGAGCTCGGGATCCACGCGCTCTGTTGTTCCAGAGTCTCGAAGTCTGGTCTCTTCGAAGCAAAACACTCGGGCCGCTCTCATGGTTTAAGCCTATGGTCTGAAATTACTCGTGGTGTTTGAGCCTACATGCCTAGAAACCACTTCCATGGTGAGAAAAGTCGCGGGTAAATATTGGACAGACTTAAATGTCATGCATAAAGTGTAAAGAAAATAGCAGTGCCTGGTTCGATTTATCGCAGCTGGGCTATAGGCCAGTTGTCCAGAAAAATTTTCGAGGATTGTAAAAATATAAAGTTAAATCTCTGTGTTTTTATTTCGATCGCTGCTGGAAAACCAACACATGAACTTTTCAGTAGAGAAGAACGCTTCTTTTTGTAGCTGACACTCCGCTCGATATTGCTTCTCAAAATATGCCGTTATTTTTCAACGGCCGATCGATAGGCTGGAATCCCACTTCTGTTGTTCGAATGAAATCAAGTAAAAGAATTGAAACAATCGAATTTAAGAATATATATGGTTTGTTAGAATTAAACTAATATTTTATCGTGCATTTGGGCAAAATTTCCACTACTGGCTCCAAAACATTGATTTTATAGAGACTATGAAATTTCATAAAGATCCTTCATGCATAAATTAAAGCTTGATGTTGATTCGCTGTCGAATTCCTGTACTACAGCAATTTTTTCAAATTGAAAATGAAACAAATAGTTTGAGAGATCAGTCAGTATTTTTCTTGCGTCAACGATAAATGAATTATGGGGATTGGATTGCCACCAACTCTTGCATATAACTTTTTGATCATGTTCATAATGTTATTTCTATCTGAAAGAACAACAACAGAATCCATCAACAGAAAAGTGGTGAACGAAGCGACTGATGAAATCATAAGCGTCTCTTATTTTCTCAGAGGCATATGAAATGCTAACACATACAGAACACAACAAATAAGCTTGCCGTCTCACTGAGCTCGGCAGTAAGGGCGTTCGGTGTCTGCCAGCCTTGCTTCTATAATGATATGCATACAGACAGGCCGGGATGCAGAGCCTATTGCTGTCATCTTACATCCACGATCCCGGTACCTCCCACCTTACTATTCCTGTGTGCGTATCAACCGAAAATAATCGGCGTGGTTTTGCTGGCCCAACATCGGCCTCTTGGCGGCCGCTGATGAGACGGCCAGTAATTTAGATAAGAATGTTGTCTTACCCGGCGCTGAGAGTGTCACCAGGTGAGATGCATGAGCACCGTAAAACAAGATCGGCACAGTTATCGGGAAATTGCTTGTTTCTGCGACGAATATCAGCGAGTAAGTATTTGGCAAGACTATCTTCGCTATTATTAGTCCTGATAAGATCAAATGCGTGGTCAATGTTAAATCTCTTTCACGGGCATTTTGATATCTTTTCTGATAATATGTGTACATGGTCGGGACCTCGTTGTCTCCCACCTGTTGACTTCAATTAATTTACAGGCTGCGCATTGTTCCAGAGCTCCGCTGCCTCGAAGTGACGAAAAATTGATACAATTATTCCCATGTGAATAAGTCTGTACCCAGAAGCCAAATTTAATAATAGGATGAAGACAACTGGAACTTCAAACATCAAACAGATAAAGCGACACACCTCACTTGAACACGAGTCCTCAATGTAACGTAATTAGCCTACCCCTAATGACTGCAGCTGCGGTAGAAATTTATACTCAGTACGCAATATTCACAAGGAAGTTAAGCTGTGAATTTCCGCAGCCTCATAGTGAGTATTTTTTCTTAATAAATACATTACATGGAACGATAAGAAGAACTGCTGGTCATCTCAGTGTTTAACGTCGAGCTCGTACAGCGATGAAGCACGTCAGGTAGCATGTGCAGTGAGCACTCTACTTCAGACCAACAGGGCTCTGCTGTAGAGGTCTTCTTGCCCAGAATGATTGCGTTTCATTAAGTTTGATGTTTATCATTTGAAACGCAGCTTACGGAAATGCCCGAGCTGTGCTCAGTGTCTCTCAGTTCATTATATTCCTACCGTGCACATGGCGATAGCTGGAGCCTGGGTCTTATGAACTCCGTATTATTCGCTGTGAAAAATAAGGCACTGCGCATTATACTCTCGTGAGCTATAACGTCTACTCGAAGGAAATGGGATAAGATTTCACATTGAATGAGATTCCATCTCATTTCGCTCATAGCAGAACCTATTTTCCGGCTTAAATCATTCAACTTCAAGTATTGAATTATGGCGTAAAATTTAATGAATTCCATCAAATTTTTTTAAAGTCTGATTCCACAGAAATCACACTTTCAATATTTTCTGTCAAAAATTAGTATTTATGAAGGAAATTTAATTCACGAATTCTAGTCCTTGTGATGTCGTGTATACGTCAGGAATTATTCTCATATACGTGATCAATATGACAAAATATATAATATATGTAAATAATATATGTAAGCAAATATATGTTAAAATTTGATGCCAACTTTCTTACAAACATCATGCGTTTGCTTGTCAATGCGTCGCATAGGCAACTATATAAATTGTGCTACTCGGTTTAATTTTACTATCTCATTCGGACATAATTTCTATGCAATATATAGAGTTTATTCTATTAGTTTCATTTATTGTTGTCTTTATTTATTCTGTTTCTATTTCAAAAGCATATCCGTAAGAAAATAATGATCCAAGTCGAGTTAAGGAGCTACGTAGGTGAAGTTATACCTCATTAACCCAATTCAGTAACTGTTCCAAGTAATTTCCAAGCCGAGCACTTTTGTTGCCGCTATTTATTTCCATAAACATAAAATGTTGATCAAATTTGAAAAAAACTTTAATTTTGCAACAAAGTTTTTTATTGTGGGCGAAATTTTCGTACCTCTGACATTTCGTACTTTCAGATCCAAAATTCATCAATGAAAGTAAAAATCAGGAAACTATAAAATAGTTCCACTAATAAAATAATATTTGTGGTGGCCAACTGTGATGATAAAGGCATTCGTTTAAAAATTTTTTAGAGCCTAAATTTATCATTCTGGTAAAAAAAATTGAATGCCATTCACATGATGTATTGTAAATTTCAAAATATCGACTGTAATTAATATGAAATAAAATTAAGCTTATACATTACTACATTAGATACATTAATTTAATATTTCAAGATCAACATCCATATTTTTTATTCTGTTTTTATCTAAAAACGTAAGCTATGTCTCATAGGCATTTTTTCTGATGGCAAAAGTTTTTGCACTGAGACTTCCTGTCCATTTCATGAGCAACAAACTTCAAAAGTTTATGTCTCAGGGCGGTGCGTTGGCTTCATAGAATAATTCATTGGCGCAATCATTAATGGACTAGAGCGCTCAAAGTCCAATAGAATTTTAACTGCTCTGCCAATGTATTTATTATCATCATCGCGGATGGCAATCCTCGCAGCTCATCTGGTAATCTTGGCGGGACTTGCTAAGTTCCAGGTCGATCTATCACATGAACCAGAATCGTTCTTCAAGAGGATGAAAAATGGCTGTTGCTTTCTTTTGGCATTGCGGCTTCTGGAGTCCGCAACATTAGATGAGCGTTTGGAGCCACCATATCCAAGTTTAGATGCCGGCCTTGAGTTGGATAGAAAGTCCGATTCTTAGGTAGGATTAGCAAAGTTTGTGCCATTTGGGGCGGTTCAATGACACGACTTGCGACGGTAGATTGTGGCATCAGTTCGTGGTCCACAGCGTTGGTGTTCAGCGCAGGAAATGACATTACCCAGAGCCCGACGTGACACTCAAATGTTTTATCATCGAAATTGACTCCAAACTCGCGCTTTGACTTCATGCAGATGAGTCTTGGCCGCAATGCGACGATGCTGCCCCTGCTACTCAAGTTAGGTCTTCGATGAGTCATATCTGTCACCCATACAGTCAGATCTATTGGTAGTTTGGATCATGTTTTTGCAGTTATCATTCTTGATAATCAATTACTTAGCAATTCTCTTGAAAAATTCTCTTATAAGCAAAGAAGGCAGTTGATGAATCCCTAAAATGGAGCAAACGCTTTTTTTTACTGATAAGTTTTATAGTATTTCAAGGTTTTTGGGATTAGGACGATTTTAAAAACGGAAAATGTATGCGGCGGTTGAGTTATACTATGACAGACGTTTGAGCTCAATAAAAATCAGGCGTAGTAAAGCCGCGTTAACGATTGATCTTACAGCCGTTGACAGTACTGCTTCACGCCCCCAAACTAAGGCGTGGACTTTTCCACCAAGAAATCCGGTGTCAGAGAGCCGGACAACTTGCAACATTTCTCCTCATCAGGTTGTTTGGGAGCGTAACCGCCAGGGAACACTCGTTCATCACAGTATTTTGTACACTCACTTTACTTGAGTTAGGGAGTGAAGCGACGAGCGATGTCGCAGTGTCATTAGCTACAGGAACTGACTGAATTTACTAGAGAAGCTACTGTTTTTTATTATATCTATGGTCTTTCTAAGTTTTCTTTTCAGTTAAATATAAATCATTATCATATATGAAGAATATTAAATTTGACTGGAGGGGTTTATAAAGATTTTACGCATTTTCAGATGGAACTTCAATCAAAATGAAACACATTAGCATATAGTGCCTAAAAAATATTAGTTACAAATTTGTTCTTAAATTGCATTGGAACGACTTAAAGATGATAAAAAAATACTAAAAAGCAGCTACTCCCTGCTTTATTATGCCCTCTCCCTGCATGCCCTCTACCAGCACTCAACTATCGATTAGCCAAATCTATGCTCAGACAAAGTGTAATGTTTTATTTCAGCACTGCGAACTCTATTAAATTTTGGTTTCAATAAACAAAAAATTTCATCTCATTAAAAATAGAAATTTCGAGCCTGTATAGCAAAAGAATATCACACACGCAAAAAAATGACCGTTGTGGTCACCGAGGACCAGCACACTGCGGCAGAGTCCGAGGCACACGTTCATTTCTTTTTGTGCCGGCCAATGTGAAGTTAATAGAAGTTAAGTTCTTGCCGAGGTCTAAAAGACTGGCATCAAATAGCTATAGCGCTCGCAACGAATGGCTTACGAGTCAGCAACAAATGAGGCACAGCGGCAAGTGAATGGCGCTACGAACGCTACATCTGCGACCTTACCTTGTGACTCTTGCCAGGTCTGCGGCGTACAGTCCCAGTTAGTGACGGTTGACCACCAGTTAGTGACAGTTGACCACCAGTTAGTGACAGTTGACCACCAGTTAGGAAAGTTGACCACCAGTTAGTGACAGTTGACCACCAGTTAGTGCTAGCTGACCACCAGTTAGTGCTAGCTGACCACCAGTTAGTGCTAGCTGACCACCAGTTAGTGCCAGTTGACCACTTGACCACCAGTTAGGACAGTTGACCACCAGTTAGGACAGTTGACCAACAGTTAGGACAGTAGACCACCAGTTAGTGACAGTTGACCACCAGTTAGTGCTAGCTGACCACCAGTTAGTGCTAGCTGACCACCAGTTAGTGACAGTTGACTAACAGTTAGTGACAGTTGACCACCAGTTAGTGACAGTTGACAACAGATAGTGACAGTTGACAACAGTTAGTGACAGTTGACCAACAGTTAGTGAAAATTGCCCACAAGTTAGTGCTAGTTGACCACCAGTTATGACAGTTGACCACCAGTTAGTGACAGTTGACCACCAGTTAGGACAGTTGACCACCAGTTAGTGACAGTTGACCACCAGTTAGTGCTAGCAAGGACAATATTTGAAAGCATTTCTGTTTGTTGGAGGCAATTGAAATCGCAGCTAAATACGAAACCGGTGATTACGCAGCAAAAATAATGACATTTTCAAACGATGATGAAAAAATTCGTACCCTTTCTGGCGTGGCAAAATTTATTTGAACTCGATTAGTCGATTACTTAGTTTCGGTTAAAAATAGGCACCTAGTCAGAGATGCAGCGGAGAGAACAATGAATAATTACGACAGTGAGGGAGATTGTGAATTAAGATCAACAAAAATATTACGTCCATCTTTAATTTAAATGAGAAAACCTAAACATCGGACTTTGAATGAGTGAGTATCCGTAAAACAACCTAAACTATATCTAATGAATATAACTTTTAGATTTATAGATAAGATTACCGTAATATGAATACAATTTATTTATTTGTGTGTTCATAATTCTCACCAAATAGAGAGCTATTTGACTTAGTCTGGCCATAGATTTAAGTTATTGAATACTATTAATTTTATAGGAATTGAGTGCTTCAAATAAGTTATCACCAAATCAGGAGTAAGCCGCGACACAAATATCATAAACACAAATTTAAGGACAGATTTTTTTTGCACTGGAGTCGTCAAATCTGATCAATAAATCCACAAAAACCATCCGATTAGGAACAATTTCAGGAATAAAAGTTCAATAACGATGTTCCAGGATATAATTAAGTTCTATTTACTCATTATATGACCTAACATGCCCTCCTACTTAACCAACACTCGCATTAGGGAAGTAAATCATCATCACTCGCAACTGTCCGAGTTGAGCACTGAGTCTCTACAAAGCCTCGTTTGCCCAACAAACAATTGCAATTATTCTAATTGAAATTCCCGCTTTGTTTGACTAAGTTGACCTGCAAAGTAGCGAGTTGGCAATAAACGGGCAGTTGGTTGACTTCAGATCGCTTGCATTTCTTGGTTTAACGCCCACATGAGGCCGCGATCTCCGGGGCAAAATTTCAAACGAATGAGCAGAAGTTTTGCTCGCTATTAGTAAACTTCCTTTACTGTTCTCAAATTGGACCATTTATACTCAACTTTCAATTAGGATTTACGGTCGTGATTTAGAAGTTACGGAAATAATAAAGTGGCGTTCAAATGAACGGGGTATTTATTAGAAGAATTATAAATCTAGCGCATTTTTTTTACGAAACAATTAAGGGCTTAGTTCAAAGGGACGTATTTTAGGAGGATGCTTATTTACCACAAATTTCATCGCAGCCTTTGCTTCGACATATATACTCGCCTATTAATATTAATACTAATTTTGTAGGCGTTCGCTTGGATCAGTCCGTAGGCTTGCAATTAAATGGCATCGCATTCCTTATATTATTTCAATTGCAATTTATAACACAAAATTATGTATAAAATGAGAGCACACGAGTAGTTTTTCAATTTAAAGTGAGACTCCTAGATGATTATGAAAATAAATTCCATTTTAGCTGTGAATTATCAACTAACTTTTTTTTGTCGGAAATAGTACACTACAATTTTAAGCATCAAATTACACATCCGAATAGGAAAAAATAATAAATTTTAATAGAAATTTTAATTAAAAATTGTTCTTTAAAAGTTTGTAGATGAAACAATTACTGATTTTTATTTCTTTCCATATGTCTGAGTTTTCAACACTCTGTCATGCATCACTCATGAGCTTCTGTCGTAAAATGAAGCAAAAATGTTCTAAAATTAATATTCTGTGATACAATTTCATCGCTCGTAAACCAGCGCTTCTCTTTGGCCTTTAATACTAGAGCTTCTCTTTCACAGCCTCTGATTTTCCAGAGAAAAATGTTTTCGAATGTTCGTTAAGCGAACAAAATTCTTGATAATCATGGCGAAGGGCCTTTTCCAACGTAAAATATTTTTAAGAGGCAGAAAATAGGAGCCGTGTGAACGTTGTTAAAGTTGCGTCTTGTTCCTGAAAAATTGGTAATTTTTAGGAGGCAGCGAGCAATTTTCTTGATATACATGCGTTCTCTATAGCAGGCTGTATGCCAGGAGAGGCACCACGCCTTGCCTAATTTTCTTGTATGGGTACACAAACACTTTATTAAACTTTATCTAACCTAATGTGATAAGAGGTAATGTGAATATAGGTACCTATATTAACTCTGAATGAAATCAGTTAGTACTTAACTTTCATTTACAATGGGAAGAGAGTTCTTTAAAACTGAACAATTACCTTTTGAATCAATGGGTAAACTCAGAATATTTTTAGAAAATAATGGACATGCAAGAACGACCGCTTGTACGACGAAAATCTTCCTGACTTCACCTAAATCTGCGCTAACGAAATAATTCATAAATAAAAAAAAACATGATTCAGAATATTAACGGAATAAATCTTCAACGAATGATTTTAATTTCGGTAGAGAAGGCACGTACCTTAGAGCTGCATACCAAACATCCGCGTGTATGATGACCAAACACGCGACTAAGGACAGTTTGTGGTTGGTCAATATACCGTCGACCTCAGGACAATTGAAAGATGAAGGGGCCGAACCATGGTTCATTTCAAGGATTTTCGATCGATGCCATTTTGATTTGATATTGGAATGAGACTACGCGGCCTTAACTCATGGTTATTATTCATTTGAATTGTTTACCACCAAAAGTTGTCAGTTAAATCATATATAAATTGAAATATATGAAACTAAATAAGCTCGATGATTCTCGTGTCTCATTGACCCTGGGATTGTTATAGACAATTTGATTGTTTTTTTTTCTTAAATGACTGATGTTCGCCTTTTTTGTTGCCTGCAATGTTCATGAAGAAAAATGAAGTTTAGAAGTATATCTCAATATATTTTCGTTAGACTTCGCGGGAGGAGCGTTCTGTTGTGCAGGAGTAAAACTTACGATTTACATAAAGGAAAATGAAAATTATTCTCCGAAGGATAGCATTGACCATGGTTTAAAATTGATTAAACATTTTCACAAAATTGTAACCACATTCAAATTGCTTTGCAGAAATGGAAAGTTTTCTGCTTAGTGTAAATGTGAACGACAATTACGGTTTAATTGAGTAAGTTGATTCTCTTAAGGGGTGGGGATTTTTTTTCAATGACAACTTCAGTACATGTTTGAGGTAGTTTTGTACACAGTCTTTCAAGATAAAAACTATGTTAGTTAATATTCAAAATATCAGCTGATACGTATGAAGCAGCGGTTTGGATTACATAAATTCGAAGCTGATTGAATCGGAAATTGTCTCCGAAAAACTCAACTTGTAAAAGTGTTGCAGACACTGTGTACAGGAGCTAATTAAACTGTACACACAGAAAAATTACATTATATTATTTATATAAGAAAATAATAAAACAAAATTTCTACCCTTACTAAAGAGAATGGCATTGAAAACAAGATATAGAGCCACAAGTTTGCATGAGCTCATTTTAAGAATTCATCATATGTAAAGCGAAGGGAATATTGCAGTGTTATGCTCAGTGTTGAGTCGGGATAGTTCAGCCTCTTAAATATTGAAGTGGGGCAGCGCCGGACGCTTCTGTCCAGCCATGTTGTGACATTTCCCTAGACTCGTGCTTAGGCATATCAGAGCAGCGTGCTCTGAACAACTGCAAGTGCTGAGGCATATCAGAACAGCGTGCTCTGAACAACTGCAAGTGCTGAGGCATATCAGAGCAGCGTGCTCCGAACAACTGCAAGCGCTTGGGCATATCAGAGCAAGTGTGGTATAAACAACTGCAAGCGCTGGGGCATATCAGAGCAAGTGTGGTATAAACAACTGCAAGTGCTGAGGCATATCAGAGCAGCGTGCTCTGAACAACTGTAACTGCTGGGCATAGCAGAGCAAGCGTGCTCTGAACAACTGTAACTGCTGGGCATAGCAGATCAAGCGTGCTCTGAACTACTGCAGCGGCTTGAAATAAATAACAAATTTATCGTGTCTTTTTTTTTTTTGTAGCAAACAAGGCATCAGTAATGGACGTGATTCTATTCGTGGGTTACTAGTTATGTTGATTTTTAAATTTTATTGTATCAGGATACAAGTAAATGCTATCTTTAAAAAGACTATCAACTTTCAACTTTTATAATTAGTGAAATTTTCACTGAGTAATGATGCTTGAAATTTCAGCGGGCATGACGACCGTAGGTGTCGCATTGCCGGCCTAAAACTGCGATGAATTTTTTATGTTATCTCGGTCGCTTGGAGCTGACAACGTTTATTGAAGCTTTTTTATTTATTTATTCGCCACTGCCTCAACGAAACGTATTTAAAATTCTGAATTTTCAGAAGGATTATTTTTCTTTCACTTTTTCGGGACGAAACTCCAATAAATTTGTTGGATAAAATGTAATTGAAAAATTAACGCATCTCTCTGAGGTCAAGTAGTTGTTCACAAACGTGGTCCTGAGTATGGAGATTGGTTTAAAAGAAGCTTATAATCACACTGTCATGAAATAATTAAATAAAATATGGATTTTCTAGTCTTTTGCAAAATTAAGAAAATTTTCTACCATTGTACAACAAAATCATTATTTGTCATAACATAACTTATTTTTTAATAACGACTAGACACATGTAAATAAGTGCTGAAATACTAATTTTCGTTTTATTTTGTACAATACAAATACACTAACAGTTCGCGTTATTAAGTTACACAACACAATGGTAACTAGGCAGCCAAAGTTATATCCTTGCTCGTAATTCAAGAACTTAATTCCATGCCAGGTTAGTTTTAGTCTCGAGAAAAGCGAGAGGGAATGAGGATGAGAGAGCCAGCAGGACGTTTGGACACATTATTCAGGATGCCATTTGTTTAATTTATGCCTTCCTTTATTGTTTGATTCCCACTTACTTGGCACTTCTTGGAGTCACACGATTGTCTCTAAATCAGGACTGAAAGCTGCACTTCCGGACACATTTTTTGTTCCGCGTCTAAATGCCAATGCACAATGTGCAGGCTGAGTGCATGTAGAACATAGTGAAGAGCCTGACATTCTAAAGTGAAGAATTTTTAATGATTATATTTGCGGTATAATTTTTTTATGATTTTAATGCATTCACTATTTATATTGCATTCATTCTTATTAAGCCATGTAGTGATTTAGTATTAGAAGTATAACAATTTAAGGTTTAAATAAGTGACGGATTATAAGAAATAATTCCTCTGAAAAAACGTAAATTTAGAATGAGTAAATATTCCTAAACAATTCTCATTTATTTCGAAACAAATTCGCTGTGTTAATGGAATTTCCACAAGAACCGACTAGAACTTCCCTATAAAGGATTAAATTCCTCAGGCGCGACGTCATTATTACGTGAACGGAGCAACAATTACATTTCTTTTAACCCGGCGTCGGTAGGTAAACATATCCCGCCGCCCTGACCGAGGTTTGGTTGCTGGGCAAATTAGAATTTCTAAGACACGGGCGGCGCAGAGCCAACATTGTCGGCCGCAGCGGCCGCGACGCGCTCAAGATGGATCGTTGAAAGTCGTGCGATCTTCGAGTTTCGCAAAAATAAAAAGATTCTAGTAAAATATAAGAATATTGTACAAATGTCTTTATTATTATTATTAAGAGTTTTAAGATATGCTTCAAAAAATATCCCTTTATAAAAAGATTAACTTTTATAATGCCATGAGAACGTCTTCATATTCCTGTATTTGGTCTCGCAAAGTACATTTAGTACCGCCAAACTGACAGAGAACTGTAATTTTCTCGGTAATCGTATTTAAACAAGTAAAGAGATTTTAAACCGGTATTTTGATCTATAGAGGTATAAAGATTCAAATAATTCTTAGGATTAATATATATAATAATATCTATTCAGGTAATACTTTGGACAGATAATGAGTTTATACAAGTGTTGGTATTTACACGCAGGTATATTTGAATATTACTCAACTGTGATTGGAAACAGGACACACGAGTTACGTTGCATTACTCGCTAAGGATAATAACAATAATTTATAGAATGAGTATTGAATAATTCTTTTCAAATATGGCTTGAAATGGGAAATTTACCGCTTCGGTACCATAGCTTAGGGTTTTTTCTGGACACAAACGTCCAGTTTTCTTTCTCTAATTCAATTTTTAATCATATGTGACCGGAAAATGCCAATCAACTTGAGTTCCTAGATCATCGAAATTTTGGGATATTATGGCTATGATTTGAAAAGAAGTCAAAATTTTTTTGATGACTCCGTATATAAAATGCGAATACGCAAATTAGACTCAATCCATGAAAGTAAGATTTGGCTAGAATTTTTTTTTCGTACAGGCGATATAGAGGAGAAATAAGTTCCAAGGAGGCGCAATCGAAGGTGGATCGTCTCTTGAAAATGGAAGTTATGTTCGAAAAACTATCTATCTGAAGCTTCTATAAGGCATCATAGCGTTTTAGATTTTCCTCATTTCCTCAATATTTTATGGTCTCGCATGATCTTTTTCAAATTTAACTCAGCGAAAATCTCGTCGTTGATTGAATTTTCAGGTCATTTCATAATAGCTTTTCATAAACTGAACTAACTCTATCCGTTGAAAATCTAGTTTTTGATTAATCCAGCTGATTTGAAGTTTGACGAACAAAATTGGAAAGATTTTTTACCGACAGAAATACTGTAACAACATTAAAAAAATAAATATCTGGATGCTGTTCGACAAGCGCCTTCGTGGAATGATTCTTAGCCTATGTGGACGAGGTGTCATCATGCATCTTTTTCGAAGCTTCAATTTATCTGAAGCATCTATCCACAGGCATTCTTCCTAGGTCCTCTCACCGCAGTCGAATTCGATAAGTTAAGTTATGTGTTGAGTGGACGTCACACCGAACTCTGAAGATGGTCGCTGGCCCGACACGGATTCTTGAAAAGCAGTGGCGAATTTTAGAATCGCTCCTCCGGCTCTCTTCAGATTCGGAGACGGTCGGATTTTTTTCGACTTCCTGTGGCTCCATCAAAACTTTGGTCTTTTGGTTCATTTCGGTTAGAGATTCTGGCATTTTTTTCGACTGGAAAGTTCACCTCAACAAGAGATAATTCTGCGCGAGAAGCGTAAAATATTCTGAAGGATTTATTGAACGACGAGCGTTTGCCATTGACGACTCAGCAATTCTTTCGACTCACGTGTGTTCATTTAGTGATCTTTGCCTTTCATGCAAGAAAGAATATTTGGTAATGGTATACTTCAAAATTTATATTCGTAAACAAATTCAAGTTAAGCTTGTTTTATTAGAGATTGTATAGTTTGAAATTTATTGTATATTTTGAAACATCAGTAGTATTTTAAAACTTAGATGTATGTTAAACTTCGAAAAGAAGACGAATTTTGCGAATTCGCAAAGAAGTTCGAATGAAGAAATGACATTGTCTGTATACATCGTATATCTTCTCGCTATTTAACGGAGCTCGCAAGTCAATGTCCTTTGAAACCAACCACTGTATGTGGTTGGTTTAATAAAACCACTTTAATATTATATTAAATTCTGATCCTTATTTTCGAACCCCCATAAAAGGTGTACCAATGGAGCGCAATCTTGAAGATTGTGAGTCGTCGCACACGTTACAACCTTGCGTTGAGATATCATCTGCGCATACATGAGAAAAATGAGACTTTCAGAGGCAAAGAGCAATCCCAGGAATGACTCGGTTTTTCGAACAGATTCTTGCTGTTTTTTTTTAATTCCATATTCGACGATGAGACGATTTCTGTAAAATATATTCGACGCTGCCGTAAACACTAATCGGACTGAGAGCTCATGTGTAGAGGCTTTCAGGTGAATTCGGTCTTTGGAATGCATGTATTAGAGAAACTGGGCTGCATAATGGGCATCTGCTTTCTCCAATGATAATATTAATAATAATAATATTGTTAACAATAATGTTTGTGACGAACTAATCTTGAAAAATAGCTAATTAATCGCGTCACCTCAGAGTTCGGATGGTCTAATTGTCACGTCCACCAATGACCGGAAATTGAATGCAACTTCCCTATTGGTTTTATCAGCAAGAGCTTGGACGGAGCGGATAGTTACTCAAACAAACTTTCTTAAATTTATTTATTAAAGATAAACGGCAAATTGAAACTAAACAAATAACACTATTGATTTTACAGAGGTGCGGCATATGAAACGAACTAACAAGTTAAATGCGGAGGAAGTTAAAGTGCAATGAGAGCAAAATACGAGGAGAGAGCTGGAGCATTGAGATCTGAGAAAACGCACGATCCTACAACAGAAAACGGAAAGTAAATATCTACGCATGACAAGTCGTTACATACACAAAAATCACGATATTCCATAAAAAATTCCAAGCTAAATTTCACCACCATAGCACGCAACTCAGCCTGGCGTCAGAGTCAAAATCCTATAAGAGAGGAACCAGGACGCAAGTCGGGATCGGCATAGTATCTGACGGCTATAATCAATTCAACACCGACGTCAGAGTCGGTCCTACTTAAACTTCGTAGTCTGACATACAGAAGTGGGAAATTTGCAGCGACACTTCATTACAATGTTAATAATAAAAATAAAAGGCTGTGGTATGAAAGATGTAAAAGACTCAAATTGTGATTATTTGCTGAATCACAGCAGTTTTTTTCGGAAATTTTAATTTTATCATCCAGAATATAATTAAAAAGTAACTTTTTCTATTTCCTTTATAAATTATCAATTAAGTATTTTCAATATTCTAAAAGCTATCTTTTTAATCTTCTATAGACTTGTTATTTTAGTTTACTGATTGGTTCGCTTCTGTGTTACAAACAATACGTCCACACATTTTTTCTATGAAATTGCATTATTCTAATTCATTTCATTCTACTGGATCAGCAAAGTCGGTTTTTATCTAGCGACTGAAGTCCCGTGATGGCGTCAGTTTAATATAGAGAGGCTGCATTAGATGCTTATAGTAACCCACACTTATGTTGCTGTAATCAGCCTCTGTTGGTGTATATAATTTTACAAGCATTATGTTCATCGAACTATCATTATTTATATTATTTAATATTATTATTTTTATATTTATTTAATCCGGTAGCAAATGTGACAGAATATGACCATAGACCTTATTTCATACCCCAGAATATACCCTAGACTCTCTAACTATTTACAAATTATATGAATGTATTCAATAATCAAAAAATTTTTAATTATGCAAATAAATAATATAATTATATTTATTAACATGTAAAATATGAATGTATTATATTATTTAACGTACCAGAATAAAACTTAATCTGGCCCTAAAGGTAGGGTGCAGCCTTCAGCTCTTCAATTAGCCGGCCTTGAACTTCAACATTGATCTATAAACAAAGAAATGTTTATGCACAAACAAAACCTGCCCAAAGACCCGTTTTACAGTGAATTTTTATTTCATTTTCAGGGAAACCTGTTGCTTTACACTGTATTATGTCAAATTATTCAAAATCGAATAAAATATCTGAAGCTATTAGTAGTATCTACTTTCGTTGTTTTTACCCCAGTTCGGTGAGGTTGAGGGTAAACTCAACCCAGGCATTAGTGAGTGCAGGAATTATTCCCATTTTAGCGTCGCATTACCCCAACCCAGAGGTTGACTTGTATGGAGCTAATCGGATCGCAGGGTCTGAGCCAACCCTTCCATTGCACCTGCCCATTTGGATTAACTCTTCTCTGGCTCCGGGACGTCGGTAACTGAGGTATTTCCTAGGGATAAAAAAAGATACCGAGCGTCGCTTACGAGATTTTAAAGTGAATGCTAATTTGAACGATTTGAAGGCGTCTTAGAATAGCCTCTGGTATTTCCTACTGATAAAACGTAATCTGGAAGTCAAGTTGCTTGCCACCATCTCGGTGAAAAGTCATTCTGGAAGGAAATACTGATGAGGATTTTTACTTTTCTTTGAATACCGAAGTCTTCCGTAACCGAGCGTTCTTAGTTAAATTGTGTGGCAATTTCCCAATCCATCCCTGATGTTAAAAGAAAATATCGTCCGTGCATGACACGCAATTGAAAATTTTGTAGTAATTGTACATATATGACATTAAGTTAGAGACACATTATAATGTTGAATGAGTACGTGAAAAAGGGGAGAAAAAACTGAAAAATTCCTTACTACGCAAAAAATTGAGTGAAAAATTTTAGTAACTTTACGACTTAGTTGGGCTTGTTACGCTGGAAAGGCCTTGCGTCTAATTATTTAAGGACAAAAAAAAAGATCAGCGATTAAGGTATCGTCTTTCTTCTTGCAGAATTTAAATTTATTATTAATTAATTGAAGAATCAAATAATTACTTATTTAAGATTAATTATTTAAGGGCAGAAAAGCCTGCTCGGTTTTTAAAGGCGCGGTGTTTCTTCTTTGGCCTCGGGCGACTGCAGCTGATTTTCTTGCAAAATGTAATTATTTATGATATCCTGGCCATTGTTGTTACCGAAGCAAAAATTTTACATTTACAAATTGAAACATCAAACCGATCCAAGTAACCATAACTTAAAAATACATTAAAGTGAATGATTCTGATACGTAATTCAAACTTAAAGGTAAATTAATGTGAATAATTCTGATAGGTAATTCAATTCAACCATCTCTCTTAGTACAAGAACATACATGAAATCAGTCACGGAAGTCCAGTCATTTTTATTCATTAGAATTATGCTGAAGCTCAAAGCCCTAATACCATTGACGCTGAAGATGGAAGCTTAACTGATGTATACAGTGCAAAGAACTGAGCACAGAGAGAGACGTGCCTCTGGGAGCACTCAAGCGACTACGCGTGTCAAAGAGAAGTCAACCGTAAGCCTTGACGTGTATCTTACTAACAATGATTGATATTTTCTTGCTTGGTTAACAGAGAGAATGTATTCTAGGACGCCGTACATGCCAATCCGCTTGGTTCTTCATTTGAATTGTGCAACTTTTGCTGCTTGTGCAGGAGTTGATGTAGTGAAGGAGTTGATGTAGTGCAGGAGTTGATGTAGTGCAGGAGTTGATGTAGTGCGGGAGTTGATGTAGTGCGGGAGTTGATGTAGTGCAGGAGTTGATGTAGTGCAGGAGTTGATGTCGTGCTGGAGTTGATGTAGTGCGGGAGTTGATGTCGTGCTGGAGTTGATGTAGTGCGGGAGTTGATGTAGTGCAGGAGTTGATGTAGTGCAGAAGTTTATGTAGTGCAGGAGTTGATGTCGTGCTGGAGTTGATGTAGTGCAGGAGTTGATGTAGTGCGGGAGTTGATGTAGTGCAGGAGTTGATGTAGTGCGGGAGTTGATGTAGTGCAGGAGTTGATGTAGTGCAGTTGATGCGCTGTACACGTAATTTCAACGTTTCTAATAATACAATTTCTCGCTAATTTTATTTAAAAATAATGGTAAATTAAAAATTTTCTTGTTTAGGTTAGAAAAAGTACCATAGCTCGGTTCTTTTCTGATTTGATTACAAATATGGGGAGTAAATATTTTATTTTAACTTTGTTTGAAGTCAGTAAATATGTCACGTTTTGGAACGAAACCTGTCATAATGAGTGACAGTGAAACGAAGAAAAATCGAACAGCGTTGCAATTTCGATAGATTTTAGGTTTAAGATTTAATTTATTCAGTTTGTTTTCAAGATATTTCGATCATAATACTTCTGATCCATTTTTTTCGTAATAGAACAATTCTTTTTCTTCTAAACACTGATTGGTATTGATTGTTTAGAAATTGATATTATATTACGATTATAAACTTGTTAGTTTATAATTTAGAACAAATCATGTTTTTCCGAATTGTGTCGTCGGTACTTGAAACAGAATTTCTGAAATTTGAATAACAGACATTATATGTACAAAAGTTCTCAATCTTCAAATTAAGATCGCACTTAATTCAGTTTTGAAATAAAAATCATGCATTTTAGAAGCACTCTGCTATACTTTTAAAACACAAATGCTTTCTTTTTCTTAAGCCAACGCAGACAGAGAATAAAATTACCATCGGTTTTTGAATTGCGTTTTGTTCACGAGTAAAAAAAACCAAGTAAAATAAAAATAAAAAACCCAAATATATAAAAAAGATATAAGTTGAGTGTGCACAAGATTGCAAAGCCTATCTTCTATTTACACTTAAAAAAATTAATAATCAGGGACGAATTTTGCTTTGAGCTGGGAGCACCAGCAGTTGTTCGTCTTGCAAATATATAGGGACGTGGTAATTATCTGACATGTGTTGATACGATGACGGTAATTATCTGACATGTGTTGATACGATGACGGTAATTATCTGACATGTGTCGATACGATGACGGTAATTATCTGACATGTGTTGATACGATGACGGTAATTATCTGACATGTGTTGATACGATGACGGTAATTATCTGACATGTGTTGATACGATGACGGTAATTATCTGACAAGTGTTGATAGGAAGATATTAAGTATCCGACATGTGTTGATAGGAAGACATTATGCCTCCGACGTCTTTCAGATAATCCTCTAAAGTCGACCTCTACATGTAATAAGCTTAATCGTTCCCCATGCATTAGAAACACCAATACGCATTAAGCGAAAGAAACAATTGAGTTAGTAGCTCGCGGATTGCAATTTTTCTAACGCTTAGTTTCGACCGAACGCAGTAAAATTAGCATTAAGGTCGTTAAATAAGTGGCTGCCCTAATTAAATGAACTTTGTTAAATACTCCATTGCCCAATGAAATGATGGCCGCATTCCACGCAATCGATTAAATGGAGCGACCTAATGATGTTGTCCTGGGGTCATTTGGGCAGCGTTGCGACACCGAGTTCACTATTAGCTTGCGGTCAGTCTATTTTTAATGATATTGCAAATTATAAATTATATGTTCGGTTAAGAATAAAACTCATAGCTTGTAAACTATACAGTATACATATTATGTTTTTATTCATGTCACTTATAAATTTTGAAGTAAGTTATGAATTGATTGCTATTATTATTAATAAATACCGTAATACATTTTAAGTTCGATTGTTCAATTAAGTTCGGTAGTTTCATATTCTTACTATAGATCTGAGCCCCAGTACCAAAAAACGTATCGACTTGATCTGCTTTCCTAAAAAAAATAAAAAAATAAAATTATTAATATAACATAATAATAAATAATAATTTGTCAGTTTAACTAAGATATTTACAATGTAAAAGTCATATATTTAAAAGGAAATGTAATCTAATTACATTGTTGTTTCCATTGTTTATTTGTATTGCCTTTCTCCACATTAATATGATTGTGATAATGCAAAAAATTAATGAGATTATCAATATTTCTCCTAAAATAACCCTAACCTCTTCATTGAAGTTTCTCATCAATCATGCTTCTCCAATAACGAAAATGCGATATATTTCAACATATTCAAAATGTGAACGCATTTAAAGTTGTTAATTCACGTGGCATTTCTGAGTCATCAAGCATTCTCTCGCGGGTCAGCGGTGGTGGGCCCCCAAACCCCCCCCCCGCGGGCCCCCCCCAAAAGAGGTCAAAGAATTTAATCGACCAAAAAAATCGCGTTAGCGGCAATGGCAGCACTTGCNTTATTATGTTCACAATAATTATGTTTACAATAATTATGTTCACAATAATTATGTTCACAATAATTATGTTCTCAATTATTATGTTCACAATAATTATGTTTACAATAATTATGTTCACAATAATTATGTTCTCAATTATTATGTTCACAATAATTATGTTTACAATAATTATGTTCACAATAATTATGTTCACAATAATTATGTTCTCAATTATTATGTTCACAATAATTATGTTTACAATAATTATGTTCACAATAATTATGTTCTCAATTATTATGTTCACAATAATTATGTTTACAATAATTATGTTCACAATAATTATGTTCACAATAATTATGTTCTCAATTATTATGTTCACAATAATTATGTTTACAATAATTATGTTCACAATAATTATGTTCTCAATTATTATGTTCACAATAATTATGTTTACAATAATTATGGTATTGGGATATTTACGGTGAATTTCCTTTTTAATTTCTTTATTTTGTAATATTGAAAAATTGAAAGTTGGATTTCAGAATATTTTGCATTTTCAGTTATGCATGTGTAATTCCTTTCAAAAATAAATACGTTTAAGTTTCCCTTAAATTAAAAAAAATAATTTTAATAACTGGATTCGAAATGATGCGGTTTCAGGATGGCCGGATTCGGGATAAAGGGATTTAGTTTAACGGGATTCTTAACTTGCAAGGATAAATTATCACGGACAACATCAGGCTAAGCTGTGTACTTTAAATATTTGTGAAAGTTTGTGGAAGTGATTTTTTTACAAAGTTCGTTGCAGGTAATATGAAAGGGCTGATCGAGCATATATATCCGCAATACCTACATTGTCGACATATATTTCCAACGGATGAAATTTCATTATTGTTGATTATTTATGTGACTGTAAATGGTTATTTCTTTGCCTATAAATTTGATGCTGAAAGAAAAAAATGTATGTCTACCACAAACAGTGAGCTAAATGAGAGTTCCACGCTAAACGTAGGTTGGAACTCTATTTAATTAACCTAATCTTGCTTTAAAATAACTAATTTAATTTAGTAAGCAGGGTTTTGGGTAGTCAGATTTGTGATGACGAGATTCAAAGTCACTGGATTCAGGATGGCTGGACTCATGAAAACGGTAACGACCACCGACCGGTAACAACTACGAGTAAATCTGTTAGGTACTTCACACAGGAACAACTAACTTAGTACCAGCATTTGAACGGCTGTGATGTGATAGAACGAACAGAGATTCAAATTTTTTTAAAAGATTTGTGTCGTAATTTCTGCATTGAATTACATGAAAAATGGTGAAATTTTGAAATTAAATTCGTGTGAGACATTAGGATGCAAGTGATGTGCGAGTAAAATTTTGAATAATAATCGTGACGTAAATAATAATCGAGCAATATACATTACAAAGTACAACGCTATAAGTTTTCCATACATTAACGAAATGCTAAATTTATTCAAGGAAACTAACCTGTAATCATTCCCGACCGAAAATCAAAGCTAGGGTCAAAATTTCGCTAATAAATTAGAGGACGATTTTTTGTGAACTTTGACTTTTGGAAAACTGGGGTTGCGAGGCAACTAAGGGAAAGAAAACCCGGAAAAACGTTTTTCTTTTTTCGCCTTTAGGGACGCCGTTTAGCTAACGACGCAAGCGTCCTCCCTTGCCGCTGACCGTTGAAACTCAGAAACGACCGCAAAGTTGCGACACATCGGCTATCGATTTGGCTTTGGAATTTCTGGGATTTTTTGGAACTACCGGTAAATGACGGTAAAGCGGCCACAAAAATGGACGTAGACGCGCTAAGAGAGTAAGTAAATCTTTGTAATATGCTGAGTTGAGGGGGACTTTTCAGTTATTTAAGAGCGATTGTTGATGTCTAGAAGTTATGAAGCACCAATTGAGGCCAGAAGCACGATGAATAGTTCGATTTGCGAAAATTTACTTCATTTTTTGGTTACAGACTATTTTTCACTCTATCAGCCTTTTTAATTTCTAATTCTCTATGAAAGTCCTTATAAAGCATTGATAATAATTTGAAAAGCTCGATACAAAACAAGCATAATATTATACAAGTTGTTGGTCACGTTGCGGCTTCTCAGTATTTTTCAATCTCAACAATCAGCGCGCACTTGTTCAATGTTTCAGATTACATAAATATCCGGATATTTGGTAATAGTTTCTGAAGAGCATAGAAGTGCTCTCATCCATTAACATCGCTCGCTTTACTTGCGCTTTACCTTCGTATTTTATTTCGCGGCTGTGCGTGAGGCAAAATTGTTTATAATGTGGCGAGTCCAAGTATTGGGCAGAAGCATAACTGAGCAACTTATGTAAACTGGATGGACAAAGTTCCTGCTCCAAGTTTGCGGTGAAAAGTTTCGATGACTCTTAATGTTGGGAAGCTCCGTCACGACGCTCCACGGCCAAACCAGATCCTGCTGTTGAAATTCCGAGCAAGAATATTTCCAGGACCGCAATATTGATATTTTGCCGTCATATGCGATCAATAGTTTCTTGTTGTTAGGATAAATAGCTGCATAACATTTTATAGGAATAGTTGATAATGCGGCCTTGTTGAAATGCGTATGTGTACTTAAAGTTTGCATTATGCTCGTAAAACACAGTTAGTGCAAATAGAGCATACAAAATTTTGATACTTTAGCAACTAACAATAATAATAATTGATATTTACGGTTATTATCGTTATTGTATTAGTGAAATATTATAATTCCATGCATCAGTCAAGTGAACGGCAGATAAACTCAGTTTAATTTGGTCCAGATTTTCCAAAATTGCAATGCTGTTTTATAGACTCGATATTTTTATAGTTAATACGACTTGGGTGGAGTGAGGATTAACAGGCAGATTTAATCTGGAGTTATAGGAACTTTGCCAATTTAGTAATTAAAGTCCACGAAACTAAACGAAAAAAATCCGTAGAGTTTTTTCCATAAAGCCGCACCAGCTGGAACCAAAGCCTCTCGATTGGAATATATGTACAAGAGGCCAATCAATTCGAGCAAATGGAGATTAAGTCTTCCCGAAAATGATCTGAAATATTTGGCTTCTTCACTATTTTACATTTTGCCTGTATAGTCTATGCATTGTAATGGAATATAACAAGTGACCATTCTATAAACTATTTACCCCTGAGCAACCTATGCCGAGCAGACAGATACACTCAGGTAAGCAAGGAAGTCGCGCGGAAAATAAGTTATTATGGCAGAATAAACTGTTTTCCTTTGAAGCCATAGACCCATCAAAACAAGTGTAAACAAAGGATCAGCCAGGAATGCCTCAGCAGGACAAGTGAACACAACTTTTAGATATCCATCCGAAGCTAAGCGCTGGAACTTTCATGCAGTGAGCGTGATAATTAAAACCATTGTAAATTCCAGGAATGCATTTGCTAGTAGAGGTTTTGTTTAGATTTAAAATTAAAATTGTCAAATGAACGTTCGGTGCATCAAATATTTTTGACATTATGATGCAAAGTGTTTGATTCGTGGAGCTGCATTGGCATGTTTCACTAAATCTAATTATAACAATTATGTTTCAAGTCAATATTTGTCGTGATTTTTAGATTATATCGTCAATTACTGGTTTGACGGTCCATTGTGACCATGAATTTCTAGTATGAATTTGTTGCTTTACATCAATCAAGCAAAAAAAAAAATAAAAAAGATTTTGAAAATTAAATTTTCTTACATATTTCTTGTGACTGAACAGAAAACATGAAAAAAATAATCTCTTGGTAATTCAAAAGTGACAAATTCCTCATAATCCCGTTTGTCCTAAGTCACCGACACACGTTGTTAGTCGCCTTCCACAATCCCTGCGTATTATTGACCAGCGTACAGTTTTTTGGGGTGTTTTCGAGGTCGTGCCGAGCACAGGGTTTCGGATGTCTCGTTCACAACAGACGGCGGCTCACAAGTGCTTTGTTTTTGACATTCGTCAGCTCTAGGGTATGACCTCCGGCCCAGGGATATGACAATGGTTCAGTTTTAAATGGTACGAGTTGGATAGCCAAGTTAGCAGCAGTGATAGAAGGCATACGTACACTCACATCCAAAAAGTTTAGAATAGTGCACTGTTGAATGGTAATCGTTTTATAGCCATGGCGGTGATAATGGCACAAGTACTCGTTTTGGAAGTCGACAATCGTCCAGCTTAGCCCTTTGTGTCCAGGGCTACGAGCAATGGCTGCAGTCATGTCCCGAATAAGGCGAGTGCTAAATTTCAGCATGAATAAATGAAAAGAAAAAAATTATAACAGACAATGGGCCTAATTCTTTCTAGCGTTGCTTGACGAATATTGAAGTCAGCGTAATTTTTATTGAATACAAAATTTCCTGCACAATTGACGATGCTATGAGTATCGTCATATTGAGCAGACATTCCGGTTTGTAATCAAATGTTCCTCAAAATCATTATTAGGTTTAATATTGATTATCATACATATTTTCTCATACTTCACGTCTCAACTTTCTTTATTAAATTAAAATCTAGAACTTTATATAAATCTTAATAATATCCCGACACCGTAGGCAGTGTAGGTATCAATGCATTCAGATCCAGATCGACAATAGTTGAATAGACAAGTGCATACAGCACTATAGGCTTCCAACACACAAATGCACCCATAAGCTAACTTTCTAAAATAAAAATTAATTTTTTAAATTAACTGTTCATTTTATTAAATATTGAATAGATGTTCTGAGTTTTTCTTTCAAAGTTCTGATCAGAAAGTTTATATTTGAGTAAGTTTGGACGAGATAGAACGCCCATATATGAGCGTACTCATGGATGATAGCTGAAGCTATGAGAGGAACCTTGAACGACAGGCATTCTAGAATCTGAGAGGCTAAATACTTGGTCGTTCTTCTCGGGTGTTCCGTGGATAAGCCTAAGGCCCAAGAGGCCCACGATCGAATTTTAGAAACGGTAAAATGATCCGAGTGTCAGTCATTTTGTGATATTTTTTGTAAGAGAGCGACGAATCTGTTGGTTTCAGAGCACATTTGCTTGTCATGGTATGAATTATCAGCTTTACTGAAAAGAGATTGTATACCCAATAATGGTTGAAACTGGTTCTCGTTTGTAGTCCCAATTCTTACGTTAGACTTAAACTATGTACCATATTAACACACTTTAAATCATACACAATAATTAATATGGGTGTCAATGAATATTGCGCATTGCGAATCAATTGGAGTTGGAGCATGAATTTGAGTATTGCAAAGGAAAAGGATGAAGCATTTTGTGAAGAAATAATAGAATTGGGAATGAATTAGAGTTCACAACATGGACGTATAGGTCAGCATGGGAGGTCAAAGAAGACAGTCGGGGTCAAAGAGTCCATGAGGTGTCAGGTAGAAAGCACCTGTGGCTGCAGCCTCAGTTTCTGAGGGACTCTTCCAATGACGCGCTCCATGGGAGACAAAGTGGAGAAAAATGAATCTGTGGACAAAATAGTGGAGAAAAATGAATCCCTGAGTCCCCAACAACAAAATCTGGAACAATGAGTGAATGCTGAAGAAATTGTGAGCTGTTGCTTGGAAACACTACAGCAAATTTGGAACGTATTTATGTCTCTCATTGCTTACGAGATTTGCCTTCTCACTAAAGAAATTTCTTGCCGATAGCAAAACATTAAGCTAAAAAATTTCGTATGAAGTCAATAGCCAATAAAATTCATCTGCACTATCATATGCCAATTAAGTCGAGGAGGACTGATGAACTGAAGTTACATGAATCATTTAAAGCAGAGCTCTAAAGACTAAAAGACTTCTTTAGATTATTATGGGTCTTTGTCAAAGGCACATCCAGAGTTCGTGTTTTGCAGATAGTTCTCTGAATTGATTTTTATTAAGCAAATATTTTAAAATGAAATACTGACGCCCATGAAAAATATTAGAAGTTCTAATAGAAATTTTTGAATTTTAAAAACAATTTAATTCCTCATTATGAACAAGCTCCCAAAGCTAATGTTCAAAACAAATCTGCTGTTACACATCCACAGTCACACCGTGAATTCCTGCCTTATTTTTACTGCGACAACTCAGACTCGATCTCAGGACATCACGAACTAATCCAAAATCAATTGAAATTGTCCTAAAACATCGTAAAAATATCGAGATAGAATCCTAGACTGCATTGTCATCGAAATCCGATTGGGTTTTGTATTTTTACCATAGCTTTTATCGTATCCTGGAACACAAAAACATAACATATCGACGTAATAAAAGTATAATACTTATGCCCCCAGGCCGAAATGAATGCGTAAAGTCAGAGAATTATTTTATTTAAGATACCGATGAAGACTAGATTATTTGGGCCTATTGCCAAGCAGAATTTTCAGATTAAATTCATAATTTCAGCACACTTCATGGCAATATAATAATATAATATAATAATTTCAGTATTTCAGTAAACTTTATAGTAATAGGCCTATATAGTAAATTTTATAGTAATATATACCGTAACTAAAAACCATTCAAAATGTGTAAATCAGTAAACGGCAGAATTTGATTTTGATTGATAGAATTAATTGTACTTTTCAATTATGACAATTCAGGAATGAGTCATGAGATTATTAATAACCCAACTTCATGGCTTAGATTAGAGAAAATATTTTTTAATGCTTCGAATCGGAATTGATTAGTTAATTAGGTCTATGGATTTTTGTACATAGTTCGTTTTAGGATATTAATTGATGACTTTTTCGTGTAGTTCTATGGTGTAAATAAATAAATTCAAGCATAAATATTTAACTTTTATCCAAGTTGGAGCAATTGGCATGCTCACAGTATTTTAGATATTTCATCGCCAATCATGATAATTTTCATAGTTTTTCATCATATTAAATATTTCTGCCTTAAGCTGAAAACTAGATTAATATTGAGACATGTGTATTTTAAAATATAATGAACAATGCACAGCAGAAAGGAAGTTCTGGCACTTATTTGCAGTGTTCGGAGTGCTGCGAGGAATAAGAGATCTGCAAGATCTTGCAATTACCTTCCTTAATTTAAGATTTCTTGCCTTCATAAATAATTTTTCACAAATATACCGGTATACAGATGAGAAAATAAATTAAGTACATATATAACGTAGAATCGAAATCTTCGGGATTATAAGGTGATCGGACATCACTCATATATTACATCATCAATGATTCAATACTCGGTGAGGTTACACATAAATTTAGGCTAGTACTGACAAATCGTAATATTTTCAGATATTAATGTTAAAACGAAACATGCTATAAAATAGATTTGAAAAAAGAACGCAACCTCTATCATAGAGGAATGTGTCATGTATTGAACAGCTTAATTTTCGTTGCACAAGCGAATGCTCATGCAATTTTGATAGCCTGCGTCGTCCTATCATGGTGAGTTACCTCAGCGAGTCTACGAACCGAACGACCTAAAAAGTCAGCATGTTCAATTGTTCGTATCCCGAAAGGCTTAACATTCAATATCATCCATACAAGAGGCCATATAATAACATGTTGAAATTCTCACTCAAGAACCTAATGGATATCAGTCTTTTTATGGCCTCCGCTGCCACGAACAAAATACCAAACAAAAATGCCAGGTTGCATTAAAGTTGAGCGCCGATCGTGAGAATAACCCGGAATTATTTTTGCTCGGAGCCTTTGCGTGATGTTTTTCTTTTACGCTGTGCACTCATATTCATCACATTAATTTCGTAGCAATATAGTTCAATGACACATAGAATTCATCTATTTCATTTATATTCGTAATGAGAGATACGATAGTGAGTAACTTGGACGTTCATACATCCGTGATGTTTTAGGTCATTGTACACGACCTTTTTGAAAGACCTATGCAGGATAAGAACTAAACTTTTCTCATTAGGTTTAGGCAAGAAAAGAAATGAAAGGGATCATCTATGTTGTCTCCTGGGCAGGTCCCATGGGTTCCATTCATGACGGCACTTCCATTACCTCCTCTTTATGTTTCGTCACTCATCCATCAGGAAGGTCGCTGGATTAGACAAGCCTCCATTGTCGCAAACTGTGTTTGAAAATTTGTTTGGATCCCTATAATGTTCCAAATCACGGAATTTTCTTGGATAACGTAAGGAAACAAGAGACTTGGGAGTGCGCAGATAACCTGTAGCTTATAGAGGTCTAAACTGTATATTGTTAATGTATATTCTATCATTATTCACATGTTTGTCTCTGTATTCAAGCTTTATGCATCGTCCTGATCTGCCAGAGGCAAAGAGATACATATATGGCGTAGGTTGGAAATATTTATGAATTAATACATAGGTATATGAGTTAATGAACGAAATTTTCTTTGTCGAATGCATGATAGGATATTTTTCATATATCATATCACGCCTATCATATATCGCCTACAAGATACCGAGAGCGCATACACTTATTCGAAGGCAACTCTTCATAAAAAATCAAGTGCTTATTGCTTAGTCATCGCGTCTTTTATGCCAGCCAAGCCAGGGCGGGCACTGATTTTTGCACGTAAATCATTTCATGTAACTTTATGCTGAACTTTGAATATTTATTGCATTATTACTTGATGCGTGCCACGTAGAAGTGGAAATTAGCTAACTTATTGTTGAAGATTCATAGGTACGGTTTCAATTTTCAAACCAAATTAATTTGATGATTAAACTTTATAAATTGAAAATATATAAAAGAATATTCTTTAGAAACGGGCTCGTACTACGTCACATTGTTTTTCATTCATTTTGATAGCTTCCAGGAGATCGAGCGACGCCCAAGAAGAAAGAATCCGTCAAAATTTAGCGTTAGGAGCAGAAAATGAAGAATCATCAGTCATCTCTGAGGATTTTTGGGCTTATGAGAGAGAAAGGGAGAGACAGAAGCTATTCTTTGGCAGGGAAAAGAATGAAACCTCATGATTAATTTCACGCGAGAGTGACTGAAACAATGGCTTTGACGGCCTTAGGAGACATCGAGCGCTGCTCGGTTAGCTAACGCAAACTAGATGAATTTTGGGGGGCAATTTGTAAGGTAGAATTCACGAATCGAATTGATATCGACCATTGAAAATAGTCACGCACTATTTTCATTCATGAATAAAATTATAACCCATATGCAAAGTAAGGTTACTTATAGTGCACTTAAATAGTTCTACGCAGAGGTTAAGAAATTCAATAATTGATTATTGAAAAGTTTAAAATTTACATCCTGACATTCTTAACTTGATGCAATTTTTTTAACAACGCAAAAACTTTGCTTCATTTTTATCGTGTAGCAGTTTTATTAAGCTGAATTTTGCACGTCACCGCACAACGTGTTCAGGAAAAAATAAGACTGTTGACTGTTTTATATGAGACACCTCGAGAGTGATACATGTTTTAGAGAATTTGGATCATAGATAATTGATAACAGTCAGCCTGTCGGGATAGAAGGAAAGCTTGTGGTGTGACGATACATGTGAACATGGATTAATTCGTGCCCTGAGTGGGATACTTGCAAGAATTATAATGAAGTTGTATTGAACATTGAGTATGTGGCTCAAAAAAAAATGTTTCACGAGAATTTTAATACACCAAACACATTCTTAACAAAAGAAATTCACTATTGTTATAAGTTAAAATTATTACCGCCAATTATTACTGTAAAACGCTTTCCGTTTTGTTGAGTTTGGGTTGACGTAAGTCCGCGTTCAGGTTTTAGGATAACCACAGTTTCAACAACAAATTTCCTTTTTTATTGAATGAGAAAATTGTATCTGTAAGAACAAACTTGAATATATTAACCCAATAAACTTCAATGTATGCTTATAATATTCAAATATAACAAATAAGCCTCAGAACTATAAACAAGTTATAAGAAGGCATAAATTAACGCACCAAAATATTGTGGGCAGTTTTAACGTGGGCTACAAATAGCTGAGTTAGCATTGAAACTATTTGATACATTGTCGACTATATAGCTTTACATCCTAAAGGTCCGATAAACAAGTAAACCATAGGAGCGCATAAGAAATAGACACTTAAAAACTATGCTTACAAAAGGTTTGCTAAAAATATTTACAATTACCGTGAAGAACAAAATGTGAAGCTATATAAACTTACACAAAATCATAAAAGAAAAAATTAATGGGCATCCACAGAAGAAACAAAGCAGTTCATACAAGCGAAGTGTCACAATGTTTGTAAAGGTAAACCCGCCAACTTCGGCTCCTATATAGCGGGAAATCTGAATGTATTTTTGTCGCAATGTTCAGAGCCAGTGCACCTTCTGTTGCGAGCCTTTAAGGGATTGTTTCCTGTCGTATATCGTGATCCTGAGGCTCTGTTCAGGATTCTCTTGCAATTTTGTGGCGAAGGCTAGAAGCTTGGGCTCGGCTTACAGAAATAGGTCTATTGGCTAATAGAAACTGCCGCATTGGCTGACTGTTCAATAAAAGCATCTGCATCGCCATATAATGCAAGATTTTTTGAAGAAAGCACTTCTATCGAACGTTGAAATATTATATGTTATTGTATGTGTTTTCTTGTTGACGCTCTTGTTACTCAGATTACGTTAGGTAGTGGGGTGCCTTCTCCATGAATTGGATGGTAGTTATCTGTTTAAAATGTGATTAAACAAAGTAAATTAAATGAAGAAAAAAGCACGGAAACTCGCGTGCTTACTGGCTTTTAGGTGTAAATGATTTCACTAAATCTAATTGCATAGCACAAATATTTTCAAGTAAAAACAAATACCGAGATGAAAATCTTGTCTGTTGTGTTTATTAGCTTGTAAAATTCACAAATAATCTGTTGCCAAAACAGTTATTAGATTTTTCCCCTTTATTATAATTTACATTTTGTTAAGATCGTGCAACAGGAAGCACAATCAACTCGCACAGTTTCTGTTATATTTTAGTAAGTATTTCTCGTGGCAGTGCGACGACAGCGGCTCCTCGAGTACGGCGCTCGAATGCAATCAACGCGAATTATTGTCAGGGTCGTGCACTTAATTGTATCGGATGGAACTCTATAAAACTTTATGAAGGTTAACGACCTGCGCGTCAGATTACCTAGCGGCGACTCTAATGAAACTCGGCATTATTCTTAATTTTTGATGATTCTTCGGGAGAATTTTATGTATAAGAATATTAACACAGACAATACTTCGAGGAATTCTTTGACGTATTTGTATTGGTTAGCAGTTGCCTTTGCGGGATGGAAAAATCATTCGGACAGAAAGTTCCATCTGACGGAATTATATAAAAAGATAGCAATTAATGCACAATAAAAAATTCGATAACTCAATCACGAATTTCAATAGTTTATTCATTTTTCGTTAGCATTTGTGTTATATAAGAATTAAAGGTAAAGAGAAGAAATAAGTTGGTCTCAGGTCTTAATCTTAAGCGCAATCTTCCTTTAAAAAGGCAGTGGGGATATCATTTCCTGGGAGCGCATAGTAGTTCAGTCCGAGGTAAAGTGTTCCTGGAATTCGATTCAGGAATTGAGAGGCACGTGAGTTTCACGGAAAGCGGGGAAACCGCAGTTCCAGATCTGAAAACCATAACACGAGTCCATGGGGGATCGGAAGGTCGTTTCTGGAAACCCTAAAGTGTTGAGTTTGACATGGGACTAAAGTCAAGCATCAATGCGTGTTCCGTTTAACAAAAGTTGCATGAGAAATTGCAACAAAATTTCAGAAATTATTCAAAAAATGCTGTCCTAATCTATCAGGATCGAATAAAGTTTTTGAACCTATGAATGAAGATTTTTTTGACACTGAAAGGCTCGGACAGTTGGAGTTCATCTATGGAGGTGAAAGAGGCCGGTAGAGGCATCTCGAAACCATTATAGTTAACCTAACTTTAGTATCGGTCTGAAATGATTCATGAAAATGACCATGAAGGTGGCTTAGGTCGACTTGAAGGTGTTTGGAGTCGGTCTAAGGGCCATCAGGAGTTCTCGCTCTCTCGGTTCAATGGCCTCGTAGGAAATTCGTTGTAACAAAGTGAGAGCAGAGCAACGTCTCCGTTTGAGATTGCATGTTGGCTACCTCTACATCTGGATCGTTACTGGGGATTGTAATAGCGCAATCTCTGTATGGCTTTTGGATTTAATGTTGGCTACCTCAGCATCCATCTGGATTGCTGGTGGTGATTGGTATAGCATAATCTCTGTAATGGACGAAGATTTCATATAGCTACCACAGTATCTGGATTGCTGATGTACTGAGGCACAGTGTAATCTTTGCATGGGTCGGAGATTGCATGTTGGCTCCGCGCAGCACGTAGCTGGATTGCTGGTGGGGGTTGTTATAGTGCAATCTATGATTGGGTCTAGGATTAAGATGTTGCAGTTAAATTTCCATTTGTTATTCTTGTTAGAGGCTTTACAGATTATACAGCTGGTAATGCAGGTTGATGCAAGCTACATGTGAATATAATAAAACAGCTCTGTCCATCACTGGCACTTCTTCTTTCTGTTGCTCTAGAAACGAAATTTTTTCGGAGTAAACTCATTAGACTTATATGTTTTTGGCATTACTTCCGTGTACTATTACTGGAAATCCGATTAGTCGTAAAAAATCATATAAAAATACCTAAAACACCTTCCTAAAGTGCATTTTTTCAATTATAAATTAATAATCGAAGTCCGAAAAAAACAGTTTTAATGTTAAAAGTCACAGAAGTGAACAACAAGATCCAATCAGCAACCAAAATCTATACAGTATTTTTCAAAGAATATTGGCCCAATCACTCAAAATCTACACAAAATAAACAAAAGTGCCAAATATTTCGAAGGCTCGATTTCGACTGGAAAATTTTCAGTCATTGTGCAGCTGAAATGAGCCCGGCGAGACCATTAGAAAGCTCGATTAGTTCGCTTTTATCCTCCCACGAAAAGCCTTTGGAAGAAAGCTTTTCTGTTTGTGAAGGACCTTGAAATGCACTAGCTGTGTCGTTAGGACGCTTTTGTTCAGCCCGATGTTGACTATCCCAAGTGTCGACGCGAGTGTGATTCATCTATGAGTTTGAATTCGTAGGTGATTAAACGCATGAGTCCATCCAACACTGTATTATTTTCATGCTTAACGGTAATAGCGAGCTCTTTTACCGATGATTGACCGCGATACTTGAATGATCTGAACAATGTATCGTTCACACATGGATGAGTAATAGCCACGTTGTGTGAGATGGAAGAATCAGAAAACATGTCATGCCAGCTTGGGTGTACCATTTACACGTGAAAATGAGTAAAATATGCTTATAAATTATTAATTTATTTTACAATCGAATAGGCGGAAATAGGAAAACGTTATTTCCAGAACACCCAAAGTACGTAATAGAGTTTAGTAATGTAAATTTTTTTATTCATTTCAAAGCTGTTTAGGAGAAGTGTTTGCTGTTAAAGAAGTTCTGGAAACAATCACGAAGCAGTTTGCATGCTGGCCTTCAGACAATCACTGGTGGTGTTGAAGCATGCAGCTACAGACATGCTCCTGAATGACGGACTTGACTTGAATTTCCTTGAAGTCTAAGCGCGGATTGCGGATCCGTTGTGTTTTGTGTGTTTCGCTTGACGGTGCGCAAGATGAAGCAGTACTCGAGCCCAAGCAAAAGTCAAAGACACAATTTCTAAGTGTCATTTGTTTTGAAAACACAAACCAATATAATTCAGTAGAGGCCAAAACAGCAAATAACGAAGGACATTTTTATGCAGATTGGAATTAGAAAAGAAAATCAGGAATATGTATAAAACGTATGAATCACGTATACGAATAAGTTTGTTCGCAAGGTTATAGTATAATTTTTTTATTATATCAATATAGATAAATATTTTTAGTAAAGATAATCATGTTATTGCATGCTATTTATGCAATTGAAACAATTATACACTTATACTTATTTCTACTATTACTTAAGAACTCTTAACATTATTTAGGAACTCTCAAGTTCATACGAAACGAGCCTTAAAACTGGCAACTAAGTTTACAAAGCAGAATTGTTATAGAATGACTTTGTTCTAAAGACGAGAGCCTTTCGGTGGAGAGACGAGTTCTTTGTGATGATGTTTGCTTGAGGGCAACCGTCAAGATGTTGTCTCGAGGTTCTTTTTGTAGATAAGGAGTGGAATCCTCAGGGTTTTAGGTCTCGGGTATCTGATAAGGCTGAGCTTTAATCTCAGGACCCATCTCGTCGTTACCTGCAGCTTGCCCAAATGCCAGAAAAGTTCGGAGTTGACGAGCCTGCCTTGTTCGGATGTGACGTGCAGTCAAGTGAGTGGACTCTTGGGCAAAACATATATCAAAACAATCTGAATTTTCTTTCTACCATGGGATTATTTCAATGAATAGCGAAATTTAAGCTCAGAGATAGGATAGTGAAAAGAATATTAATCATTGGCCACAATTAAGTTTGCTTACGGGAACAGGGTTGTTCTATACAAGTTATTGAGAAAGACAGGCTTGAATTACGTGTTGAACTTCATTTATAACACTCGTTAAATGACGCGTCAGAAACTGAACATATGAGGATAGTTCCAACAACCAATAGTTATTGAGGATGGAAAATTGTTATAATGCTGCTTGAGCATTAAACTAGAATGCATCGCGAGGTTATTCAATACATTTCGTCAAATTTTCGGTGCACTTTTCTATTGAAAGTTGTTAAAATTGTTTGTCCGTGTTGAAAATATGTCAAAAAGTAACACGACTAAGGAGGTAGAGCTCCAAATTGGAGAACGTTCTTCATATGAAAGCTAAATCCTCATCGTTATGATTTCCGGTAGATTTTATATGAAAGATCGGCGCCTATAGGAACCCTTCGACGTATCTTGCAGTAGATGTTGTTAGTCGCATTGAGTAGTGCAAGCCGATAAAGAAATAAAGCGTCGCCTCTTGAGCGAAAACTTGCCAGAATCTGAGATGCTTGAATGCAATGGAGGCTTGAATTTTTACGCATGACACTTGAAACTTGAGTAATTTAAATGTGAATTTCAGGGATTGCCCGATCTGGTAGAACCAAAGAGATGATTTAATCTAGATACTGTTACGAAACAGTATCTAGATTAAAGAGTATTTTATTCAAGTTAGGAATATTCGTGCTTGATTAAAAGAAACGATCATGAAGAGTTTGATTAACCTTATTGTAGTAATATCATAGTCAAATGCACTTCATTAGTTACGTATAAGTTTCATTAATTATTACGATAAAATTATATTGATCCTCGATAATGACTCAGGAAAGGATCTGGAAAACCAAGCTTATTTTCCAGCTCACCTAAGATCTGAGTCATATGTGGGTAGCTCAACACAGCTTTTGATTTTACATACCTAATATCAGCCTCATGATTTTCCCTAAATCATAGCAAAAAATGAGACGCATGTTTACGTAGCACGTTGAATCCCGTCGAAAGATGTGTTTACTCAGCCTGTGTTTACTTTGTGGAACAACCGTAAGATTTTTTAGAGCTCGCGTTAGGTGGGTTCCAGGCTTTCCACAATTATCACTTACCGTGGCCCGAAAGACACCAGTTAGCGTGTGACTTTACGCCATCATCTTACTTTACGCTCTCGCGGTGTGTGAAGGAACTGCATTGCGCGGTGTTGTACACAATACGTACAAATACAGTACAATGCTTTATGTGATAACTGAAATTTTGTCACAGGATTGGTTGTTGGAATTCTAGCATTGCTTTCCACAAATTCCGCATCACGAGCTCTAAAATATCAGTATTGATTTCAAATGTACGTTTTCGAAGTAGGTTGTGTAGGCTGATTATTGATTAAATTTTAGTGAAATTTAAACACGCTTATACTTGCTAGTTTAAGTAAAATAATTTCTAAAACAGGTCGGTTTATACATTATTTGAGGATGTTCTATGCAAAATTTAAAATCTTTCTCGTTCTAGAATAAAAATATCAATGTTTTTTTTACTAGAAATTCTTTTGTCTCGTCAGGGTCATGTCACAAACCCGAGTCTTGCATAACGCTGCTCATATTAAATAATAATTCGCATTGTGGCGCTCCTGTGAATTCAAAACAAAACAAAAATTAAAATACATGAGAGTCGTGGCTGTGTGTGGAAGAAATCGCGCGCTGGCCGGCTTTGCTATTCCCCAGTGAGTTGTATTCTTTCTTCGCTTTACAATTTTTATGTTATTCAAAAAATAAGCAACAATATGAGCGCGTTATTTCCTGGAAAATATGAACGTATTTGCACTTGGCTGAACTCAAATACCTATAGCGGGCAGTCGGCTCAATTATTATACGAAATTCAAACGCAGACACACAGGTAATACCGTATATTTATATAAAAACAGTAACAGTGAGAAAAAACATAAGCAATTATGAATGTTATAAGACTCTGAAAAAAAATCATTCAGCAACACGGAATAAATAGTCTGACTAAAACTCGTAAAACAATATTACAGATCTAATGAAAACAAAATTGTAAAACAGATCTAATGAGAATATTCCAGATCTAATGAGAACGGTTCGGATGACAGCATACAAAACAAAATGGAAAGATTAAATAAATAAAGAAATACGAAAAATTGGTCATAGATTCGTAAGATGAATAATCGATAAACAATTACTGGAATTGTTTACATCAATTCGAATTTGATTGAGATTCATCTATGATCATACCTCGCTACGACGATACCTCGCTTCCTCAATCTACTCACAAGAACTTTATAACATTGAAATAAATCAGAACGAATTTATTATATCTGCTTGTGTAAGATCTCGCCGAACTCGTGTAGGCTTTTAACGTAAGTGGAGGCTGTGTGGTTGTATGTAATATCGATAAATGCAGCCATCTGGTCTGTGCGTTGCTAAGGGATCGCAAAAACTCTTACTTAATATATAAGACCGCAGCGATGCGCTTGAATAGGGCCAGGTTTATCGAGTTTCCAATGCTTGGAAGAAGTAATTTAATCTATTGGTAAGGATACTTCCAAGAATTGGTTAATATACGTACTAGAGTTAGTAAGAATAAGTATACTTCCTAGAATTAGTACGAAAATATAAGCCAATAAACAATGAATGTTCTTCTAATTTATAAAAATTAGAGTTGTCTGTTTTTCTAAAATAAATTTGAAAAGGGTGAGGCTTCTTGTTAAAAAAAATTACATACAAACGAAAAAGGTTAGAAAGGTAAATTTCATGCCAAGATAATGTTTATAAATGTGTAGGAGTAATTAAGGAACGGAAATAGATAACTCAACTAGGACGCCATCAAAATTAAAAAAAGAAATTTGAAGAAATTTTAATCAGCAATCTTGATGAAAATAAATAAAAATCTGTAATAAATAAATTATAAAGGGAAATTTATAAAAAAATGAATTTCTTGCAAATCATTCATCGTCACTTGACAAATTTTCAATGTTTGTAGAATCCGATTAAATACATGGAGAACTATCCCTTTCCACCATTGCTTTGAATATGCTCGATTATTTTACGGGGAAATCGCGATTTCCAGCACCCATTTCTAGCAATTTTAAAACCTTTAATTTCAGCCGGCGCTTTATCGAGCATAAGGTGAAGCGTGGATTCTGATTTTTAATCCTGCTAATGAAGGCGTTGGGCTTGTGATAGCTTGATGGGCGACATGACTGCAAGCCCAAGCCCTGCAGCCCGGCGATTTGGATTCGTTCTGGGGCGGCGCCTTCGAGTTGTTTATAAAATTTTCAGAAATAGACTTCGTTTGGAAGCCGCAGAGGAGCCGACTTTAGGATCGTGCCTGCGAAAAGGAATTGGTTCACGGTGGCAGGTATTGCAATTTACTCGCCTATCAAACTGAAGATATAAATTTTATACGAGCTAACCCTCGATTCTGAGATGCCCCCGTGAAACTGAACATCTTGTGCTGACTTAAATTGAAAACGATTCAGTGAGAAATAAATTCGCTACCGAGAATTGGCTTAAGAGATAACCTGCGGATTGAATGCATTTGTAATTCTGTCTGAAAGAGGCTCGTCTTTGCGAATTTAAAAATTGAGTTTTTGAAGCAGATAGGAGGCATGCGTAATTGTGCAGTTTTGGTTTTTGAGCGAAAATTTTAGTTTTATCGAGATGTTCGAAAAAACGACCTTCAGTGGAAAGATAAAAAATATAACTCAGTACTCACTGCAGTAAGTGACAGAGAGCGCATTTTCTAGTCGACGAAAACGTGAAGTCACGGACGGACAGACAGATGGACGGACGGACATGGCGAGCACGCAATAGCGCCATTTTTTCTATAAATGAGAAAATGCGATAAAAATGTTGGAGGTGAGCAAATTGTTAGTATTCCAACAGTTGCGGTTACGCGTGAGTGGATGTGAAGGAATTACAAATGAACATGTGCCTCCGTCGGTCTCCATCAAAGTCTGCTTAACTCATTTAGCTGGCACTCTGTCATATTTGATTCATAAGTCGCATTAACAACCTGGAGAGCAAGTTGCGACTTGCAGCTCCCAGGCCAAACTTCTGCTCGCAACATTGTAGGCAAACCGTGCAAGTTCGGCACTAAATTATGAAACAAACGTCGTCGCCAGATGCCGCTGCGTCGCTGGCTAGCCTTCTTCCGGCCTCGCAAATCAATTGGGAAAAATAACTGAAATATACCGACGCAAAACAACGGAGGAAAATGAGCAGAAATTATCTCGCAAGTAGATGTTGTTATAAGTTGAAAAGAGAGTAAGTGAGTGGTGAAAAAGTTGCAACATGACTGAAATATATGTTTAAAATTGGAGAATTTTTAGTCTGAGACTTATATTGAATATATGATTGAAAATTTGTGACCTAAAGTTCAAAATATTCTAGTTAAACCATGCCTCACATTTATGCTTCAAGGCACGACACGTTGGACAAACGATAGATTCTTATACTGTTTCAAATGGAAACCACGATCCCGCTTTTCACTGTCAGGTCATTTGTCTTGCAATGAGTTCACATTAATATTTAGTCAGGAGCAAACGTCTTCATCTGCAAGTTATTATTTCACGAGATAGCAATAATATTGTACAATCTCCGGTACATTATACATGGAAATTGAAGTTCAAATTGACAAACTAACTAGCGTCTACCAAATTCATTTCATAATCTGCCAGGATTATCATCATGTGCAGTACCTCGTGAAAAATTCTTCACTTCCTCTCGCAAATTCTAATAGGAACGTCCTTGGGTTTCAATTATTCGGTCACTAAAATAATCAGGAAATATCTCTGCTGCAAATAAATCGAAAAATGTTGAAAATTCACCTTGCGTTTCTGATTGTGTCCTCATTTTTTAACTGTTAATTCAAATGATGTTCGCGTAGATTGGTAATTATCAAATTGCTACAAATATTTTTGCAAATTGCAAAAATTGAACTGCAGGAAATCAAGTAAATCGAGCCTGATATTAAAAAGTTGTATTTCAATTTTTTAGTAACAATAATTTAAGTTTTTTTTGAGATCGCAGTTCTAGATCGGATAATTTGTTACTCCAGATGACGAACTCCGCGTGAGAAATATTTCGTCCAAGATTCTTGCCATTAGTTTTTTTCAAGTAAATTTAATTGATGGAAATCAATACTTCCACTCTGAACCTAATTAAGTCATCCATATATATTACCGTGGTGAAAATATATCACATTTGCTCGCCTAGCAATGCGATTATTATCGTTTTAATATCAGTTTAGATACATATTTGCCTAAATCTCGTATTGTTTTCAATATAAATACAAAAAAGTTTGTACCATCCTTATTCGTGCATAAATAATGGGCCGAGAATTGGTGTGGTCTGGGCACCTCCCATACACTCTTGGGTAAATCAATACCGGTTCCGGAAATAGTAAATCCCTGAGTAAGGATAGATCCTATTGTTCTCATATTGTTGGGAGTGGAACCGCAGACAATGCGAAGCGCGTGTGGTCCGTCCGTGCCGTCGACCATGTGCTACTCCGTCCAAACTATTGCCAGAATTATTGGTGACTCGTACACGGAATTGTCAAGATTCGGTATTTACTCTAGGAATTTTAGAAATTGATTCTTAATTAAGTTCTAAAACAAAGCCAGGACAATTTAAGTGTTAATCAAAGGGCAGCAGAAATTCTAACAAATGAAAACAAATTATATTTTTGAAAATTAACAATAAATATTTTCTCCCTAATAATAGATTTCTAATTCGAAAAGACTGAAACATATCACAATAAAGTTAATCCGTGTTTAACTTATTGTATGCCGCAGTCAAAAAACTGCAAAATTAAAATGCGTGCACGTGTCTACGAATCGAGTGTAGATGTTTCATTTCAGTTTAACTTTAAAATATTTTCGATACTGTATTTTTCTTCAAGCTTCTTGATTCATGTCACTGCCAAACGATTGTATGCAATTCAGCCGATCTCACTAAGTCACCATAAAGAAAATTGGACATAAATCAAAAAATTGCGAGACGGTCGAGCTGCTTGAGCGTCTCCGAATATGACTCCATATATGAGACAGTCACTAGATTTACGACGGCCAAGTGTTGTATATCAAATCATCGCTTCAGAAAAACCTGAAAAAGGTGAATAAATAGACTCAGAAGTTCCTGATAGAAGAGGAAAAATATCGTCACGTCCCAAGGGAGTGGAGGAAGTCTCTCGATCAACTTGAAAGACTTTGGAAAAGGTTTGTGTAGGGAAAAAATACCTCGCACTGACGCTCCTCTGAATTTTTCACAAGTTTGAAGTGACGAGGGCAAGTCCCATGAGTGCAAGAAATCAAAAAATTTTTCCTTTGGTGTGGGAGACGACAGAGTTCAAAGGAACTGATATGAAAATTTTTCATGTAGTAATCATGTAGTAATGACGAATTTAAATCAAATATTATTCGTATTCTATAAAAACAAAGCACATTTTGACGCTCTGATGAAAAAAGAATTAAACTTTTTTTCTTATTGACAGCGCTTCGAATGAACAGAGACTGCGAACAGGAAACTTAGAAATCAGCCTGACTTATGATATGATGAGATTGCAAAAAATAAGTTAATGTGCCAAAAAATGCACCAAATAACAGAATTAATTTTTGAAAATCGTACTCTTCTAAACCGGACGAATTTTTTCTTCTTGCAGGCGTTCAACTGCAAGAAACTTCAGAGGTGACGCCAAGTTCGGACGGGCGGCGAATCTATTAAGGAATTTCCCAAAAGATATTGCATGGCTCGTATCAAAGATACCAAGCACGATTTTAGAGGGCATGTTTTAAGATCATGCAGCTTAGGATCATTTATTCGGGTGCAGCCAAAGTGCAATTTAGTTACGAGAAGGAAGACCCAAATAGCGACACCTCGTGCAGGAGGCTCAGGGCTCCCGCGGGACTTTAATTTGCACGGGTCCTTAAATATTGGGCCTTCGAAAAGCTACAGAAGGGCGCCTCGCCTGCCCGTAAATATCCCAATGGATGCTCGCAGCTCCCTGAAAAATGGCCTTCGCTTCTTATTTATGCTAAATTTGGCCTACATTACACTGAGAGTGGAGAAAATCAGGCAAAATTGCATCAAACAGAAATTATGTTCCGTGAATTTACTGCCACTGTCTAAAAATGATCTATAATCAACTCGCTTTTCATTGCATAAATTCTGGAGTTAAACCCTTTTTCATCGGTAAACTTTGAAACAATAAATAGAGTTTGAGGCTACCTTTAGTATTAATTTTATTATTTCTTACATTGTGTTAATATTCATATTCGAATAATTAACTAGTAATGAAATATAAAAATGATCGAAAAATATTGCACGATGAATACAATAGAAAATCAAAAAGCCATCAGATATGATAGAATAAAGCGTTTAGTCGCTCTCCAGGAGAGACGATGTAACTTGAAGCCCATTAAAGCCATAACATTTTCCAAGGACAATGTTTCAAATGATATAGTATCACTGGCGACGCATTCCATGAATAATTCACCACATACATTCCTGGTTAACTAGGATATCATTGCTCGGATGACGGGTGAGGGAAGGTGAGTACGGGAGGCTGGGGGTGGCCTGAGTAACCTAACTCACTCGAAGATCGAAGTAGCGATTGGGTGAATTTATGGAGAGACGTTCATTTCGTTGGACCAACAATAGACGCGCGATCGAGATAAGTTCATTATAGCAAGCCCGGGGTGTAAACGGAGCCCAAGCATGGTGGTAAAGCCTAGTTTCTGTTTAATAATGATGGTTTATCAAGTATCTACATCTCAATGCATGTATTATCTCAGCTTCATACCGGGAATATTTAGAAATGAGTGAGTATTTTCGTATACTTTGAACTGAACCTCTTGCTATGATTGCTCGGTGACTAGAACTGAAGATTGTGAAGTTTAGGAGGTAGGCTCATGGCTGCTAACTCAAATTATGTCAAATTCTCATGCGAAATTACTGATAAGCATGCCATTGGAATTTTGAAAAATACGAGTTTTACCAAATCGTTATGCAAATTACAATATAAAACCAAACTTCAATATAAGAATTCTCTCAGATAAATTCAGTATTACTCACAGTTTGGTATAGTTTCAAAACCACTTGGTCATATTTAATTGGCATAATAAATTGATCAGGCATGCAGATTGACTAAAAATCTCTTCGCAATTAGAGTGCTCAATTTCGATACATTAAATGAAGTAATAGATGTGGATTTCACTGAGTAATTCCGGAACATCTGTCACTTTGGGCAATTTAGGGTGCGACACATCCATTAGAGTACGAATAAAGATTGATGAATGAAAATATGGAAGATATTCTACACAACGGAATATTCAAATATTCAAATCAGTGTAAAGGGCTGAGTCTAGTATTCATAACACGTAGTAATAAAAACTTACAATAAATTCCTATCCTAATGATTTTTTGGGTACTATTTATCATCGGATTTCCAATGTCTAAAATTTGCCCAGTTGTTTATGTCTATTAATACGATTAATAGGTTAATTAATACGTACTCCTAATTAAAATAATTAATTAGGAGTTCCATCCACGATTAAAAACAAGTCAATTAAAATCGATGCTTTGAACGAACCTTTACAGTAATTCCTACAAGATTTATTTTCATTGGGTAAAATAATGAAAAATCTAAAACGGAGCTGGGTAGTCCGCGGAGGGTAGACCTAAAGTAACGATGAACTTATGTTTAAACTGCAATTTGTTGCTAAAATTATCAGAAATAATGTATAAAGCTACATGTGACATACATTTTAAATTGCAGAAAATATCTTCGCCTTGTTATCAGATTCTAATGATCGGCGATATCATAAACCTTAAATTTATTGCATTGTTCAAAGATGTAGCAGTCGTCTTTCCTTCTACGTCGTCTTTTTTCCTTCTCTTAAGATCAATTAACAGGCTTGTCTCTTACAATGATCAAAGATTAGTTAACTGGCTTTTCTCCTACAGAGAACAAAGATTAATTTAGAGGCTTGTTTCCTACTTCGATCAGAGATTAATCAATCGTTATTTCTCCTGCATTGTTAAAAATTTATCAATAGGCTTGTTGCCTACATAGCAGCGAGTAAAAATAGGCTTGTCTCATACAGTGAGTGGTCAATAGGCTTTTATGTATTACGTTGTATATTATTTATATTACTATTAGTGTTATTATTATTATAAATATTTGTTATATAATTATATTGCGTTGTATATTATATTATATATAACGTTGTATATTATATATGTATTAATATTGTATAGGCTTTTATTTTCCTATGAAGGAGAATATGTTCAGTCTTAAAAGGCCTAGCACCTTACGGGCCTTGTAATAAGTCCAGCAGCTATCTCAATCAATCGTCAGTTATGGAAAGATCGGGATCAAAAGGCCGGTTCCCTTGTGGATCAAGTCACGAAAAGTACAAGAGTCGGCAACAGGCCATGGGCCTATTTCTTCAGTGCCGACACTTCTATTCTATTCTATTCTATTCTATACAGTGAGTAATCAAAGGCCTGCCTCCTACATTGATCAATGTCTCGAAAGCAAATTTACGCTTTTGCATTACTATCATCTAATCATTCTCAGGTAGTAGATCAAAGCTGTCTTAATGATGAGTGACACCTATTTATTACAGCATCATTATCACTAATGAGGCTAATAATCGCATTCGCTCCGGAATACTGGTTATTAAACCCAAGGCCGGTTGTAATGGCACTCGTTAAGCACACATCCAAGCTGTTGCTTTTGTGATGGTTTGTGGTCTCATTTCCATGCCCAATTGGCCATTCAAATGGAAATTAATGACTTATTGATGAGTCCAAGGCATTCAGTTTTTCAGGTATTATCGGAAATTTTGAGTTTATTCGCATACCAGTTTGTAAAGCGTGTTCATATAAGGAAATTTTTTCTTTGCAGTTCCTCCGAAAGCCCGATCAAGGTTTTTAGTTATGAATTTTTCTTCTTTGAATTTTCAAAAAATGTGTAAAATGTGTAAACGCTTGATGACAAAGTCGGTAATATATTTTTGGTTATTTGACTGCATTTCACCGTGATGGTAATAATTATTTTCCACCAGTTAGTGGAAGAATAGTTTAAAAATTCAAATAATTTCAAATGTTGGCACCTTGTACTGATGGTCAAAAAGAATCATCAATATAGACTGAGAAATAATATTCTTTTTAGCGCATTTTCTCATTTATGGAAAAAATGCTCTTTTGTGTTCGCCATGTCCGTCTGTCCGTCCGTCTGTTCGTCTGTCTGTCTGTCTGTCTGTCTGTCTGTCCGTCCGTGACTTCACGTTATCGTCGACGAGAAAATGCGCTCTCTGTCACTCACTGCAGTGAGTACTGAGTTATATTTTTTGTTATAATAATTGGGGTCAGGAAGCAGACTTACGCATTTGACAGTATAAATTTAATGTGTATCGAACTGGAACTTTCGTGGTTCTTGCACTGGAGGAAGTGAAGATTATTGATTATTATTAGTAATTCACTAGTATTAATTTGCACAGTTGCGTTATTTTCCGAAGCAAAGAAATACATTTACCGTGTAGTGTTGTTTGATTTTGTGGAAAGTAGAATAATATGTACGGTTGTATTCATACAAAAACTTCTAACTACATACAATTTTTTGTATGTAACGGTTTGACAAACTTGAAGCCGCTTCCAAAAATAAGTTCGATTTCCTACTTAAGGACGAGTTATTTTTGAGTTATTAATCACGGAGCAAAATATCCCACGAAAAATGCAGTTTAAAAGGAGTCATTTTGATCGGAGCCTCAAGACAACTATTGATTTATTGGCCTATTTCATTGAATGTATAATTCACGAGGCTTGATTACGCTAAAGATTCAGGCCATGCCTGCATGCAGTTAAATGAATTCGGTGATTTTTTTAAGAATTAATTAACACATTACTGAAGACCATATAGATTACAAAAATAAAAATAATTTGATAAAATTTGGGACTCGCCAGAAACGGAGCTGAATAAATCGTCAGAAGAGTATATCAAATGTCATATGAGATTCTATATTTATGACCATGCTTTTGAAAATAAGATTCTGAGATTCGACCAATAAAATGGTAATTTCCTCTTAAAATTACACTGATGTTTATAGACATGTACATTCAGAGAAGAATGTTATCAAAACATAATAATGCTTGGAAACTCAAGATACGCAAAGACATCGCAGGCTGAACAACAGGATAGCGAAGCTTCGGTTTGGCGGGGCTTCCAAGAGTCAGGTATTGCTGGGAGTTACACTTGGCTTGGTTTCTTGTTTCAATTTGGAAGATACTGCTTTCCTGGACTTCTACAGAGGCTCCTGGTCGTTGTCTTGAGCCTCGATTTCAAAAGTTCCTTCATAGACAACGCTGGTCCGTGCGCCGCTGTGATCAGACGTACGAACATAGTACGGAGCGAACGTTTTCGTACGGCCGCTCGAATCTCGTACCAGGTTGTGTACAAAAGCATTGCTTCCCGAGCAAGAGGGATACGATCCAAAGTTGGAATTTATCTCTCCAATAACAAAATGAGAACTCGTGAATTCAAAATTGCGTGTTCAGATCTCAGTTTCCTTAAAATTTCGGGGGAAATTTGGCCATTCTATTTGTGGCTATGATGGTAAAAGAACAAAGTTTAGAGCTTTACAAAAAAATGAGTGTCGCCTTTTTTTATGTTTCAAATGAAATTTCTGGTGATCGTACCGCGGGTTAAAAAAATAAATGCAATAATATAATTTTATATAAAGATTTCATGCCTCTTCTACTTGTATTCATACAACCCTTCTCAATGTTTTTCCAACGTCTTTCAAAAGCTGTAAAAGTCAACGTCATCATGAACTGAGGTATTTTATTCGCTCGTCTCTACATTGGGTCTCATAGTCACTTTTGCAGTGACGTGCAGCGGCAGTTTCGTGGAGCTCTAAAGCGGAGCAATCGCAAAATTCCGGGTCTTTTTTATGGCAGTGAGAGCCGCAGTTTTTTAAGCTTACAAATCTCGGTTAAGGTTAGTGACTTTTGACTTGAAAATCCGTGGATCAGAGTTCGGGTTTGTCCAAGCCTGAATGCAATGATGAAGTGAGAATTCGGTGTGAATTGTGACGGTTAAGCATATTTAATGAAGTGACATGGAATTGTGTTGTAATACAGACCGAAATGATCTCGAAACATGTATTAACGTTGATTCACAGCGGTACAAAGAAAATTCTCTTGTTATCTCTTAATATTTAATGTTCTGCTCTTCTGCACATTCCTATTGATGGCACATGAATCCAGTTTTGCTTGTCTACAGGGTGCGACAGAACATGAAAGAAAAGTTCACAAATAATTTTCTAAATTCATGTTGTATATATACTCTGAAGTATTTTAAAATTTTTTTTATTCTTTTATAATTCATTCTCATCTTTTCGAATACCAGATGCATTTGTTGGCCAAGCTGGAGATTTTCTCAATGTCATAGCGAACGGAGTTTCTTATTATTATTACACATGAAACTTACTATAACCATATTACATTTTGAGGAATTGATTCAAGAGTATTTTTAGGTTACCCTGGAAGTAGAAAAAGTCATGTTTTCTCTGCGTTTATTTAGCAGAGCAGTTGGTCAGAGCACGCTCAGAAGTGAGCGATGTAATACAGTGTTGCAGTGTAATGCAGACCGACAACGTTAGCGTTTCCCTGACTTTTTACTTACTCTAACCGGTGTCACTCTCGAGTAACGAATGGCCTAATAATTCACTTTGATAAATCTGCCGCTCTTTGGACACTGCTGGTTCATCCTGGGGTCGTGGCAAGAAACTCACAATTCGCCACCACAAAATATATTGCGCTCTATGTGCTTTAAACGATCATTTATTGCCGACTTGCTTCCCTAGGAAGGTTCATTTTTCCGGCCAAATGACAATTAGTTCGCAGGCAGAAATTTCCAGATTTTTAAACGTTTTCCTACCGATAGAAACCATTAATTTCTCGTATAGGGAGGAGCATGACATAAATGGAATGTGGAATGTCATTATTTTTTTTGGCCAGCGTTTGATTTTTGTTGGTCGGCCGTTTAAAGCCCTTCCAAACCTTTTTGAATATTATTAATTAGTCACCAGGTTTTATTAATTCCCAAAGAAATTTGTTCATATTAGAAGATAGAAAGTGCGAGTGTCATTCTGCATGGCGAGTAACGAGAAATTTTCAGCTAAAATGAATATGAAAAGAATTGTGGGAGCAATGCATATTGGTCAAATGATTTAAATCTAGCAACATGACAACAAAATATAAATTTGTTTTCACATAGTCCATTAAGGGAAATATTTTTGTCACACCTGCACTTTCAAAGGACGAGGTAGTTAATTTCTTTTGACAACATGAGGGATTTCAAAGCTTAAACTTTTAATTTTGAAACAGAATACACCAAAATTCTAGGACTTTGAAATATGTTCATTGAATTTTCAATACTGCCTATATGCCTCAAAAAATGCCATTAAATGATATTACAGTTCATCATTGCTGCAACATAACCCACGCATCGCGGATGCTCTAATGAAATGATAAAGATCACGTGATGTCGGCGGCCAGCGCACACTAATGATACCTCGGAATGATGATGTTCAGCAAGGGATGATGAATTAGCTGGTGCACCGAGCCAGGTTTACAGATCTGATCTCTGGCCGCCAGTCTATTCAGTAATGCAGGCTTTACGCTGATGAAGACGATGCGCTGCACTGAATTCATATATTTTTGAGATGGAGAGTGCATGAATCACTCCTGCATGGCAGTTGCTAATCGTATTTCTGTTGGAGTCTGGAAATTATGAGATTTTTTCTTTATGGGACGATTGCAAAAAATGTTCGTGTATTGACACAGCGGTTCTTGAAAAATTGAATTTCATGCACGTAAAATATATGCACGTAAAATGTAAGAAGGTATAATAAAGTAATCATTAGAGATCACTGACGAACGACCTGAGATAATTTACCTAACTTCAAAGACTGTGTGGAAATTTTTAGAAGATATTTAAAATTTTCGGTGCTTATTTTTCACCGGAAATGTGTAATTTGAAAAAAAATCTCCAGAAACAACAATAAAGTCTAAAAAACGACAGCCAATATTTCAGTGATGCCACTTTTGCTTCTCTTTCATTTTATTTCGCCAGTAAGAAATGAATAGATAATGAGTTAGAATGAATTCAATTTTTTTGTGTCAAAATTAACATTTTAAAACAAAATTTACCATTTGGCTACCACATCACTTACAAATATGTTGTATAACTCATTAAGCAAAAAGACACACAAATCACTCTTTTATAACTCATTTCATATAGATGTCGTTTTTTTCATTTGTGTCATATCTCAAGATATATTTCCAGGAACTTTCATACTTTTTTATTAACTTTATTTCGTCATTAATTTTCGAGCAAATAACAGCCGGATGCTTAGAAAGCCTTAAATAAATATGATGAATAGAAGATGATCTTGCCAACGATACCAACGACTATAGTGTAATGCGCCGCTGCTACGAACGCGCATATTTGAATGTGAGACGCAAAAGATTTTTATCAAGCTCTCTTTTGATATATGCTCTTCAAAATAATTATTTTTGTTTGTATATAATTCTGACTCATATATAATAGCTTTGTAAATGAGGTATAACTGCTCTGGAATTTCGCCTCTGAATGACAGCTCATTAATTGATAACATCGATTTAATTTTCATCTGATTTACTTTATTAAGTGAATTCGACGTCAAAAAGAGTATTTCGTGTGATATGCTCGGTAATCTTCATCGCGCTTCATTTTCCGACGTATAGCTTGTCGAGCCTTGCTTACACTTTAAAGTGGCTCGAGACAAATTATCTGATTACTTTCAAGTGCTGTGAGACCAATTACATGACAATTCTAAGGTGATTCGAGACAAATTTTCATATTTATTTTACGTGCTTAATGAAAAATCGTCTAAAAGCTTTCAAACGCTTAAAGACCTACGTTTTGACAACTTTCAAGTGCTGTGAGACCAATTATCTGATTAATTTCAAGTGCCTCGAGACAAATAATCAGATTTACCTCAAGGGCCTCCAGACAGAATATCCGGTTACTACTAAGTGTTTTGAGAATAATAACTTCTATAGGCGCGCTGATAGCACCGTCCTAAATAGAAATTTGTTCGCCATATTTGTGGCACCTAGGAATGTTGAATAATAAAAATTTCTAATAACCCTAATACTGAGCTAATAGGAGCTATCGATAGCTAATATGAAATATTTTTTTCATTAAAATATTCGATTTGCAAAGAAATAGCTTCTCTACGAAACAAGCTAAAGTTGTTTCGATTGCTTGAGAGTCAAGATCCGTCCTTGATGCTCGAGGATTCGGGCACATAATAATCAAGAAGTTGAAATATTCGATGCGAGCTTAAAAAAAACTCAACAAACCCTAGTAATATCGAAGTAATTTATTCATAGATACGTATTGTCGCTAACGCATCACAGTCCCGACGTTAACTTGAGGGATCATACCATAATCTGTATATAGCTTTAAATATCTGTTCGTTCTAACTGCCGCAATTAGTCGTTCATATGAACGACTGATTATCCATAATATATATGAATAAAATATTCACAACCGAGCTGAATATTAGAAGATGGATTAAAACAATCGTAAATTAATTCATTTAGATCCATCTGCCACACGTATCTATGTAGAATATCCTCGTCAGTACTAGCTGCATTGCTAGCTTACATTAAGTTCTGGATACTTAGCATTTATGTTAAGAAGATAAACTCGTTGTAATAATTCATCACATATTAAAAAAAACGTCGACTCACGTTCGCCGAGAATTCATAATCCAACAAAATGGACAATGCTTAGAGCCAACATTAAGCACAGGATTATATCGCAAAACCAAGTCCCCAAAATAAATACATCTGTGCGTTGATTATTCGTTCGTAATCAATACGAGATAAGGTGAGTTTCTTATTTAATTATATCGATTTTCAAGACAGTTTCGACTTGATTGCATTTTTTTAATCCTCAACTGGTTCCTTAGTAAAACTATTCCTATTGTTCAAAATTGATATAAATTTTATTATATTAATTACACGTCCATTTAAGATCTTTGACTATTATTATTATTAATTTTAACTTTACTCACATTCAAAACACGCTCCTTACTAAAATTCAAACTATGTACATAAATCTACAAACATTTTTTCATCCTCGACAAAGAAACCTTTCTATTAATATAATTTATGGTGCATGTGGCAATGTGGCATGCATGATCTTTCTGAAAATTTTTAATTTAATGTTGCTACAGTTTAAATATCACCAACGGTAACACATTTTCGAGGCCAAGGAAAAATGTTTTTATTCCATTCACATTCGTTTCTCATTCCATCAAAGTTAATTTTGAAATCCACCCCTGTGATTTTGTTTCTAATCAGCCTAAACATTTTATTTATGTTTGATCAAACCAAAAGGGGAGTTTTTTCGCAACCTCATTCGACCAAGAAAAGATCACTCGAATGATCTCAGATCACTCGATCAGTACCGTGCACGCAAATGGAGTTGCGTAAGCCGATTTCTCTAGCTGTGCGCGGGGGCGATCTGAGGGAGTGAGATGCCGAATTCTTCCCAAAAAGATAGAAAATAAATGCTAGAAACGTGCATGAAATTAACTATTATCATCTTCACGCCATAAGTCTTCGTATCACAGACGCGCAACGTTGAAATGGGAAGCGTGAAATTTTGTCAGAGAATTTCGTAAAATTTTTGCGAAGAATTTATGTTCTACCAATTTATTGTTAGTTATTGCATTTTATTTATTATTGAAAATGGGCAATGTGTCTGAGGTGAGTCAGACTGACGACGTCATATGTTTATTTAACATCTGCGATACTCCAAAATCCAGTTACGTACGATTTGCAGCCGGCAAATTAACGTCAAACCTGACAGAACAAATATACAGACACACACAAAAGAGACATATAATTATACATGCATACACAAAAGAGACATATAATTATACAGAATTACACAGAAGTGGTTTAATCAACTCACAAAACATTAAAAGAAATTTCTTTTAATAATGATAAAATGCATCAACCAACAAAACACGAAAAGACATACAAATAAGACGTGAAGCTTGTCTCAGGTGCTCAGGTGGACTGCTGTAGAAGAGTCCATCCACTGGCGACCAGATAGCAGAAATCACTTACAACTTTACGCTCCACTCACCGATGAAAAGCTCGCACTGGACATGACTAGAATGAGTGTGGCTCAGAAGTTCCACTAGTGGATTCCATCAGAAACTTTTAGCAGGTGATGCTGGATTCTCGGGCATGATTTACCTGCACCGTTGTCGTTATCACGTGCAATGTTTTGCTAAACGTTTACCGAAGACATTTATTAAATCTGTTTAATTGGACTTTATTATTTTCCTTTAATGATTGTTTTATTATATAATAATCTAATTATATATCATTTTACTTTAAATAAAAAACCATGAATTAATTGATTTAAACTGATGTCATTCTTTCTAAACACAATAATTATTGATCGATAATAGGTAAGAATGTTCTAGGACGTTGATATGCATGACGCTTTTTCACTCTTGATTTGTAATAAATGTAAATTCATGAATAATTTAATGTTGGAAATGCATCATAATCGTGATATAAAATCATATAAATAATAATTTTTTTTAAATTTATATGTATAAAGATGTTGTATTTATTTGTTTCGAATTTTACTGAATGGTGAAGATTTGCCAATTATTGATGATGGTAGAAAATTGTAAATAATTTCTTCAGGATATTCAAACATCACTGTTTGGATATTAAGACAACAATGCATTTGTGGACATTTCATTTTATAAGAATATTTTCTAACACAAATTGTGCAAGTTTCTACCATGAACAAACTACTGTCAGATTTTTTATGGAAAAAATAAAATGAATGATTACAGAGCAATGTCATTGTTTTCTGCTCAAACATTCTAACATGGACTTTTTGTTCTAAATATCCATTTTTTTATAAAATGCTTCGAATTTCCATTACCCACGGCTCTGAGCTTAGTTCTCTTAATGTAAGGTCATCAAACTTGACACAACAGCTCGTACGTTATTAGAGATGTTTGTTGTTTTCGTCATGATCAATGCTCTCTGCCATGAGGCCGCTAATGTATAAGATAAGAAAAATTTCTACATTCATTTTTTGCCGGGCTCTAAACTAGCCTCGCCATTAAACAGGATTTTTTTAGAAAGCTATTCAGAGGTTTCTATCACCTGGTCTTGTAGTTTTTCCGGTTGTTTTCAATGTTGTTCTTTATTTTGATGCATCGATGGAGTTGCTGAAACCACTTTGAGGTTAAGTTCACTGTCATGGCCTTATCACCGAGGCCACTCAGGACTAAGTGGTTTAAGTGCCATCCAATGGCGACGATCACGTTTTTCCATCGACTTGAGAACATCCTTGCTTAATTCCTGACCACAAAAAAACTCCCTAAAAGTGCTGCAATATTCTATAAACTCTACATGCTATAAAGCAGCAACTGTGAAAAAGTTATCAAGCAATGCAAAACTTTTCTGACGCTTTAGTTCCCAAAGATTATATTATTTCGCCCTGATGGCATGGTTCACATAGGAATATTTTCAACAGATTCTCAGATAAAAGTTGGACTCATTCTCGCTGACTTGCGTAACTTTTTATGCATGTTTTTTTATCTGTTATACATGTTTCAGGCGAAAGAAATCACCATAGATTAGAATGAAAGCATAAGCTATCGATATTTAAGACCATTTTTGCATCACCGAGTAAGCACAAAAATTCAATTCATTCACCTACACTGAATATTCCTTTAATATTCATACATTAAACATCAAAATTCAATATTCATACACAGAATAATTGTAAGCTTGCATGAATCATTACATGATCTATTATGCCGTTTGTAGTGTTCTTCTTTGGTGTTCCGATGCAAACCTCGGCTTGAACACGGAATATTATTCTTGCATTATCACGTGGGCGTCTCGGAGGCTCTCAGCCTGTCTCGGGCGAACTCGTAATGTGTTTGGACGCATTTATTAGGAGCCTGCTACTTTTACTGGCCCAGTAATTGTTGCTGAAGGAAGCTTGTCATTTGGTTGAAGTGAAGCTTTTAGGCGCGAGGATGGTTTGCGTTTCTCCGTAATGTGGCTTAAAGACCAAGTGGCTGAACGCGTCCCTATGTTTCCACGTGAGACGAGGTGGCTGAACGCGTCCCTCAGTTTCCACGTGAGACGAGGTGGCTGAACGCGTCCCTCAGTTTTCACGTGAAACGCGGTGGCTGAACGCGTCCCTCAGTTCTAGTGAGACGAGGTGGCTGAACGCGTCCCTCTGTTTCCACGTGAGACGAGGTGGCTGAACGCGTCCCTCAGTTTCCACGTGAGACGAGGTGGCTGAACGCGTCCCTCAGTTTACATCTGAACGCGTCCCTCAGTTCTAGTGAGACGCGGTGGCTGAACGCGTCCCTCAGTTTCCACGTGAGACGAGGTGGCTGAACGCGTCCCTCAGTTTCTACGTGAGACGAGATGGCTGAACCCATTCCTATATTTCTAAGTGAGACGAGGTGGTTGAACAATCTGATAGAAACTGGACAAGTAGAATAAAAATATGTCATGGAACCAGTTTCATTTCAGTACAAACCTTCTGTTCTGACGCATCTGCATTAACTCAAAAAATGTTTAAGAACAAAGCGATTGTGAAAATTTTTAGATGTAAGTTTGTATACAACCACAAAAATGAGTATAAATATATTTTCTTTAGAAAATTGAGTGCAAATTCCACTCGAACGTTTGCATCGCAAAACAATAATATGAAGTGACTCATTCAATTGAATCATTTTAATTGAATTAATTTTAATTGAATTGCATGAAAAGTAAGTCGCCGACGTGTAAACATATAACACGATCTCATACATTAGGTTAAAATTGATTAAAAATTGAATTTTTTATTTTGATTGTAATTTATGGACATTTATTAAATTATGCTTAAAAATTCATTTTTTCGCCACACCTGACATAAAACTGAGCTGATTTTTCCTACAGCTGTCGAATGATTTACCGTGAGAACGAAACGTGCGGAGTTACAATGATCTTCATCATATACATAAAGGATTTCAGGGAGGGTGAGTCAGATTATACTGTCAGAAAATCCCTCTCAATGACTTACGAAACAGATGCTGCTCGGGATGAAAACCTGTAGAGGGTGTCAGCTGAGCTGTGAGTTGTATGGGAACTTGAGCTGTGAATAAAACATTTTGCTGATAGTCTTTTTACGTCATTTCAAAAATACTGACTGTAAGTTTAATATTGGAAACTGATTTTATGTTAATAAATTTAGTTAATTTATTTCATGCGTTAATAGAACATTGCTGATAGCCTACTCTTCATGAACAAAACCAAATTCCAATCTATACAACGATTAAAAAAAGGATGCAAAAAAAATTACAACTGAATATTATTTCTACTCATACAACTTTAAAATTCATATTTTTATTCGGCGTTGAAGGCGACCATGCGGTTATTAAAATGTACAGAAAATTATTTTTGCATCCGTTGTACGAGCTGATTGTGAGGTATACTCTGTTTGCAAGCTCATATTGGTTATAAGGTTTGCTTATTAAAAACGAAATTTTCTCGTGAGTTGTTTTAAAGAAATCGGTAGAACGGCGTATGATAAAAATGTATGATTTTTTCTAATTAATTAGTTTTTATTTTTATTAACTAATGAATGTATATATGAATTTTGCAATAGAATCCCCAAAATTGTTAGCTGCAGGAATAATAGAAAAATCTACTTGTGAAGCTGCTAGAAGAACTCAATTGAGGAGATATTAAGTAGTCTTATGTTTCATAATTTTTTGTGCATTAATTTTCAAATTTATTATTTAATATTGATTCTCAAATAATTATTACTATTCATGGGCAGATCTCTTGAGCAATAACATAAATTAATAATGTTTTTCACTCTGCAAAAAAATCTCGATAAAATAACTTAGCTACGAAACTCTAATAAAAATAAAGTTTCCGCATTGACCTACGGTTGAATGTCGCTACGAATATTGAATTCCGTTCAAAATGAAAAAAGAAACAAAATAAATAAATAGCAATTAATTATTATTGAATATTTTACAATATATTTCTAAGGTAGGATAATGAAAGTTAAACTGGAAAGAAAGAAAGAAAGAATAGAAAATTCCAGCTCTTCTTTGCATAGAATGATGCGGAACAAGGAGTAATTTTCCGTAGATTAATCAGTGCCGTATTTTTTCTAACATGAGTTTCACATATGACGTCAAACATTTTCGATCACTGAGTGCATTGTCCCAACATTTCTGGTGTATACGAACATTTTTCCAGTATATATGTATGACAGGTGATAAATACAAAAATATAGGAAAAATGTTTTGAATCATGAAATGAATGAAAATAAAAATTCTCCTTACATTATGCCCTTCAAGAAAGACTAGGAAAGATGTCCATGATTAAGTTATTCCCTTAGGAGACGCTTAGGAGTCTTAGAACTATTAGGAAATTCCTTAGCTAAAGAAGCTAAAGTACCGCCGTTATATAGTTCCTCTTGATGAAATTTCCGAATGTAGAAACTAAACTTCCTAGTCAGTATTTTTATTCAAAAACATCAAATGTTATTACAGGTTTAACATTGTATTGAACTTAAAATCACTTGTTTGCTTAAATCGCAAGTTAACCAGGAATTTAAAAGCAAAAACAATACCACAAAAATTCACCATATCTTTATAAGAGAAAACGTTTCGGAGTCCAGCTCCATCGTCAGTTCACAAAATTCAGTTCAGAAGAAGTTCAGATCTAGAAACACAAATACAATCAATTAGTAGAGTAAAAGGCACTGTTAGGTTTTAAAATGGAGAATAAATAAATAAGACATGAAATTAACGCTAGTAAACGGCCTATCCATTTACTATTAATATTTTCAAGAGGAACGGAGCTAAAAGCGGCATTTTGACTAGCTTCTGCTTGAATATATATAGAGATTCTAAAATGCGTAGATCAGTAACACCGGATGCGGAAGCTAGAATTTTATCCGGTGTTACTGATCTACGCATTTTAGAATCTCTATATATATTCAAGCATAAGCCTAGTCTAAATGCCGCTTTTAGCTCCGTTCCTCTTGAAATAGTAAATAGATAGGCCGTTTACCAGCGTTAATTTCATGTCTTATTTATTTATTCTCCATTTTAAAACCTAACAGTGCCTTTTACTCTACTAATTGATTGTATTTGTGTTTCTAGATCTGAACTTCTTCTGAACTGAATTTTGTGAACTGACGATGGAGCTGGACTCCGAAACGTTTTCTCTTATAAAGATATGGTGAATTTTTGTGGTATTGTCTTTGCTTTTAAATTCCTGTATTGAACTTATGTGACATATATCAATGCATTGGTACGTTTCATAGTCTGTTATATTATTAATTTAGAACAATTAATTTTGTCCTAATAGTTGTTTATGAACTTTGGATTTTAGGACAGCGTACGTACGAATAGGTCTCCAAAATTAATCTGTCCGTTTCGAGGCCGCAGAGCAGTCCTTTGAATTTTGGATCGTTGATCAGAGCTCGTCAGGTGGCAGCTGCACTGCCAGGCTGAGGTTTCCACTCACCATTCTTCTTGTTAATCATTTACTTCAATCACTCACCATTCTTCTTGTTAATCATTTACTTCAATCACTCACCATTCTTCTTGTTAATCATTTACTGCAATCGCGCGCTCTTCGTAACGAGCGATGCTATCTGCCTTCCCGGCGCACATGTCGTGTTTTGGTCGCCTACTTGGATGACCAAAGTCGTTCGATTTCCCAGACAATTTGACGTGATACATTTGTAGAGAGCGATATTTTGGAAGCACTTTGGTAATATCATGTGGGTGTTTACTGGTATGATAATCTGTGACGCTCATTTCTACAAAAAGTAGCGATTCATAGAACGGTTATCAGAATATTTGTTTGCTGTAATTGCTGCTGTGTCATATAACGGCTTACATTTTGTTTATTATGGTGAGGTAAAAACTAAAAAAGTAGATTTTTTAGTACCTGTAGGAGTTGCATAATATATGTGTTTGTGTTTTGAACTGTGTTTATAGAAATTAAGTTTAGACTTTCAGCCAAGCTCATGATGTACGTATGTTCAGTCTTGTTATCAAAGAGATTATGCGTGATGTTTGATTTTCAAATTTCAAGAGTGCTAAGAAGGGAAACATCGAAGGATTATCTCCAGGAAATACTCGGAGGATGAGTCTCAGATCCTTGATTCTGTTTATTCCATGGCAGGAGGTATTTTCATCAAGTAAATAATATTATCTCTGTAATAGATTCAATATCTACAATTCCAATCCGACTGCTCCCCTCATGTCTACCAAAATTTTTTTTGCATTAAAAAATATGTAGAAATTTGTCATTCGCTTACGAATTATGATTAGAAGAATAGTGCAACAATAAACACATGATTGTTTCTTGGTAATATCCAACAGAAAAATACTGGCTGAATGATTTATACGAATTGGCAAGGAAAATATAGTACTTCCAAGTTTAGCAAATAAGTAGAAAAATATCATCGGTAAACAATCTGTCGTCTATATGATAGAAAACTGCTGTTAATATTAAATCTAAATAAACCATAAAGGTAGCTGACTGAACACAAGTGCCCCCTAAAAATATTAATGATGTCCCGTGGCTTTGACTGTAAAAGAATACAGCCTCAAGTTGGATCAGAACTTACGTACGTTTGCATGGACCGCTATACCATTTTTTCCGTACTAAGTAAAAAAACGGAATTCGCACATAATGGATGCTTCAACCAACTGCAAAATTTAATGGACCCTGCCAGCATGGACGGTCGAAATATTCTTGGATTTTCAAATGCACTCCACACTTTTGGAATTATTTAATTTCATGAGTCTAGTATATCAATATATTGCGAGAGCACAATATAATTATTATGCTCTCGCTTTCACGTGCACGTAAAATGCTACTTATATTTATGTCAAATTATTTATCGCAAACTTCAGGTTCTTGCGTTAAAATATTTCACTTTAATGGATATTAATCATCATTTGATGTTGTAACATCAAAGACTTTACTCATATAGGACGTAAATAAAAGTGTCTTACCGAAATCCGAAGGAAAATGTCATTTTCTCTTATAATTTTACTTGTGTGGAAAGTATTGCAACGAACTTGAGTGTGGAGTTCTATATGGAAAGGTTGGAAAGCTAGCGAGCGGCCGTGAGAGCACCGCGACTTCAGCGACTGGCGGTAATCTACAAGAGACATCTTCATTCTTTTCCACTGTGGCTCGAAGTAAAAGGAAGGCAGCAGCTTTGAAGTGAGACCAAATCTCTTTATTTTCCATGCTCGATTTTATCGGTGACAGGATGGCAAAGAGAGAAAAAAGAGGAGATATACTGAGCAAGCAACGTAATAGAAAGAGTATGCTCTAGATGTCAGGGTTGGGGGAGTGAATGAACAGCTTTCAAAGAAGGAAAAATAACTCGTCAAAGAGACTTGAATTCGAACATTTCCTGTATGGGTGAGAGGACGTTTGGGTGGGTGCGTACACGAGAGTATATATACTCGTTTCAGTGAGTAAGTTACGTTCAGATAAAAGTCGCGGAGGCAGACCGCAAAACTGGGATTTTTAGGTTTTCAAAGCAAAACAGAGGTTCAAAAGGCTCAGCCCTATTGGCGGTACATTCAATGAACCTGACTTTAGTGCAATGCAGTGCATTTTAAATAGGTATGAAAGTGTTGGGCAAGGAATGAACGCGTTTAAAATTTGCAATATAAATAAAAGCTGACAACATGTTCGACAATGATTAGTAAAAGAATACTTATTTTTACTAGTGATTTAATTTATAGCGCTTGCTTTGAATTATAAAAGTCACTTTATTTCGTAGTTCGAATAATAATTTAGTCGAAAAATATGAGTTAAATTTGAAGAAGATTGAATATTTTCTCCAAACACATATAATTCCACACGTGCTAGTAGAGGATAAATGAATTCAATATTAAAAATTTAGAAAAAGTTCCTATGCATTCGTGGAGCGAAGCTGCAATCGCTTTACATATAAAGCGTCTAAAAACAAAATTACTCAATACTAATTAAAAAATCGTACTCGGTTCGACACGCATGGTTTCAATGCCAACAGAAAGTTAACTTTCTTTCGGTCAATGCAGATCAAAAGTCGAAAAAGTTCAACTATGCATGTTTATTTTATAACCTCATGCTAATGACTTGTCTAAAGTAAAGTTTGAAGCAAACGGAAACTCAGAACAAGAGGATGCAAGTTTTAATGCTGGCGTAATGAAAATTCTTTGTGAAAAAAATTATCCCGATAAAAATGTATGAAGCGCCATTTCACATAGTAACTGGATGGAAATAACAATAAGAAAAAAACTCTCACAGAAGCTGGTCATTTTCACCAATTTTCTTAAAAATACCTGTTTAATTAATAAAAAATAGAATAAATTTAATACTATGATATATATATATATGTTAATATAACATCATAATCTTTACAATATAGCAATTGCACCAATTTTCTTTTGTAGCGCTACAATGCACAACTACAATTTCGAATTGTAGTTCTTTACTTTAATCATTTACAAGAAGACAGAATTTTAAAGTTCATTTCGCTTCACTTCGGATTTATGAATTTCTAAATAAAGTGGTTAAAAAATCAGGATTCAGTAAACGATCATGATTCTGTATTAATTCAGTAAATGCTTCAAAACGTACAATCGATTAAGATTAAAAAAAACAAGAGTTTAAAATCAATCTGGTTATAATGAAATCCTAATCTAATGCAATATAATAGTTTACAATCAATTTCTTTTACATATAAATCATAATTCCATTTCAGAGTTTAATGTAAAGCCGATGTCTCCAATTTTCATCGGTCCGTCTGTGGCAGCAGATCATCGGTCCGTCTGTGGCAGATCATCGGTCCGTCTGAGGCAGATCATCGGTCCGTCTGTGGCAGATCATCTGTCCGTCTGTGGCAGCAGATCATCGGTCCGTCTGTGGCAGATNTAAGAGACAGGTCTATGGTAGATCATCGGTCCGTCTGTGGCAGCAGATCATCGGTCCCTCTGTGGCAGATCATCGGTCCGTCAGTGGCAGATCATCGGTCCGTCTGTGGCAGGTCATCGGTCCGTCAGTGGCAGATCATCGGTCCGTCTGTGGCAGGTCATCGGTCCGTCTGTGGCAGATCATCATCCAAAAATTCGCAGTGACGACATGCACAATTTCAGCGCAACACCTCACATTGATAAGTCTGATCTGAATTTTTCGAGAAAAACCTTCACGGCGAATGGCCTCTATTTATAATTCAGGGCGCAAATGGATATCAGCAAAAGCTCATTGTTGCCCGGGTTTTGTGCGGGCCGGCGATGATTAGGCGAGTTCTTTGGACGATGGCAGCTAAAAAATGATGACGGGATGTAGATTGGAAGGATTCATATCTCGCCTTCACTTCTGCACGAGAATTTTTGCGAGCAATTTCTACGCAGTATTTTACCAGCTTCAGGCGAAGAAACGTGGATGATAACTATTGTTTACTATGAATGTACGCTATAAAAAACAGCTTGTATATGTGCAGTAATAAGTAGTCTGTTCTGGATAAGTTTGCCTTCATGTCTTCGTATCTATGAATGTTAATTTTGTTGAACACAATCTTTGGAAAGCTGGTCGTCGAAATAAATTACGAGATTCACTTCTTGACTTAGAATGTTTATTGTGTATCTCCTATGAAGTTTTTCAAGTAAATTGCAAGCTAATTTAGAAATGAATTTTTCGGTTTCATTGCAGATTAGACGAGGCTGGAACGCATTTTCCACCAAAAGGTGGAAAGCCTGAACTTCAAATTAGATTGCAAATATTTCTAACAATCATCCAAGAATTTCATAGAAGCAGGAACGGACAACCCTGGCGATCTTGGGTAAACTTGTAAGTAGCATTGTCATCACAAACTCGTTCAATACGATCATTTTCATAAGCAGGCACAGAAAACACTGATTAAGTATTATTAAACCATTAAGTATTATTGCTTTATCCAAGGCACAGAAAACACTGATTAAGTATTATTAAACCACTAAGTATTATTGCTTTATCCAGCTATATATATAATAAGTCTTTTGATTGTGTTAGTGCGTTACGAATGTTTTTCAGGTAGCATGGCAAGGTCTCCGTAGGCTCATGCAGGATGCGTGTCTAACCTCCACGTCGACGTCGGCGGGATAATGAGTCGATATGCACCACCTCAAATGATTTCACTTCTCAACTGCGAGCAAATTACGCCCAATATTCCTAGCTTACAGATTTCCAATGCTCCAATGGGTCCCTGAGCAAGATGGAGGATAAGTCAGGAGCATGGAGCTGAAAATCAATTTGATATTGTCATTTTAGAGATGAATTCAGCGGCATTTGAATGACCATACGTCACACATTTGGTACCTAATTACTTTTTACTGCATTATGTTACTACGATTCAAAATTATAAATGAATTATTAAATGAAATAATTTATTATAATGTCATATATCAAAACTATTGAATATCATAAAATTTAGAGTATTAAACTAAATTATAATACCAATATGCCCATTTTGTCAAATTATAAGTGGCACTTACAAATTGGGGAAGTTGCACAATAATTTTATTGAGAATCGACCTTAAATTATTGTGAAATTTTAAGTACTAGTTACATTTTAATCACGAATCTGTAACGAGCAGTGAAAATGTTAGAAAATCTCGAATTTTGGTATGTATTGTCGAAAATTTTATATCCAGGATCCAAGCATCGTTCAAGCCATGGGTGAACAAGGTATAAGGGATCACGCGGTCCATTGCATGGTTTAAAATGTTTCGTTGAGATTCACCTCGCGTATTCGGACTTACCTGCTGCAAACTGGAAAATATTCATTATCATTGTGATATGGGTACAATATTTTAGTGTAGTTTTTCTTCAAACAATTATCGCAATTTGCATAATAAAATAATCTATATCATGGCGAATATTTATTTCGATGAAAAATTTCCACCTATATGTTTAATTATATTGCAAGTTCAACAGAAGCGTTAGTGCCTATATTTTGCATTAAGTAACGACTAGAACAATTAGCAGTTTGCCACTAACGAACAATATCTAATAAGGGGACTGTGGAGTCTCGCTCGTGCCAAATGTTCCCTTGGGATCAATACGGTCACTTTAATGAGCGGACTGCTACGCTTAGGACACGTCGCTTAGGTATTACAACTCCTTATCTACTAAGCACCAACTAATTTAGAGTAATTAAAACGAACTTTAGGGAATGTGTCAAATCATAATAAAAACGAAGCTCGTAAGTGGCGTAAGTATGGAGAAAAATTCTTTCAATTGGTAGTTTTTATTAATATTCAGTACTTCATTCAATTATTTTTTTACATTTAATTTAAGTAAAAATTTTGTACACTTGGGTAAACGATGACAATTCACTCACTGTGAAATTCTCGTTCGTTTTGTTTTAAAAATTGCTAAGAAAATCTCAGTGAATTTTTGATGTCACTGAAGTAACCCATAAGTGTCTACTTTTCGTTTGCATCTCAATTGATACTAATTAGAGTTTTTTGTGGACTTACACAGAAAAACCTCAAGAATGCACATGACGGAATATTTTTTTAATTTTTGTATCCACCGGACCGCCCACTTGTCTACCTGGGCAATCAGTTCTGCGGTGACGGTCGAGGATGTGCACAAAGATCCTATCTTACTTTAACTCACTGCTGCGACTTAACGGAAAATTCTTAATATTATTGGTGATAATGAAAGTGTGCTCGAGGTATTTGAGTAATTTGGTAGGCATGAATGCTTCTGGGAGAAGTAAAAGGCAACATGTTATATAATAAATGAAATCTCTTTCCTGATCTCATTAAGGAAAATTTAGTATAATTGACGAATGATACCCAAACAAGGCTGAAACTTTGTTTAATTTGGAACTAATAAATAGATTTATTTCTTAAAAAACATGTTTTAGACAATACAGATCAAATGACTTTAAATATAAACTCTGATATTTTACACTATACGTTACACAACGGTCAAAAAGCTTTAAAGTTTCATGAACGCAATTTCAACATTTTCACAAAATTTTCAAAGAATCACCCACCACCATGAAAATTTTTCTGAAAAGTAGCAGTTCAAATAAGTAGCAGCGCTGTTTGCACAATGAATTACAGCAAAAATTTTGATTACGAAGCTCAAAAATTTTATTCATGAAGCTTAGTATGAAGCGAGGATGGTATCGGCAGTGCTATTATTATGTAGGACGCAGATCTAACGATAACATTGGTCGAAACCACCATGACGAGAACGTTTGGAGAGGCAGTCTGTCAGTCGACCATCCAGAAATGAAACTGGAATCCAGGAATGTCGGAATGCCAGAACTCGAGTAAGGAATGGCTCGGGCCGTTCACACAATTCCGGTATGTGAGACTCAGCGAAACAAGATGTAGCAATTTTTTAAATAAACCTTTCATTGTTTTGTTTTTTAATCACTTGCGTAATTTCATCCAGTTGCTGTCAAGATAATCTGTATTGAATTCAACCTATGACTATCCCGATATATATGTCTTTATACCTATTTATTCCGCCATTTAAACGTAGAACTGTGCTCTTGAATTTATCGCAATACTTTTCGAAAAAATTAAAAATGAAAAGTGATAAAATAATGCAAGTTTAAATAATTTTAAAAAGTGTCAGACTCAGTGGATATGAAAAATATTTACTCCCACTTCTTGAACGAAATTTGTTACAAATTCTTGACCGTCTTTAAAACAAAAAGTGAATAATACACAAACTATTGTTTTGAACTATCTTTTTTGTCACTGAATTAACAGTGTACGACACAAGGTTTCTTGAAGGCATCACACGAAGTCAGTAGAATTAGCGCTCAACTCCACCAGCAATGTCAGACAAATAGGATTAAATGGTAGTTAATAAATATATTCAAATTTGTGTTGTGTTCACAGATATTTAAGCAAGCATAAATGGAAGCGAATTTCATCCATGGCGTAAATTTAGTATTATCCAGTCCTACCAAAAAAAAAAACTATTAACTTTTTAACAAATGAAACGAGATAAAACATAAGTGAGAGGCCTGAGAGGCTTCACAAAAAAAAAATCTATTGACACATGTAAGTAGAGTGATAAAACGCGAATATATTTCTATCTCCTAATTGGTTCTCTGCACTTCAGGTAGCAAGGAAATAAAAAGCTGGAATTCAAAAGTATATCTCGGCTTTCATTTGCATTTCATTGACTGAAGAGCTGACAGCAGGCAAAAATATCAAACTTCCATACTGTTCAAATGGAACAAGCACGCTATCATCTCAGCGTGAAACATTGGCTGGGCTTACAGAGACGACTTTTGCAGTTTCACCAGATTTTTATTTTCCTTTAAAACTTACACTGGTGGTTCCCGGAATCTTTTTACAGTTAGAGAATCAAGGATTATTTTATTTTTACGTATTTAATTTTTTATTTTTAACTTATTTTCATTTTAACAATGTTTGAATAAAAGATTTTCAGTTTAAAAAAATGTTTAATATTTTGAATGCTTAAAAATTAAACCCTGCTAGATTGTATATCAATATCGCTATTTTTGCCGGTAGTTGTTGAAAGTTTATCAAGTAATCAAAGCACCAAATCATTTGAAGGTGCTTGTAAAATTTTTCATGTTAAATAGTTTCACGGATTACTCTCGATGGAATCTGACTGATACAAAATGAAACATCAGAGGAGCTGCGAGCAAGAGTTGTGCACTTTTCATTTTTCAGGTGATGGCTATCTTGATTGGACAGAGGAAATAATTCATGAGAACTAAAACCTTGCACCAAACCTTTTCATTTTATTCTCTATTTGTTTTACACGGTGACTAGTTTTATCTTTTACCTTCTAAAAGAGACTGCCTGGAAAGCAGAGTATAGATTATAATTAAAATTACACAAATATAAAGCTACATGACATCATCATGCTGAACAAACATCTTTATATGCTACATAAAATGAATAAAATGATTTTTAGCGCATTTTCTCATTTATGGGAAAAAGGGGCTATTGAGCTCGTCATATCCGTCTGTCTATCCATTTGTCTGTCCGTGACTTTACGTTTTCGTCGACGAAAAAATGCGCTCTCTGTCACTCACTGAGTACTGAATTATATTTTTTATGTTTAACTCGAAAATTGTCAATTTTAACTTGCCTGCCAACATTCCGGATCATCACTTTACGCTCGTCGTTATGTCGAAAAATCATTGGCTGAAGCAATTGTCGCGCTGCTGCGTTTGTGGCTCTGCTAACGAAGTTACCGGACTACTGTTGGCTTGCCAATGACTAAACCTGCCACGTCAAGCGCCATACGTGCTTCTGACAACGCGCTATTGTTATATGAAATAAATAGCGTACGAAGCGCAAATACAATAGTTTTTAATAAAATCATATTTTATAGTTGTTGTTGTTAATAAAATCATACTTTATTAACAACTATTTCGTATGAAATAATTGTTAAATAACTTCTTTAGAAATAATTCCAGTTCATTACAAAGCATTGATTATGAGGAAACGGTAAAAGCTTTCTCATTGAAAACTTGATCACATAAGCTGCAAAGTTCATGACTACCTCACTAATTTCGCTTTTGACTACATGTTCTTATTCCCGCGTGCATCTCATAATCACTTGAAAATAACAAACTATACCAATGTGGGTCCGTTCCATCAGCAGAAACGGGATAATGCATATCTAGTTGAGCTAGCAATTCAGCGTCAGTAAAAATTCAATAGTTCTACTATTATAAAGGCGTCGTAAGGAGGGATTTTCGCTCGATTGTATTGATTTGCTCGTTTGTCTTTGGTCAAGTATTGGCAATGGAAATTAAAATAATAAATTTTGGAATTAAAAAAAACTGAATTATTTGACCATTTACAGTAAATTCCCAGTTGATAGTATTATTCGGTGTCAATGCAAATATTGGAATGCTTTCAACAAGCACACAGGAAATTTGTTATTCGTTAATTTATTGATAATAATAGATACTGTAAATAATGCACATAATAAGGATTTTACGTCTATGTGTTGGCTTTCATTTGATTTCATAATATTAATGTTTATTAAACTAAATTATCTTGTTAAATATGGATCAAAGTAGCAGCTAAAATCCTCACTTGAAAGACTCCGTGGGCTGTCATCGCATCTATCTTACCAGGTTTTCGTGTGCTACAATCGATCATTCATTTATGCGGGATCGACAAGACTGCACTCAAGTCGAGAACTTGGCAAGAAATTAAAGAATTTCCCCGGCAGATGATGAACTTCGGAGCGCGGTCTGAGAGCCTCTTCCGGCCCCTTTTTCGACTCAATGGGGGAAAATTTTGAAAATACGGAAAAGAATCACATCCGGGACTGCAGCATGATAATTCTATGGAGAGCAGTCGTTAGTGATTTACAAGAGTTAATTTTTTGACATTTTAAGTAAATGGATTATACGAGTAATTAAAATAATAATTAATGGAGGAGGTTCATGATCAGATTTACTTCTAAGAAAGGATAATAAGATGTTGCTTTGAATAGCTGTGGACGGTTCTTTGTGATCTGATTATAATCCAAGGCTACCGGAAAGATGAAAAAAAAAACTTATATACGATATTTATTTTGATTGTTTTTAGGGCTTAGTATCCAAGTGATATCTCTATAGATAGCTGAAATTGCCCAATGATATTATTGTGAGATAAGCATAACGAAAATATTTAGCTATTTAAGGTGATACAAATTTTAATGCCCAGTTAGGTAATAGTTCCAGTTAAAAAAATACATTTATAAAAAATTTATATATATATCAATTAAAAAAAGCCCAAAACAGGAACAGAAATAATTTTGGAGTTTGGCAATTACCACTCAGCGAAAATAATTAACCAATTGAGTTTTTAAAAAAATTTGATTTAGAAAAATCTGTGAACAATTTAATTTCAAATATTAAATGTTCCAGTTAACTGCATTAATGTTATTTGGAATCCGCCGGCAATTTATCCAGCAATGAACGCTTAAAGAACATAAGATTGTAATTTGTGCTTTATATAATACACGTGACATTTCTTTCTTTTACCCTCTCAGTACTCACTTCTCTCGCTCATTTATTGCTCGTCTCTCTCGCTCACTCACTGCTCGTCTCATTTGATCACAGTTCGTCTCAGTCACTTATTGCTCGTTGCTCATCTCTTTCGCTCAATCGCTGCTTGTCTAGCTCGATCGATCACTTGATGCTCATCTAACGCACTCATTCACTCTCTGCTCACCATTTCCACTCCCCAATCGTCATTTTCACTCACTGCATTTCCTTTTCACTCACTACACGTCTTTTTCACTCACTGAATGTCTTTTTCACTCAATGCATGTCTCTTTCACTCACTACACGTCTTTTTCACTCACTGTGAGGCTGTTTCACTCACTATATGTCTGATTCACTCACTGCATGTCTCTTTCACTCACTACACGTCTTTTTCACTCACTGCATGTCTCTTTCACTCACTACACGTCTTTTTCACTCACTGCATGTCTCTTTCACTCACTACACGTCTTTTTCACTCACTACATGCACGTCTTTTTCACTCACTGTCTGATTCACTCACTGCTTCAGTCCTCAACTCATTAAAGTTCGCACTGCCGTATGTAGCGCTCTCTGTTTACCTGAGATAAAGTCATCAGCTTGACAGGTCTGCCTCCAAAAATTAACTTGGCGCTTCTTTCTGAGCTTGAACCATTTGTCTGTTAGTTATGTCGTCGAGAAATTTAAAATTGAAAGTCAAAATAATATTTTGCGACTTTTCAAGTCCGATAACTCTGTTGAATTAGGCTCTTGATTAATTTTACACTCGGATTCAGTGCCGTCGATGAAGTTGATGGGATTTAACAATATAAATGTATTCAGGAATGTGAACAGTTCATTTGTGATCGTATGAAAGGCACTGGATGTGTTGTTATTTTCCTCGGCTGGCCGGTCAGCAATAATTCTGGGAGTCGCAAACCACAAATGCTGTTAGCACAGGCAACATTCATGACGTTTTATCTCATTACACATTAAAATTCAGCAAAAATGCGACATCTTGCAGAAAAATGAGCGTCTGCTGGTCATTAAATTTCAGTCTCAGTGGTAATCCATCCCATTTATTTTATTTAGGCAGGGAATTACTTGCCAAGTGACGGAAAACGTGAGTCGAGAGAAGCGCATTCGTTACTGCGAGACACACAAAAATGACTGGCAATTTTACGACGTCCGTTTGCTCGCTCCGTTGAACCTTTTCTTCGCTGAAATGGCTTCATTAACAAGTTTTCCTGTATTGTTGAGCATTTGAATATTCAACGCATTGGAGGAATAGCAGAAGACAGCAATGACGGGATTCATGAGTCTATATTGTTCACGAGCAGCGACACGATGCTGATATATTTATTGAGCAATGATAAATTGAAAAATCGTCTAATGGTAATAAATTTGTCTAAAATATCTTTCATGTTGGTAGATTTAAAAAAACTCCCTTTGGTCATTTTAAACGATTTTTTTGTTCATTAAATTCGATTTAATATAGATTGATAGCCATATAATTGAAAAAACTGTTAAGGCGATTGAAAAAAAATCCGAACATTTAATCAATCATTATCATTTATTGAAATGATATCACATTAGAGAGAGGGAGACTGCACTAGTCTAGAAGAATGATATTCGTTTGGTGCAAAAGTGTGACTATGAATATTGAGCTTTTGTGCCTGTCTCTAAAAAAAACTTGAACGACATAGTTGTTTTTACAGTCAAATAAAAATACGTTGATTAGTAAGTTCAATAAAACGCTTGCTTTATAAGTTCCTTGGACCTCCCACGAGCTCTCCGTCAGTTCGTGGTAGGAAGTGCTAGAAAATTTCCCTTTTTAAGTCATCGATTCGTTACGGCAAAATCTTTCAACGATCACAAGCAATTTGTTGACTCATCAGGCCTAAGTCGACGACCAACGAACGTCTTGACAAACGAACACGAAGCCAACGCCGGATCCGCGCTAGCACATTCGGACGTGGCTATTTTCCGTGACCTTGCGAACAATATAAATAAAAATGTGCACGTCATTGGCTTGATATCTGTGGCCGCCGATATGGCGCCTATTATTTCGATAGAGGAGAATTTGACTGAAAAACTGGGCTTATCTCCTACGTGCAATGTTACGGCAAGTGCCCCTAGGATGTCCGGAACGTAATGTAATACATGAAAATGCAAAAAAAGTTATTCACGAATCCGAATTACGCATGATCGTCTACTTTTCCTTTTAATTTAAATTTTACCGAAAAGCATTCCTCAGCCATAAAATATTCTCTTCTATAGATGTATCTAATAAATGATATTGCAAATTATCTGATTGTTAGTTACGCATCTAATTTTGCAAATTGTTTGCATATATTTAATCCAATCTCCAAAAAATTGCTTTACACATGAAAATTTACATTTACTTTCGTTGAAAGTGCTAATGGAATTTCTTGCGGAATGAAAATAGATTCGCAGCCACCGCATTTATTTTGGTCTGACAAGTTATACAAAAACTTGTAATGCACGCAATTCGTTCAAGGCTGAGTGGCTTTGGTTTGAACTTTCCCGTTGTTTGTGTTTGATTCAACATTCTCTTTAACATGCATTCAGCCCCCTTGTTTCATTTATTTTAGCATTAAAATAAGTGTCTTTATTCTCAGCCTTTTACACTACATAAGAGTTCTTGAGCGAGAATGAGATTCCGCGGGATGGAGCGGCCGGATAAGGTTTTGTGCCAGTCACCGTCGAGACGAAGCTGCGACGATATCATCACAGCCTCGTCGCTTCTTCACATCACTTGGAGGCGAGGCAAAACTTACAGTCACGGGAATCTTTCTTTAACATGAATGTGACTTGTTCCGCGTCTTATCATGTTGTAGGGGATAAAAATCACTATCATTATTTATATTAGGTGATATTTATTTTTGAAATTGTTTATTGACCAAAATGCAAATTGTCATTTTGGATTAAAGTTTACGGAAGGCGAAGTGTGGAATATGATGTGGCATGATTATTGTTGCGTGGAAAACCGGAGCGAAGGTGTGTGTTATGAGAATAGACTGAATAGTGAATAGATTTGTGAATATTTAGCCTTTAGATGTATGAGTATGTTTATTGTTCTGTTTACTATCAGTTATTTATCTATTTTATTTGGTACTTTTAAAGAAGCCACTGAATCTCAAATGTCCTGATTAAGATCTCAAGTCTTAATTGTATCCATGAAGCACCTCAAGAGGAAAGCTTTAAATTAAATGTAACGTTTATTAGTGTTCATTCATTGTTAAAAGTTCACAACACGTTGATCATTTCTTTATCTGAAAGTTAGAGGCATCAAAGTGTTTTAATTATGGTGCATCAGTGACTAAACCTATACGATCATGCAGGCTAGTCGTTGGTTCTAAGAGCCCCAACAATGTCACGTGGCGGTGACAAGGTTACTAAAGAACTTTTTGTAATACAATGCATCGAGATGGAGATGTAATTTTCTAATGAATTAACATTTACAAAATTGACGACATATTGCAATATTGGAATAAATTAATTTACGGCGGAAGAAATTGTGGCTTTTCAAAGTTTGAAATAATTGTCTCTGTTGTACTATGGTCCTGGAAATATCAGCAATGTTTGACAATGAGTTAACCACGTAAAAAGCGACAAGCACCATTTTATAGATGTAAGCGTAGAAACGTTGCTTCAGACTCTCAAAGTTCGTTATTTTATTGTGCGACATTATAAACAAATTAGAGATTCCTTTTACGTGAAGTCACTGTTCTAACACTAATCACAGCGCAAAGCTATAATATTAGAATTTGCATTTACAATTCAAATCTTTTGCATCCCTATAGGAGCAAAAGTTCCAGAGGAATTCGTCGTAATTCCGAAAGAAAATCGAACGCATGTGGAATAAATATCTCATAAAGGTTAAAATTTGTCGTCATGTCAATAGTTCGATGAACACCATATTTATTTGAAATATTTTCCAGTACCGTTGGTCACTGAATTTTCCTGACAAATTTCCTCCTAAGTTGTGCGCAAGAGCTCCGAGAGACGCGTATCAGGGATACGTAACGCACCGTGAAGTTGCCGGGACTTTCGCTTGCGTTGCTCAGGGCGGCGCAGTGGTGGGCGATCTCCACTGAGGCGCACCTTTTGTGTTTTGTTCGGCAAAGTCACGCTTCGAGAAAATCCTCCTCTCGGATTATTCTTGTTCGGCGCTTCTAAAGTTTTTCCTTTCATCGCCGAGTCTCAAGCCATTGTATCCTTCGGGGGATTTTTCTGTGGTGTGGGAAGTGCAGGAACGCCGCAGGTCGTCTCGGGAGCTTTTCCACACCTGGGATACTCACTTGACGCTTCTGTAAGTTCTTCGTAAAAACTTTCGTTGCCATGAAATTACCCCAGAATGAGTGTTTTTCCCCGGGAAAACATACACAAGCGTCAGTGTGGTTTTACTCATGAAAAGTGGCTTAGATTATTCGCGACTTGAATATACAGTCAAGAAGTCTTTTAGTAAATATTTATTCATTTTGTAAATTTCATGTGAAATTTTATTCACTACTATCACAATCATTCGTAAGTATGAACAAAATTACATTTACGAATTAGGAAGCTTATATTTTCGATATTTCATTCGTTCATCATTTTGTAATTAGTGTTACGACAGAGTGAAATTACAATGGCTTCTCTGTTTTAGGTTTTTTCTATGGGCCAAAAATGAAGGCAGAAATCAATTGAGTTAGGAAGACTGCGGGTGCGGAGAAGGAACCTCCAGCAGAACTGAGTACATAGCCGCAAATTACGTCTGAATGTTAATTGCCAGCATTCCCAACGTTGGACCAAAATTACCCTAAGTCTACAAAAGTTAGGAAGTTTCTGAAACTTGGTCGGGCGTCATTCGTACTTCTTGAGAAGTGGTCGAGACAGGGATGGTTGCGAAGTGTCTCTTCAATGAGGTTTTCGGTGGTAGATGTAATAATCTTTTTACCGCGTATTACGGGAGATTGATCGGATGTCTGCACGGTGGGCAATTGATCACTCGGTGCTTCTAATTAATGAAACGAACCCAACTCAATTATACCTCACGAGCCCGCAGTTATTGAGTGATGAAAAGAGCGCTGGTGAATTACGAGGTGCTTTCAGCGTGATTATAACAGCCTAATTATATTGCGTTCTAAATATCAAATAAATTCATACATCTAAGAATTCTATTGATAATATCAAACAATAGGCACTAAAAATGAACTCTTTTTTTGAAGTGGAGGCTACGAAATTTTTATTTGGGTAGAAAATTGAAGTTTTCCATGACCTATTTCATGAATTTTTCATTTCGTCCTTTCATCTTTTCAAATGAAAATTTAAATCATGGTTGAAAATCTAAATAATTAATAGTTGGTATTCTATGAACTTTCTGAAGAACCTGTTCATATCTTCCATATTATGCAAGTATATCTGTCATCTAAGATTGTAAGCTCCTTAGAAGTAGTTAAAGTTACTGAAAAATCTATTTAAAATTTATTTCTTTATCATCTCACTTTCAGCCATTACTTACGAATCATTTCTCTCTTCAAGAAACTATGTTCGATGATTTTCCAGGTGCAGGTGCGTAAAGTTAGTGTCCGTGTCACTAGACACTAGTTGTGTAAGTGTTTGTTGCAAATAATGAACTAATAGTAGATGGGAACAAATATCTTCAATAAGTGAAATACAACAGTATCGTTTCACCAGGCAATTTCAATGGGCGATTGTTTGTAGTTGCAAAACTAGAATTTTGTTTTGGTAAATTAAGTGAATTCTTGAAAAAAATAAGAGAAAAAAGCTACCATTAAAGTTTTTTTCAAATGCTAAGAAGGAAGTCTTCGCGCTATAATCCACGCCAGGAATGATCCAGACGACAGCTATTTGCTATTCATCTGTCACTCTGTCAGCTGGAATGGCGCGCCAATATTGATGCTTTATTGACAGAATCAGAAGGGATTGTCGTTGCATATCTCCAGGATTGGCAGTGTTAGTAACTCACTTGGGGTATATGCCTTCCAGGACCGAACACATATTGAATTGTGATGGACAAATTTGTAGGTGGATTATCTCTGCCATATCCATATGCCCCGGCAAATTTAGGAGTAGTTCACAGTATACATGTGGTGGTTTACTCACAGGAACCAAACAGCAAATAAGAAGATTGGTCGAAAAACGTAGTGAATTGTGATTCCTTTCATGATCCATGAGTGGGAACGTAATTTTTCTCATAGTAGCAGATATATGAGAAACTAAATTTAGCATAAATAATGAATGAAGTATCTGCTGAATCTAACACTTCAAGTCACACTAACAAGCGTTTAAGTGTCCTGTGAAATCAGTGCATTGATGAACATAATATTAATTTTTGTTAACAACGGAGTTAATTATCAGCAACAGTAAACTGCACTTCAGTTGATAATTACTTAAGCTAATTATTATTATTATTCGGCGGCAATCACTGGCTGAATATTGTATGTGAAAGTATACTTTCGCATACAATACAAAATTTCACACAAATTTCACACAAAATTCATTAATCGAAAATGTGTTTTCATTCAAATATCATATCATTTAGCCCTTGTGACGTTTAGAATCACAGCGCGTCACAAATCTGACCACATTATACTTAAGGGCTACGAAGGGAAACAAAAATTGTGTTAGAGTTCTTCCAAGAACTCTTCAGAGTTGCCATGGATAGTGGCAGTGAGTTACGAGTGGACTGAATTCAAAACCCGCGTGTGTTATTCCAGCTCTGAAGTTTGGCCGAAACGTCACCGCTGCTGCGCGGTCTTCTTTTCTAGCCTCTACAAAGGCCCGTTGGTCGAGGTGTTTAACCTGGCTTTGCTCAAGCACTCTGTTGCTCCACTTGGTCTGTTTATTAAAAGTACTCTCTAGTGTTTGGAATCATACTCCACGCGAGGTAAAATGAAAGACTATCCTGAAGGGTATTTGGTGCAAAACAGGAAGGTTTTGCCCTGTTGTTAACTCGTACTCTGGTATTGGCATTGAGCTAGAGAAAAACTCTAATAATAATAATAATAATAATAACACTATTAATAATAGTGATAATAATGATAATATTGACAAATGCAAAAATAATATATAAATATATATAAATATATAAAAATAACGGTAAAGTAAATATCTCGATGCAATGTTACTTTCAAGCACTGAAAGTTGCGTTTTCTCTGCATAATTTGTAAGTCACAACTTCGAGATGTGATATTTGGATAAGGCTACTATCGTATGGCTGTATATTTATTAGAATTCTATTGAGGCATCTCCTAATGATGTTTTACAATACGCCATCACAAAATTCTGATCAAAAGCCAGGATTTTTATCTCTGTATGCAGATGATCAAAATATTATTCGTTAATTTTCAATCAAAAATTGCTGCGGTGCCGGCGATGTAAGAGAATTGAGTTCGAGACAAACGAAAAAATCATCAATACATTTTTATATTGCTCTGTTTTAGGCTATGTGTCGTAAAATGGAAAAGGTTCTAAAATTTAAAGCATAATCAACACTTGTGCTTTCCGTGGAAGTGACAATTTTTGTAGTTTCTGCGAGAACGGGAAAATTTTTCCTCAATTATCCGGCTAATTTTTTTAGAAATTATTGTGCTGAAAAATTAAATCTTAGCTAAATTCGGAAATTATCCCCTCAACACAATTCAAGAGTTTGTATAAACTTATTTAAAACGAGACATGTTTGTTAACGGCAGGCAGCATCTCGTTCTCGCGATATCATTTATTATATATAAACAGTAATAAATAAAAAAAATGAAAAATTATGGTATCTTCTCTTATAGCCGTCAAACTTTTTCATGGTAAACAGAATTAACTGCAATGAAGATTCAATCGACTCATGATACTCGATAATTATTTCAATTAATTTCTAAAGAAACCTACTAATATAACTTCCCGCATTAATTTCTGGTACGATACAGATACAAGGACTGAGCAGTAACCATGCACACGTATAATGAGAACGTTGATGGTACATGCACAGACAACTCTGGAATACCCTGAGATGGGAGTAAAGGCTACAGCCGGCCATATACTAGCAGGACAATGAGTCGTAATAGCGGCTGTGTTCGTTACAAAGCACAAAGACGCATGCACAGGCCGCTGTGATTTACATAAACATGAGTTTCTCCTTAGAACGACCAACGAATGCGAATAATAACAAAATAAAGCAGGCGAGGTGTGAATTTGGCGATGACGTCGGGCAGCCGTACAGCTTTTATAAAAGACTTGCTAAAGCCGTGGACGGCTGACCTTTCTTTTTAAGACTCAGCGTCACTCGCGTTGACTGGAGTAACTTATTCAACTTAAAGATCAAGTCAGACTGTATTTCATTTTTGAACACTCGCGCCATCGCTCTCTTTTATGCTCTTTATTCTGTGTTTAAAGATGAATTTTGCATGTGTGCTGTGTTTATACAATCAATATATACAATCAATTCACAACGAATTTTTCACTGGAAGCATATTTTATGCACTAGTTTTCATTTTCCCAAATTCACTGATTTATTTTATAATCGTTGAATTTTTGAACGCTGCATATTTCGGCATAGTATATTTATCTGTTGTTAGAATATGAAATGCCCTGAGGAACTGCAAAAAAATAGGAAACAGATTTTCAAAATTTACATATCAAGATTGATGTTTCGATGAGTACGAGAAAAATATTTAAACACGAACCGCTGAACTTAGAACAATCGCAACCTCGCTCTGCACATCATGCGATGTGCATTCATTCTAACATTGATGTCAAAATTTATCTCTATTGTTTCAGTGATGATCTGCCATGGTTGAGCTTGTAGACCCTCTTTCATTGGGAGCTCGAGTTCGTATCTCAGCGAGCCATCTGCAAGCTCTTGTCAAATTCTATCTTAGAATGCAACTCTAAATATCGAGATGTAAATCAATACAAAGCTGGTCGGAAGTTGCGCTGAAATGCACGACCGTATCAGATTTATCCAGGCTTTATATCTAGCTGATATCTGCAAGAATTCTGTAGATAATTGTAATATTTTCTTCCGTTATTACACTGCAAGTAATCACATCATCAAGTCTTCCTGCCAGGCACTCTTTTCTTAAGAATATAGAGCAAGTGGAATTTATTTGTAATCTAGTATGTACATTCTAACAAAAAAATGTACATGATAAATTTGATATTAAAAAATAGCAATGTAACTAGGTTAAAATAAAAGAACAACACATAAAATATTTCAGAGCATAATATGAGTAATTAATCTTAGGTAGCGTTTATATAAATTTATGTGAGGAGCGGGTTCATGAATTTTAAGATTAAATATCCAATGATTAGCATGGAGTCCACTCATCTTTGTTTTTCGAAACGACGAAATACAATAAATTTTATTCCTGCATGTACAATGGGACAATTTGAACTGTTCTACACCTCCTCAGAAAAAAGACTTTATCCAACCTCAACACTAATTGGATAAACTCAAGCAAATGGGTGATGCCTTCACCCACATACGAGTAGATCCTATAGTTCTATTCTCGGTGTCCAAGCATTTGTGAGGCTAGGAGTTGTTCGAGGACGTTCGTTACACAGATGCTGGACCAGCAATGCCATTATATGGATATGAGATCCTCTAGCAATTAATTTTGCCTTATTGTTACGGTGCTGAACCATGCATGAATATTCTATTACAGCGAGTACTATTTGCCTACAAGTTTAATTATTACGATGTGAGAAATTTCGTCATAAAGACTTGACACATAAGCTAGTAAACTAGTTATCTGTGTACACCTTGAAAAGTTTTTCAGCCGATTAACGCAGTATCTACAAAACGCACTTCAATTTTGCTTCAAATGTTTAGTTTAGGGACCGAAAAAAATTTTCTAGCCCTTCAGTTAAAAATTTGTACTTCGATTTTATCAATCTAACACTTGAATTTAAATATACCTCATTAGAGATCTTGGTTTCAAACCTTTTGTTAATAGGTAAAAAATATAAAACCTGTCATTCCGATATTATGGATAAAATTTGTTCAAAGAGGTCACTTAGCGTGCAATGAGTACTTATTTCTCCTGATGAACGAAAGACGTTCTTATTATATATGGGAAATCTTTATATGTCTACGAATTCTGCTTCATCAAGAGGAAGAGAGGCCGGCAATAGGCTCTTGAATCATCCTGCAAATTTTCGAAGGTCTAATTTCGTTAACTTTTCAAATTGGCGTCCATAAGTTGCAGAGCACTTATCCTTTAAGCTAAACACTCGGTAGGCTTTGGACTGCTCGAGTCCTGAAGCTTCATACTCTCGAGCTTCGGCAAATTTGCGCAAGTTTTGAGTGAAGGGTTCGAGACACAGAAGAGCTAATTGACAAAGTTCCCTTTAACATGCAAATATCGTCATATACAGATTACTTGGTGAAGAACCATGGAGTTTGGGCTAATTTCAGATATAGAAATTGCTGCAGAAATCATTCGTTTTAAATACTGCATCAAGAAACATGATGTTTAGTCTCTTGCATATTGAGCCAATATTGTTCGTTCATTTCCTTGGAATTATGTAAAAATATAGACACTGGTGATGTATTGATGATTTATTACGAAAAGGGCACAATTAAATCGAAAATTTGGCTACGTATTATTTACGTCCCTAAAAACACAGGGAAATGAATTAAAACACATCATCACTGATTTTTCTGAACGACATTGATGTAGAATGCAGTTTTATTAGTGACTCGAAGCTAACAAAACTGTTTAAGATTTAAATGAAATCTAGCCGTTAAAACTTGTTTTTTGTGATAAATAATAGATACGAATGATTATACAATGTTCATATCATAATAGGAGTGAATGACCCATACTCAGGTATCCCATCGTTTAGGGGAAAGCAAACAACATCTGGCGTCGAATTCAACACTTCTCATTGGGGAATAACGCTCTGTGAGAACAGTGAAGAGCACTCAAGTGTTGCTGTGTTATTATAACTGCGAAACCCGGGTCGCGTTTCTTTCATGTGTCCATGAAGGCCATTACAGCGGCTACGCGGTACTCCACTTTGCGTAGAGTCAGCCAAAAGACCGAGCTGGATTCAAAACTCTTTACTTCCATTCAATGAGAACTGGAACAGAAATCCTTCTAGGTGTTAAATTCTAACGCCTCACGGCGTCGCTTGCCGACTAATGCTCAGTCGCTGAAAGTCTTCGCTTCAAAAGCAGGTTGGTTTTTGGCCAGGCTTTACGAAAGAACTTTGTCGTGCCTCTGTGCTTCTTACTCGTGCATGGCGACAGTTCTTTGAATTATAATGAGATTATAATTCCATGTATAGATATTGTTGCCGTTTCAGGTTACTAGAGAGGAGAGATATTGTAGCCGTTTCAGGTTACTAGAAAGAGGAGATATTGCAGTCGTTTCAGGTTACTAGAAAGGGAGATATTGTAGTCGTTTCAGGTTACTAGAAAGGGGAGATATAGTAGTCGTTTCAGGTTACTAGAAAGGGGAGATATAGTAGTCGTTTCAGGTTACTAGAGAGGGGAGATATTGTAGTCGTTTAAGGTTACTAGAAAGGGGAGATATTGCAGTCGTTTAAGGTTACTAGAAAGGGGAGATATTGCAGTCCTTTAAGGTTACATATTGTAGTCGCATCAGGTTACTAGAAAGGGGAGAAAAATTCTGTTTTCATTGAGTACAGGAATGAAAAAATATTGAAGGTACGCTAATACTTTTTTGAAAACATTGTTTCGCTTCATATATTTGATATAACAATTTTTCTGAAAACATTGTATCGCTACAGACAACTGGCATCGAACAGCGGAAACAGAATATATTGATTTTTGCCACCGATTTCCTAAAACTATTGTATCGCTATAGACGCTAGGTAAAAAAATTGCGAAAAATCCCTGAGGACCAAACCCAATAATGGTTTCGGAGTTACTCCAATTACAGCGTTTGAAATTACTTGCATACGGGATGAGCAGAATTAACGGTCCCTGATTTTGTACAAATTTTGATGCAAAAGGTGGCATGTAGTTGGGTAATTCTTATTCAACGGTCAGGTTGCAGATATGACCAAACTCAATGCGAAATTACATTTAATTTAAAGCCTGATATTTTGCCTGATTTTGTATTATGTAAGAAATTTAGTCACTTCAGTCGTAAGTATAGCCACTGCGAAATTTTAAGCGTGTTCCCTCGCAGCGTCGAAACCCCCGGAAATGTCTGCTGTTACGAAGCCTTAAATTCGAGCGAAGCCATGCAGAGTGCGGCGATCAGCCATATTGAAGATTTTTATTTATGCTCAAACCACAAAGTTAGCATAGAAATTGGACAGTTTTGGGCTTTTTATTCCCTACGGCTTCGCTTCAATATCTGAGTGCCGGTAGCATAGCCATTAGTGATATTAGAACATGAGCAATTTTTGATATCCTAACTCGATGCCTTGCAAGTTCCTAGCTGTACCAATGCGCTATCCAAAGTTAGGAGTCGCTAAAAAGAAATGATCTCCTTTGGGAAGGAAGCCTCGAGTTTTTCTTCAAAGTGGTGTAGTTTCGTTGCCTAAATGAACGAGGGCTGCCATTGCATCAGCATATGCCTGTCGAGTTACAGCCACGGCTCTCCACCTGGGGTCGGACAGCGATTGTACGCGAATAAACTCTACGAATATACGAATTTACGTATATACGAGTACACGAATATACGAAAATACAATTATGCGGATACACGATGTACATATATACGAATGTTGGTATATTTTGGCAAAATTTGTTCCTTTACGCAGGTTTCATTGAAGACCAGAGAATTCGTTTTATTGACAATTTTTATTAGTTTTTTACTAATTCCAATTTACCAGTGCAAACGAAAAATGTTGTTCGATCTATTGAAAAAACTAATAAGAATATTGTTAATATACGAATGTATGAATACATGAATATACGAATATACATATAGACGAATATACGAATATATAAATATTCGAATATACGTTCTATATAAGAATATATGAATATACGAATACACTTCCTTATACACGCATAAAGTATCCAATTTAAACACCTCCGAGTGATTTCTATTTGACGAAATTTGAGTTTTCCAAATGAAAATTTATTGAAAATGTATTAGAAACATATTGCCCGTTAAAATTATTCAATGAATAATTATATAATGTAAGGCCTTTCAAGAAAATAGAAACACTAAATTCCACTGTCTGTGATTAGGGCGTTTGTAGAAAGTATAGAAAATTCTAGAGTGGCAATTTTTTAGAATCATAATGAGTTGAGAAAAAACTTTGAATTTTTAAGATCACACGTCGGCTGATGATCCAAGATTCGAAAAAAAAAACACAAGAGAATTTCAAGTTTTGTCTGGGTAGAATTCTGTACAAGTAGTTCCGAGCTACAATAGCAACTTCTTAAGATTCTTTTTAATCTCTCAACTCGAGAGAGTCTCTCCAAGTCGGGTTTTTGCCTGACAAGCAATTTAACAGGGCTCAACTTTTGCCACGTTTGCCCCGCGATAAGTGAAGGCGAGCTGCACGTATCATGAGCGTGTGTCGGGACAAGTCTGCTTCACACTTCCGTGTGTGTGATGTGTTATACGTGGCTTGGATGATGTGTTATACGTGGTTTGGATGATGTGTTATCCATCGCTTGGATGATGTGTTATCCATCGCTTGGATGATGTGTTATCCGTGGTTTGGATGATGTGTTATCCGTCGCTTGGATGATGTGTTATCCGTCGCTTGGATGATGTGTTATCCGTGGTTTGGATGATGTGTTATACGTGGCTTGGATGATGTGTTATCCGTCGCTTGGATGATGNGATGATGTGTCTGCCGTGGCTGGGATGATGTGTCTGCCGTGGCTGGGATGATGTGTCTGCCGTGGCTGGGATGATGTGTCTGCCGTGGCTGGGATGATGTGTCTGCCGTGGCTGGGATGATGTGTCTGCCGTGGCTTGGATGATGTGTCAATCGAGTGATGGGCACGGCTGATTTGATATCCGTTTGATGGGCACAGAAGAAATTTAATCGTATTATTGAATTGGATAACGTATCATCCGTGCAGAGTAAATTGCTCAATAACAAATAGAATGACAGAATATTGTTTGGATAATTTTATTAGTAGTCTCCCTGTATGTTATTGACACAATCCTTGAACGTTCCAAAACCAAAAATTCCGTATGGCGCAGCGCGGCTTGAGTTTTCAGAGTCTTATTCACTTTAATAATTTTGTAGAAGTCATCACTTAATTTTTAATCTCTCTCATAGTTTTAAAACCATTGAAGATCCCACCAAGTAATTCTTTAATTTTTCGTTATTTGTAATCCAAATATCATGAAGAAAATACATAATGCGCGCAGCGTAGTAATTGTTTCAAGAAATAAAAGTTCAAGACAAGAATTTATTAACTCATAATTATCAAATAATCATCTATATTGGATATTTGATAATTATAATCATTAAATAATTATCTACTTATAATTATCAAAATATCTTCTTGTCATCATGAACAGTTAATTTTCTTCATTGTCTCGTCACCATGCAGTCGGCGAAAGATCTCCCAACACAAGAGATCATGGCGGAAATTCCCACACTATTCTACAGGATCACTCAATGGAACGATGTCATTAACCGTGTTGTACACTACACACTTATTTCCTATCAAGAACCGAGCGGCGATTATGCGAGTTACTTACACTGATCGACGTATTATATATTCGGCGTAGAAATTTTGTGTGATCGTGGCTATATTCACGCAGTAATCAAAGGTGAAATTTGAATTTAAAATTTTCGTCCTGTTGATGGTATAGGCTTGGTATGTTCACGATGCTCTTGTAAAGACTAAGTTTGTTGTCTTAATCTTCAATGCTGCAGTTAAAAAAATGAACATTATGAATGCTTTGATCAAAAGAAAAAGCCGTGAATTTTTAAACAAAGATCATTTGGACAAATCAAGTAAAATCGTAAATTTAAAGACAAAACTACAGTTTTTAGCGCGTTCAATTTGTTGGATGCCATTTGTTATAAAAAGCTGACTAACTGGAGAATATCCAGTGCCTTGGCATATTACGGGAAAATATTCACGTCTCCGACAACGAATTGATAACGATGGCAGGAATGCATCGTGTAGAATGGATCAGAATTTATAATATTATACGAAGGGAATTTTACAAGGTTGCATGAAGGCGACGAAGTATCTTTTTTTGTAGCGCAGGAAGCGCTTCTCCCAAGCTCTCTTCAGCGCTGCTGCTCCCGTGTTGGATGATAACTTTTGGCTGGCTAGCCCAAAAATCGCTCACTATAATGCAAATCACCTGGAAAAGTTTTTTCATTGGACAAAATTTCTTTTCAGAAACTCTAGAAACATTCTTCGATTTTGAAATGTTGTGGAATTTTTCGTAAGAGTTGAGAAGCGCATCGGGATCGAGGGTCTGAGCATCAGAGATTTTATTTAGATTTATTTTTCTTCTGAATCTGAGCAATGAAGGGATGTTTGTGAGCAAAGTCTTTCAAAACAGGCTTTCTTTAGGAAAAAAAATAGAATTCTTCATTGAAACTTCCCAAACAATATGCCAGGCAAATCAACTATGATTTTATCCTACTTTTGAATCTGCAGTTTCACTGAGGTTCGGGGAGGGTAAATTTAATTGAGTCATGTTGAACCTTTGCGAACTTCCGTGTTTGTAAAATATAGCAGCTTCACGGAAGTCAAAAAATAATATTTTTGTATTTTCCTATTCTGATAAATTTTCGTTTTGCAAAATATTTTTCGACGAATGTTTGCAATTTTTGGAATCAAGCGAGCACTCATATTCTGAGTGAGCATAATTTTCCCGTAATAAAGTTAGTTTTGTTCTATGTTCGCGTTCTTATTTAGGTTCAACTTGTTATATCTAAAGTTTGTTCACGATAATACAACCATTAGATGACCATTAAAATATAAGCTTGAGTATATTGTTCAGTGCGTTTACATTTGAAGCTTTCGTATGCTCGATACCACTCCGAATTTTATCTTGCTGTTGATAAATTATATAAATTGTTCATTTAAAAAAAACGAGATTTACACCTTTTCATTATTTGTAAATTTACACGAGCGGAAATTTTGCACATTTGCCACAAAACTAGAATATCTGGGTTTGATATGCCCACAGAAACGAAACAATTTGTTAAAATAGTACTCTTCTGTTGAGTATTGCTTTGTAAATAATAAACGGGAAAGAATAATTTAAATAAGTGAGAAATTCTTTCCATGGCAGTATCTCTTTTCAGCATAACAACATTTTTCGCCCGCCATTCAGAACAAATTTATTTCTCCAAATTTTCACATTTAGATTTTTTTCACATTTCTTCACAATTAATAATTTTTTAGTCCGGTTCTAATCAAATTAATTGATTGCGAATCTGGATAAATTTGGGCATTTCCCTTTCAGATATTTCAACAGATGAAATTTAGAGATCGAAAATTCTTTAATCGGCACATATTCTCAGCACCTGCCTAACGAAAATCTGTCGTCACTGGGATGGGATCGTCGAATTCAAGCCACTACTAAACCCCCATGCAATTACCCTAAGCAGGCCGCCACTGGAACTTCAACAACTCTACACCGAGATCATTGCTTGCTCGTTTTTGTCCAACTAATGAAGGAAAGTTGGGTAATGGTCTCCTAATTATCTGTTGCTGCTAATGAAGCTATCAGGTAGTCGAGGCAGGGCGCGTCCTCTGACATATCAGAACGACTCGGAAAAACGATGGGGATTTCGAAATTGAGAGTGTCGCATGATTAACACTTGCTGAAGCGTATTTACGTTCGAATGATGAAGTTTCCTTCTATAAGATAAAGAACTTATCCGATCGTTGGTTCAAGTGAATAAAACGACATTTGTTATACAACTGATGATTAAAACATTGTCAGAGAGTACATTTCCTTCACAAAAGAGTTGGTCAATTTGATCAAGCTAACAAGAATTTAAAAGCAAAGAAAATAGCCAAAAAGTTCACTATTTCTTATAAGAGAAAACGTTTCGGAGTCCAGCTCCATCGTCAGTTCAAAACCTAGAACACAGGTACAAACAATTAGTAGCCTAAAATTCACATTCAAACAATTCACCTAAACTTGAGGACAATAAAATACCTCCCAAATGTAAATTTTCATGTATTGCTAGTGAACAGTTTTAAAATTAGTTAATTTTTCAAGTACAAAGATTTTCTCCCTGTTCTTATGAGATCATCCCTAGTTTATCAATATAGTTGTGCGCAGTGCGCTTCTGCGTATGTCGGTATGACATCGCTCAATTTTTATACTAGGCTTGCAGAGCATAAGGGCAGGAGTTATAGAACAGGGAACATACTTGCGCATCCCCCTCATTCAGCCGTACGTATTCATGCCGAGCAGTGCAACGTCCCGGTGTCCAATAGTGATTTTAGAGTTTTAGCCTCCACAACCGGTGTTTCTGACCTACGAATTTTAGAATCATTATATATTTTCAAACATGAGCCCAGTTTAAATGCCGTATCAGTTCCTATCCTCTACAAATTGTAAATAGATAGTACATTCTCCACATGTTATTTCATTTTTATTTGTTTCATTTTCGATTTTAATTCTAATGTCCTCAAGTTTTGGTGAATTGTTTGAATGTGAATTTTAGGCCAATAATTGTTTGTACCTGTGTTCTAGGTTTTGAACTGACGATGGAGCTGGACTCCGAAACGTTTTCTCTTATAAGGAATGGTGAACTTTTTGTCTATTTTCTTTACTTTTAAATTCCTGGTAAATTTGCGACTTAGGCAGCCAAGTGATCTTATTACTTATATTTGATCAAGCTAACTAATCAAGCTAACTAAACTAACTAACCACTACTTATAAGCATGCTCGCTCTTTAGCAGGAAGTTCTGCATACTGCTGCTCCTACTCCGGCCTAACCTCTTCTGGCTTAACATCTTCGATCACGCTGTCCCAGGTCACAATCTTCTTGCAACCAATGACTGGCTCTACCAGCTCACTTGAACCATCTTTCTACCTTCCTGCAGCCAATGAGGTTAGGCTGGGACCATTCAGGTTTATTTGGAGAGGAGGAAAATCGCAAGTTGTCTAGGTTATGCCATAAGAGGTTCGGCCAGGTGCAGTATGGATATGGTTAATACCTTTTTGCCAACTGAAGGGGTGGCTGTGGTTGTGAGCGTATATAAGAATATAAAAGAATATAACTGAAGCCGAAATTGCGGAAAGCTGGCCTTCGTCATGCACCTCCAAAACAGCACTAGTAAGGATGATCTAGGGTTATTTATTATAACCTAATTTTATTATTATAACATTTTATATCATTCGTAAATAAGGATGATATATACGTTTGTGGGTTATTTAGAAAGGAGGGATGAATGCCTCAAGCTAAACGAGTGGTGACTCCTATGGTGCTCCAGGTGAATTTTCACAGTGCTATTTAGGCAAATTTTCTTAGTACCTGCCGAACGAAAATTCGTAGTCGCTGAAGCATGAAGTATAGCAAATAAATTTCACGACAATGCCCTCTTGCATGGATGAAATATGCTTTATCATATAGTTGGACAACGTTTTTCTCAATAAAATAAAAGATACAACCGTTTTAACTTGAAACATAACATACATTGAAATGAAATTACTTTTTCCACAAGCATCATTGCAGTTTTTTTGATGATTATACTCACTATCCGAAATAAATGCTTGGAAAAGGGACACACTCCATCATCTTTTGGCGAGTTGTGGCAGTTGTCCCAGCGCTATAAGATTCTTCGTCGGCCAGATGCGGCAAATCGAATTCCTTCTCAGCCAGTTTAACCGGAAACATTGTCAGAATTTACTGATATTTCGAGTGCGGCGACAAAGAATGTGTTTGGTGGTGGCAAAGAAATAACGCGAGTCACGGAGATTTTCGACTATAATATTTTTGCTTCAGATTCGGTCATATTTAGGTTTCTGTTGAAGCAGATATTTTTACCACAGTTTATGCTCTAATATTCTCATGCGCGCAGAAGAACAAGGTTCTCTCCGTCTAGTTTTAAATTCAACATGCTGCGGAATACGAGTTTTTAAAGCTGAATCAAGGCTTGCTGTGGTGATGCACGTAGATTTATTTCCAGTAGGACTCAATATTTCGTTTGATAAATGTGAGTGCTGCGAAAATCTTACTGTAAAAAGTTTTAATACTTAAATTATTTTAAAATAATTAACATTGCAAACAATTAGAACATTGAAATATCCGACAAAACGTAGTTAGGTTTGAGAATTAGCAAAATTGTTTCAGATCGTAATCTGGGTGTCTACCTAACAAATAATTTTAGGCTAATTTCACTGATTTAATTCGAAAGCTCATCGTCGAATTTTTAGCTCTATTTCTTTAGAGCCCCAGCTTCAAGTTAAAAATCAAATTCGACATCACTTACGGCTTCTTGCCAATTAACAGTTGCATTTGCGCCGAGCTGGCATGAGGATGTTACCGGAAAGTTCATGTGAGTGCCGTTTTAGGGCCGGGCGCTGGCTCTGAACCGGCACTGGCGACAACAACAACCGGCATCAAGACAACAGCAGCAGTGGGGGAATCGGCGCGGCTCAGTCACGGTTGGCGCCATACCGGCACCAAATCAGCTTCTTTGGACGGTGGAATGCAAATTTTGCCTCGTTGATTTTATTTAGAAAACAGCAGCTGTGCATAATCATAGGAATTAAATGCATTCACACGAAGGTTAGCCACAAGTGAAAAATTGTTTCTGAAAAAAATCAATATTTCTAACTATAAAGTCACATATGGTTATGTCAATATCAACATTAGAGTATTAATGTTTGGAGTGAATTGACCTTTTATAACAAATGCATATCATACGTTTGTTCAACATATTTATATTTTTGAGCCAGTAAAACAAGGTTTCAGTTCGAACACAAAACAGAAATAAGATTGTAGCGCGGCTCAGCTTGAGTCAAGCTGGATTATGTCCAGAATATGACAAGGCAAAGTTATCCCGATGTGAGTGATCATACTTCATACTTTTAAACAACATTCGCTGTATAGAGAAATTGAAAAAGGTCGAGTTTCAAAGGTAATGTTATGAATCCAGATCAAGTACAGGTTGATTCACGGAAACTTCCTGATTTGAAAGCTCAATAAAAAAAGAACTAGTAAAGATATAATTATAATATGAATTTTATTGAAAAGACAGTACCTAAATTTTTTAATCACTTAGTTTTAAATATGACGTCGGTCAAATGTCGACCCGCATTATCAATGCATTCAGTTAGTCGATTTTAGAAGTTTCATTCAACTCGGCAAAGCATATTGACTGCATGGTGATGGCCTGGTGTATGTTGTTGTTCAAATGAGTAGGGTTCGTTTACAGTCATTATAAACATTTGATTTATGATAACCATATAAAAAAATTACACAGAGTTAAAAAAGAAACAGGCGCTCTGCAAAATATTGCCCCACAAGATCCATTGACCATCGCGCTGTGTCGGCCGTGGCTCCATCCTGTTGGAAGCGGATATCCCCGATATTCATTTCAGCCAGTTTTGGCTAAAAAAAAAATCCATCATTTGCCTGTACCGAGCTGCAGCCATCGTTACTGCGCGTTAGTTTTTCTTAAAGACATAAGGGCCAATTATGCCGACTTTTGACACCGCACACCACACAGTTACGCGTTCACAATTAAGTTGTCCGTCTTCGGGTGTTGTGGCAGTCTGCCCGACCTCCAGATCCTCTTGCATTCACACTGCCACTTACAGTAAATGTGTTCACCCACGTAACAATTGATTTACGATCAGGAACCTGACCTGAAGGACGAATACGGAACCGAGTAAGGAGTGCTCATTGAGTAGGAGTAATGGAATGGCCTTTAGAAAAGTACGCCTCGACAGCAAACGCACGCTGCTCACTTGTCCAATGCATAGCGACAGCTGACTAGGCGTGACACAAAATTTCATGACCTTGCCTTTCATAGGAAATATTTACCGCCCTTTTCAAAAACATCTGGCTGCTTGGCGCAAAATACAAAACACGATGTTTCCGAGAATTACCCTGTATAAGGCAGCATCTAAAGTAATTCTATTTTTTGTATTGCAGACTAAAGTTCTTGTACGAAATTGCTAATGCGCACGAAAAAATATGTAGTGAAAACTTTATTAAAGGCATACTTTTGTAATAAGAATGAACTTATGGACTTGAAAGTGCAAGTTTAAGCCATGTTGAAGAGCAAGTCGGTGTATTTTACCACTTGCATGCAAAAACTCCAACTTCCCTACAGGCCAACTTCTGTAGCTTTTACTAGAAGTGATCTGTTACTATTTTCTAACCGATTATTCATTCCAGTTCTGGCTTTCGAATCGTGAACTATTTCATCGCGCCGGTATCCAGAGCTTCTCAGCAGTTCTAACTCAGGTCTATATAGTAGTAAAATTGCGTTGCGCAGAATTTGTACGTGAAATTTTGGTAGTTCTCAAATTTTCCAGGTAGTTATATGGTTACTTTGTTTACTTGCATTGTAAAATTTTTTGCCATGTAAAAATTAGGTAAAATTCTCAATGCACATGAAGATTAAATATAAATATTGAACAGTCGTGAGCCTATGTTGGATTTATAATAAAGCAATGTTATTGCATATTTGGTACTGGCTGTGTTGTCTTGCGTAAAGAATAATTTGACTCCATTTTCGATTGTAACTGTACATTTGACTGAAGCTCAAGCTCAGCTTACTCCATGTAATCTTTGTAAGGCCACAGTGAATAAAAATTTTTTATGGAAACATTTACTATAAATTTACCTTATTACAAATTATAGTAGTACATTTTTTTGGAATTCGGTTGATTTTCAATTCAAGCGTATGAAACTACAGCATGATTACCATGCATGCAATCTGAAAACACGATTTCATCTTGAATTTTTAGCAATCACTCTAATCCCGATATATTTTCAATCAAATCTTACAAGATCTAATCACGTTATGAAATTGGTTTGCTAGTAGTGACCGATGTACTACTTCGGTGTAGGTTTCCGAGGTCGTGATACTCCTGAGATTTCTGGAAACCTTGGCTGTGAGAGACATAGATTTTCTCCACAGGGACACTTTGCCCTTCTCTGCAAGGGTCCAAAGCTTGTGCCTGAGACTTCGTTTTTGCGACCCTCTTTTAATCAGGTCGGCGGCAATGGCTTTTCCAGTGGGTTTAACGCCGACAACGCTGTGTGACAGAGGTGTGGCGCTGAACGAGATAAGTTTAATACTCTTGTAAGTTTTCTCAGGGTGATTACGTGACCTTCCTGGAGACTGAGACTAGGATGGAGGGTTCCTTTCTAAGTCGTGTGAAGCCGTAATTTATGGCTGAACTACAAATTTTCTGGGGCTTTAAACTTAGATGAAATTGTTTCCTTCCAACAGAAACTAGTTTTGAAAAAAATTGGTTCGTTCTGTTTATTTGCAAGGAACTTACATATGTATTTGTATAGAATATTGCGTTTGAAATCCGTTATTACGTTTCTACCACGTAACGCTTCTCTACAATGGATAATCTCGTCCTCGCAACTCGCTCCTCGATGGTCCAGGTTCAAGACAGACGAACTGCTCGAATTTATGTACAGATCAACAGACCAAACGACGAAATTGCAGTCTTTTTCTATGCAGTGACAATACGTTCTACCTTATTTGTTTTAAGCAGGAAACCGAGTACAGACACTCATTGATCTTGCTCATTGTGGGCGCTGTCGTTAACAAGAGTTTAAGGTGAGTGAAGCTTGCGTGAAGGCCGCGAGTGCCTAATCCACGGTAATCCCAAACAAAAGCCGCTGTAATCCGAGCGGTTGTCGAAGAAGCGGCCTGTGAATGTCCAAGAGCCTCTGAACACACAGATTTTGATCATGGCTTATTCTTGAGAAACCCGATGAAAAATTCTTCTGCCACTCGAGGTAAATCGTTATTCAGTTATCCCAATTAAAATTAGATTAAGCGAATTTAGGTCCATTATCACATTGTCACGTTGTCCTAATTAATTCAGTTCAAGCGTTCCTTCAGTCCTAATATCCGTTTTTTAAAGTAAAAAATTATTTGAGTTATAATTTCAGTTGAATATTTTGGTATAACGTGAGCAACGTGCAGGAAAATGAAGAATCAATTATAAAACACCTGCAGTATTAGTTTAACATAATAAAGCTGGAGCTACCTAGTCTAAACAATGTAGTGTTTAGAGAGCAATTCAAATCGTCTGTGAAGGGAATGACATTTTTGTGGGAAAGAGTACGGCAGTTTTCGAGGACTCGCTCGTATAAAAAGCTGTAGGCGAAGGCCTCATGTTCGAGGGGATTGCGAAGTTCCCACGAACGCCTGAATATTAATTCAGGAACGCCTGAATGAGTTTTATAAGAAAAAAATAAGTGAAATGAGATCGATTTTAATGTCTATAAACTACGCCTAAACATTTGGGTAAACGAGACGAAAAAGGACGTTAATTCAGTCAAAGCATCAAGAAAATATCGAGTTAGACTAAGAACAGTATGTGTATCAGAGGTATGAGGACTCGAGGAGTATTGCGTATTTGCCTAACAAATATTTTTCGACATATCCTAGCAGGAAGTGGTAAGCTAACAAGTTGCAAGACGGCAGGTAATGAGGTTTCCTTCATATATATAGAGACATCGCAGTGTAACATTTTCTTACCAATTTCTCCAAAAAAGTAAAAACGAGATGCAATTCTAATGCGCGCGTGTGAGTTGTCATGACACAAGAGCTACATCTATAATATCTACTTTTCTGACTGTAGAATATGGAGCAACTTCTACTACCTACTGTATATCAGCTGTAGGTAGCAGAATATCGATCTATACAATAGATTACGCACAACCATTCAGCCTGTATCGCTTGTAACTTAACTTGTATATCCTAACGTTAGATCAAACCCAATATGTTGGCTACCACAAAATAGAAAATATTTCTCGAAGAATGTTCAAGTTTTTGGATTAGGTTAGTTAGTGGGACTTAAATGGACAGCGTCTGCTTGTTTGGGAGCTTTGGAAAAGATCTGTCGAAGCATTCGATAGAAAGGAGTCTCATTAGCTCACTAAAGTAACATCCGCCTGTGATGCAGGATCTTCTTGGCAAGCTTTGCAAGAAAAGCTGAGGGAACTGTCGTTCTTTTGACCTGAAAAATTGAATAAATTTTTGAAAAGTTGGGTTTTTCTGTGCATTTGCATTACTTGATATTAAAATTGGAAATGATCTACTTCAATTATTAATATATATTTTATGTTGCGTATTCGATGTCAATAATGATACATAGGAAACCCATGTACGAAATTTACGTGTATAAAAAGCATAGCCTTTAAGTTGGTAGAGGCCTATAATAGGTACCGTGAATTAGTGGAGCGTTGGTAGATGCCTATAATAGGTGCCATAGCTAATATAAGATGAAATTGTTTTCAGACAATTTCAAGTGAGGAGGAAGGAAATTATTGCACAATTTCCCAGCATATCCTTGAATAAGACAACAGGAAGCGAGACGCTCAGCTTCCCATGTACTACGTGGCAATAAAAAGCCAGCATTGTTTCAGATCATTACATCCAAACTCCGGATTCGAGGAGGTCGCTCGAGAATTACGATTACATGCAAGGTCAGATGCTCGATCGTTGTTGTGTTCACGATGCTCATGTTAATTAGCGTCGTGCTTTGGCAGCAACAATTATTACATTATTATTTCGATCAGAGTTCGTTTTCTATGAGCGATTTTAAAAAACATCTCTGGTTTGCTACTTAGAACTTTTTAATTCTTATTAGGAGCACACATTATAGCTCCTATAAGAAGTGAGCAGAAAATTCAAAATTTTTAATTATATTTAGTGAAGAATTTTTATGTTGAACAAAACGTAGAAAAAAAATAGATAATGGTACTTTGCGATTTAAACTCTCATTTAATCGGTATTTTTTTCGGTAAAAAAAATTCATAGAAATCACAGCAATCTCTTTTTGATGTGATACTGGATCAAAATCAACATGAAAAGTAAGGAATTTTTTAAAAGTTGATATGTGTGTAGTCTGTTTCCAGTGGTAAAAATATTCGAACGAGAACCACAATGGAGTCCACGGAAAAGAAGAAATATTTGCAACCACAACCTGCCGATAGTTATATATTTAAAGGCTAGAAATCTTCTTCCAGGTCTACGAGGCGGAGAAAATTTGATTTTCCCAGTGCACCTGCGGATTGTCCGTTGCTCTGCTTCGGGCCGTAAAATATAAGGCAAGAGAATTTCTAACAGGAATATATGAGAAACTTAAATTTTTTTGAAGCATTATGACCATGACCTGAACTCGAAGACTAACCGAAGTTTTATAACTGTTATTCTTAGCCTTCGCTACCAAACAAATTTGATCAAATTTTTCCTTTTTTTGATTGACTGAACTTTTTCTTCCATTACAGGTTGATTAAATAATTATAATTCACACCAAGATCAGTTTGAACAATTCTTGATTAAAAACAAGTCCCCTCACCCAGTAAAAGAATACAAAAATAAATCATTGGACAAACAAGCTATCATGATTGATAAAAAACACGAACATTAATCAGTAACCATTAATCACACCTTTAATGGCAAGAACACAGAAGATTTTACCCTTTTCAGGAATTTAAAAGTAGGTGATCGATTTGGTTGTTTATGTTCTTTCTTTAAGCTCCGGTTTTTGGGCCTTTAAAAGGATTGTGAAATGATCAATCAAGGCCATGCAGACTACCATTGTTCACAAGGTGTTGTTGACGCGCTCGCCTGAATGCTTGTTTACTCCAAAATTGGACAAATTTCGTGCATTATTAGCCGGCCAATAAAAGTATTGGAACTAGTGAACAAAATTGAACCTCCATCAGAGGATTTAAATGAACTAAGCTCACCTGAGTCATCTTCTAACTAATCTGAATAGAAGCGTCTGTGGCATTGTCCGCTCTGAATAAAGCTACAGCGTACTAAAAAAAATATGAAAAAAACGAAAAATATGTCAGCCAATCGAATGTGTTTTCTTTTTCTATAAAAGGCCTGGAATTGTTTTTTCATGTGCCAGAAAATAAGAATTAAAATGAAAGCTGCGTCATATTAAAATGAAAACCGCTTCATATAAAATAAAAGCCGCATAATACCAATTTGATTGTCAGTTTCTGGGGCTTTTGCTCATTTGTTTATTAATTAATCACTTCGTTAAACCTGCCCAGCCAGTGCATTATATTGACAATGGTTCATAATTGCAAATAAATAAATTAATAAATAAAATTTGGGATGAGAAAGCAGAACTTTGAAGCAATTGTCCAAAGAAAATTTAAGAGTATAAAAGTAAAATTTGCTCGTCACTTAAATCATATCGAATTTTTACATTGCCACAATTCACAATATAAGAAGAGAATAGACGATGTTGCCGTAATTGTAGACGAATGTCATATTGAATGAGCCTGTTTATAAGTACTTAATTCTAATTGAATCACGAGAGTGAGAAGGAATCCTTATGAAAAAAACGCAACCTAAATGTTTAATAATCAATGTGATGTGTGAGTTCCACGGTACATGAATTGTGCAACTCGTAGGAAACTTTTCATTTTAATATAAAATTTTGTGTAGAGTTGTAATAATAATTTAAAAATAAAGACAATAATATTTTAAACAATAAATATGATGCTGCACCGACTTGTTATTCAGAACTTAAGTCGGTTAAAACCACGAAACAATATTATTGGAACAAATGTACTGTCGATGGAATAAATGGGTGAAAAATACTACTAATCTAAAGCTGGATTAGAATATTATTCCTTCGGATGGTCTAAAAGATCGTATATGCTGCGAAAAGATGCAAATACTTCGGTGCCATACCATGCACGCAAACATCTTCCTCTATCTAGCTGTTGTCTGAGGGGAGAGAACACCGCGCTTCTTCCGTCGCTTGTATCTGCAACAACGTAACCTACGGGAGTTTTTGGCCGATGCATAGCAAAGAGGGAGACACTGCGTGTGATGAGAAAAGAAATCCAATCTGTGTTTCAATTTTATTGAAGTACAAGCCCAGTCTCCTTGCCGATGATTTTGCATGGAGGGAAGCCGCGCGATTTTTCGTTGTTTTGCAGCTAGGAGACTGCGACTGAATTTCTAAGAGATGAAAGGAATTATGGATTGTTAGGATGCCTTACTCGATCGTACGTAAATTGCTGGCGAGCCCGAATTCACGTCGAATGATATTAAAATACGAATTTTCTTTCGAATATCAAACATGACCTTAGTAAGCAGCCGGCTATTTTTTTGAGATCATATTTAATTTAGAAGAGTTTTTTAAACGATACGTTTATCGTCCCAGAGGGAAGATCGAATTTTTTATAATCTGGAAAAAGTAACCGCGTCACCTGAACTGTCTACTGTAATAATCACATAAAAGTTATCATTTAGCGACAATGAAAATATCAGAAGAAAATTACGGGATAAAACTACACAGAAACTTTCATATTAAGAGACAACTGGCAATAAAAGACCCTAGAGAAGTTCGTTAAATGCACCCAAAACAGATCATTGAGCGGAAATGTAGGACGCGCACGGCGCTAGCGAACTGAATAAGGTTGAACGGTCAATCTAAATCAGCAGATTTGTCAGATTTGGTCGACCTCGCAACTTCGAGGCGAATTTCTTCCAGGAAATCTCAAAGACAAAAATTGAGACGTCGAATTTTAGAGATAAAGGAGAACTCGATTTCAGGGATGACGAACCTCCAACTCCAAAAGGTTCTTGCTCACTAAATAAAAAATTTCACTAAATTGTTTCACTTGCGTATAGTTTTCATGTTTAAATCAATTTCGTATATGAGCGCAAAAACAGTTTCGCTAATCCATTTCTTTTCTGAATTAAATTTTCAGAAAGAAAAAAAACAATAATGGAAAGTTCATGCTAAATTATTTTGTTACTCAAAATTATTCAACAAATCAAAAACATAAAGTCAAATTTTTCTGTTCAATGTAATACAGGTAAATATAATAGGAACTGGATCTGTTCGGTCGTCCATTTTCTACAGCTTGTACCCGGCTGCCCTCTCGCCTGCCCTGCAGCGACCCAAGCTCCAGGAGCGAGCCGAGGTTCGCTCGGCCGCCGCTTCGAGACGCTAGCTGTCGGCTACACGGAACAATGATGGAAATATTGGAAGTTAGGCTATGTTTAATGAACGATAATGTTGCTATTTTATCCCCGGATCGAAATGTTTGAAATTAGGCTATGTTCAATGAATGATAATGTTCCTATTTTATTCCCGGATGGAAATGTTTGAAGTTAGGCTATGTTCAATGAATGATAATGTTGCTATTTTATCCCCGGATCGAAATGTTTGAAGTTAGGCTATGTTTAATGAACGATAATGTTCCTATTTCATCCCCGGATCGAAATGTTGGAAGTTAGGCAATGTTTAATGAACGATTATGTTCCTATTTTATTCCCGGATCGAAATGTTTGAAGTTAGGTAATGTTTAGTGAACGATAATGTTACTATTTTGTCAGACATAACGCGTTATTGCTGCTATTATGGTTGCTATAAAATAGTTACTTATGTTTTCATGTAAAACGCGCGTTATTGCAGCCATCAAACATAGGTACGAAAGGTCATTAAAAAATTGTTATCTGTGTTATAATATATAACGCATTAATGCAGCTATCAAGCTTAATTAGTAGCCATTAACACGTTGACACCGACTGCTTCATATACTAGAACTATTATTTCATTTTTTTTACAATATTATGAATTTAATATTTATCACTACGTCCTGGAGAAATTCACACCGTGGTACGCATATATGTACCACTTCGGAGTCAACTTGTAAGAGGCTTTAAAAAGTGGCAACTATGTTATATAGTTTAAAACGCGTTAGTGCAGCACTGAAATTTCGGCAGGCATTACAAATATCATTGAAAGAGGTTGCATATGTCATCGTGTAGAACGCGTTATTGCATTTATGAAGTTTTGGTTTGTGTTGAAAATAGTTGAAAGTGTTTCATAACGCTTGTGGCTCGCTATAGATAGTATAGTAAAATAGCTCGTTATATAAAATTTCTAACCTTCGCTTCTCTACACCTACAGATAGCGTAGAAAGAATTTCAACTTGAAATCCAGTGAATTACAAACGAAAAAAAAATTTAAATGTAGAGAAAGTCAAAAGAATCTATCTTTTCTACCGAATTATTGAAAATTATGGGAAATGTAATGAAGTTATAGTCGAACTATGAAGCCTACTTCAAGCAGCAGTTCTTTTAACAAGGAGCTACTCTCCTCGCTGCAGAATATTAGGATAGTAAGTGTCAATGAATTTATTGCATATAATGTATCATAAAGTTATTATAATTAATATATTTAAGATGACTGATCATTCGAAAACATACCGAATGAAATATATTTAAGATGACTGATCATTCGAAAACATACCGAATGAAATATATTTAAGATGACTGATCATTAAAAAATGCACTGATGATAAATCTGAATCTGACATAAAAGTTATTAAACCGAATTAATTAAGCCGCGACAAAACATGCATTCAATAAACGCCCATCACAGCATACGTGATAAAATAATGACATTAGTCAATGAGATCCGAGAGCTCCAAGAGCAGGAGGACAAGCATTAGTATATTCTTATTGCATACAGTAATATATATAAAATTCCAAGATATCATACACATAATTTGTCTGCAGAAAAATGTAAATATAATCTACCAATTTCCCTTCACAAATCATACAATAATTATAAAAATCCCGCTCCACTCTGCCATTGATGACAAATCGTGTCTGTGCGTGATAGTGATATGATTAAATAATAATTAATGCAGTTTAAAATATGATCTTCATCCTTCCGTGGAAGGAACGAAAATTCATGAATTTGTTCAGTTGAAGCTGAGTGCCGTATATACTGATTGTCGGAGCTAAATTTCCTAATATTAACTCGAGAAAACACTTCATACGATCCATTTAGTCGGAGTCAACTTGAGTGCTAGTTTTTTGCCCGATGTTAGGCATATAGGTTAAATAAATCGTATTGCAACCAATTTAAATCAGTCATTTTCCAATGTAAAGTTATCCGAAATGAATATTAACTAACGTACGGATAACTTTAAATTTGATAACTTTAAATTTGAACTAACGTGGATTACCAATAAACTTTTGTAATATATGGTGGGAAAATTGCTATTCAATAGTGCCGCAAAGTTCACCCTGCATATTAAGCTATAAATCGAACGCCATCCATCCCAGTGACCAGTCGTAAAAATCCACTTAGCGCAAATTAGCAGAGCTACGGGGCCTGGAGGCTGAGTTAGTCCTTTGTTGAGCGTGGGGCATGAACGCCGGGATGGAAATTAGCATAAAACGCCCGCGGGCACACACGCGACGACGACTTACGAACGCCCAGCGTTGTTGCAGTCCAAACCCATACGTCACGCCGCTATAATGTTCGAACCTGCGAAAAAGGCGGAGCTTAAACTGACCCGAGGAGTAAGCCAGCCGCAGCCAGTTCAGCCAGCCAAGCCAGCAGCGTTGGTAAGCCGTAAGGGTAAGCGAACAGCCAGTCTTTCGGTTCCATACCATCAGTACTTGTTGGAGCCTTGCACGGTATGGTTCTCGCAGCTCCTTGTCCCGGGAAGGTCAGGCCTCAGCGATCGTACAGATTTTTTGGTCTATGAGGCTATCCTGGATTCCTTAGAAACCAACGAACCGTGATAACGAAAATCGCTGAAACGCAGCGACTTACCAGAGTGCAGCGTTTAAAATCTTGTGTTAATTCAGTGACTTATAATTATCTTATGAAATCACGAATTTCATATTATAATAAACTTCGAATAATTTTTCTTTACATTAAAGTTCTGCTGACAATAACAGTGAACTCATAGTTATTATTGGTGATGATTTATCTGTCATTATAACAACAGTAACGAAGTGCCGACAAAATGTTTCACGAGAAAACCTCTAAAAACATCAGGCCGCAAGGGTCGCGAGAAAGTTCCTTGTGTTCCAAACATAAAATCCGCGAGGATTTCAAAAGACCGATTGTGTTCCTGTTGGTGGTGCTTCTTTTGAGCTTTCTGGCGGGGATTCCAGGCACAACGGCGCAGGATTTAAAACTCGTCGACAACGGATACGAAGGATTGATGGTCGCCATCGATGAGGGCATCCCTCAGGAACAATGCAAGAGGATATTGCACGGCCTCAAGGTAACTATTTCATTTTATTCGTTTGATTGCTTCAATTTATTTGTTTCATAATGCATGTAATATGTTACTGTACATAAACACGATCGACGTTATGCCACGTACTGTTTGAGTAGAAATTTAAACATGTCCATTAATTTTACATGTTACTTTTTTCTCACCAAATTTATTTCATGCACCTGAATTATATAAATAAATGCACGGTGACTTTTGCCGATCATGCAAAAATTACCATTAACTTGGACTAAATTTCGGTCAACTCCCCTGTGAATCGCCTTAAGAACCGCATAATTTTACCATTAATGCTGGCAGATGACATGTGCGAAGAGAAAGAATTTATTACCGCATTATACAATTTTTTTCTGAATGGGAGCAAAAACATTCGTTTCCAAAGCAGCTAAATGGAAAAATGCAGTATTTCATCTGCTGGAATGAACCATCATTGTGTACACGTCAATAGGTCCCCTAGTCAGAAAATTTATGGTTACTATCGAAATTTTCAACTAATTCGGGACTTAGGACGTTACAACGAGACCATCGCATGTGGCTTGCCGCTCTCCGTGCGTCTCGGTGCTCTTATTGCTGCGTTATTTCACAGCTGTTGATTCTTTGTTATTTTATGAATGCTGTTTTTTATATGTTAATAGCTTGTTGTTGATTAATTGCTGGTTACATCATTACCTTTTTCTTAGCTCATTTTCCTTTACTGGTCGTTTACTTTGTCACATATGAGCGTTCGGTGGGAAAATACGTTACACCAGATTCGGTATAATTTTGACAAACATCGTGATAATTTAATGATGTTACATATGTAATGAAGAGTAAATCTAACTCATTTTATATTTTTTTGCCATTTAATTTTCTGAATGTAAAAGATAAACAAATATTGTAGAAGGTCCACACATATTATTACTCATTATGTTGAATAACGAGCAGTTTTTGTTATGAAGTGTACCATCTTGAGTTAATTTTTCGTTGGTATGTTTTCCACTGAAGCAAATAATTGCTATGCTATGATTTTAGTTCGATAGATAGTTAAAGTAATGCTGGTTTTTGCCAGCTGCTAGCGAGTTGGCGCCTGGCTTAGGCTAACTCTTTTCAAAAGGATATAAAGTACTTAAGATTTTACAGCGGTTTGGGCGACTGTCTGCAATAATAACATTTCTGTGTCGTGAAATTCTATCTCAGTAGGACAATGCAAGGCTGTTTTCAAGTAGATGTCGGTATTACTGCCTTTTTTGTCATTCGGAAAAAGTCAAATATTTGCATAAAAAGTTGCAAACCGATAATAATGAATTATTGTAGCTAAATATCAATTAATCAAGTACAAAACACATATTAAAAAGTTTGATAAGCCGCATATAGTTCACGCGAGAATTCCGAGAAGCAAGCGAGCGAACGCTATTCCTATGTATAAATTAAATTCAATTTCAAAGGCCATAAAATTTGCTTCAGAAATTATCCGCACGGCAAGTACAGCGCTGAGAGGAGCACAGCGTTACCTTGATTCTATTATAGCAGTTTCCGGCGAGCGTATGATTAATTGTACTAGGAATCTGTGGAGGAAATAGCATGTTCAACAACTGTTCCATATCCCAGGGTCGCGCGCGCAAGCTTGTAGTCTACGGATTTCGCTCATACATTTCAAAGCTCTGCAATTCTCGGCTAGAGTTGGGAACGCTAAGTAATGCGAATGATTCATGCAAATAGTTTCTGTGGTTTATTTTGCATGTGCGTCACAAAGGCGCTCCCCTCGAGAAATTCGTAGCTTTTGTACAGCAGTGTTCCTCTGACATAAGATATCAGTGCATTAGAATAAATTTACAAGCGTCATCAACACAAGCATAACTAATTTTGTCCCGTAAAAGCTCATGAGGATTATTTGAGACCTTTTCAGTGATAAATAAAAAGAAATTTATTGACAGTATTATTGTACTATAATTTATGCATAACAAATTAGAACATTATTTCATAAACGCCTACAAAGTCGTTTCCAAAAAGTTGGATTCGTTTTCCAAAAGTTCCCAATTCCCCAAATAAAAATGTTATCCATTCTACTTCATCTTTTCCGACAACATTCGCTCGACAGTCAAGTGCGCAAGCAATAGTTTTCCTTTTATTTTGTGCCCCGCACATCCTGTTTCTGGCTGCACAACATTCCCTTGTTGTGTACGTCATTTATCGTTTCTTGCTAATGGACGGACGAGTGACAGGACTTTACGACGGTTCTGGCCGTGCACGGGGGAAGCCATTCCCAGGATTTACTTCATTTAACAGGTGCGCTAGGAAGTCGGAATTATTTAGTACAAAGTAAGTGAGCTGGACATGTGATGCAGCTTAGACTCCATGAAAGATTATTCTAAAGTATACACGAGTATGAAAATGACTTTCAAGCTCGAAAATCACTTTACTGGATTCTTTCTTTACTTACTTACTGCAACGCTATGTCATTTTTTATTATTATGTTATTTATTTTATCATTATTACTATTATTATTATGTTATTTATTTTCAACGGGATGCCGATCATCCCGTTGATTCCCGACAATGAAGATCATGACGACCTCAGGAGCTTATACGTTTGTTTATTTATATCCTGCCAATTTGCTTGATGAGGAGGTATGGTTTTATGACCTTTGGCAAGAAATTCCTTCAAATTTAATTACTCAGTTCAATCACGCATATGATGTTTATAATTCAAGCGTGCGTAACTCAAATGAGTTCCCTGTACTAATGTACATCCACGCTGTTTACACAGTATTGCTGGTACGGTAGAGTCCATGCGCTCTGTAAATAAACGCTTAGCGATCTACTGCATCAGGGAGCTTGTGCAAACATTCACAGATGAAATAAATTTTATTCGTAAATGGTTTTCACTTATCGCTGTAAGAGTGCTTTATAGCGAGATTATCATATGTTTTAGTAAATGCACTCGTAACTCGCAAAAAGATGTCCGTTGGGCACCACAATTCCTCTTCCATATATGCCCTAAAAAATCTTATCTCTGAGAACAAATGCGAATTATGCAAGGAAAGAGAAATTCCAATTCGGCAACAAAAAATAATAACCAAGGATCTAATAAAACAGTAATAATCGTGGCAGTTCTCACAGGTTTGGTGGTTCTGATTTGCTCAATAATAAAGAGCATGAAACCGCGGATCTGTGGCTGAGGCAGTCATGTGTAGTGGTGGGTTGCTGTCGCGCCGCCGGCGAGGGGGTACCCATTTAAAAGGAAACAGGCGTCGCCGACACCTTCCTGTCCTGGAGGCCTAACAAAGCTAATAAAAAATAATAACAAAACGGATTATTTGTAGCCAATTGATAAAAAATAACAAAAAACGGTTTATTTTTAGCCAATGATAAAAAATAATAACAAAACGGATTATTTGTAACCAATTGATAGAAAAATAACAACAAAACGGATTATTTGTAACAAATTGATAAAAATTAACAACAAAACGGATTATTTGTAGCCAATTGAAAAAAATAACAACAAAATGGATTATTTGTTACAATTACTAAAAAAATAACAACAAAACGGATTATTTGTTACCAATTACTAGAAAAATGACAACAAAACGGATTATTTGAAACCAATTGATTAAAAATAACAACAACACGGATTATTTGTTACCAATTACTAGAAAAATAACAACAAAATAGATCATTTGTAACCAATTCTGGTGATAACGCGTTCATGCGAAGGACTGTTTTTTATACAATTTAGGATATTTTTTTTAGCGATTGATACAATTCAGAGGATCTGGCACTCAACTATAAAACCGTTTTTTTAACAGCGACGGTATAATTTTTTATAGATGGAACAGAATAAACAATGGGTTAGTTTTGATATTTCAGGGATGGGTAGGCTGAAGAGCATTGCTTCAAATTTATTTGCTCGAAGATAGGCACGCATTCGGCAACATGAAATGTGTTTGAACCACCAATGATTTATATAAATGTCGAAATATGGCTTCAATATAACGATGACTTATGATAATATTCATGTAATGATACGCGTAAAAAGATAAGTTCCACGAGTAGCCGAGCTTTCTTTACCACAAAAAAGTGGATATCGATAATTCAGTTGACCGTGAGTGTTATACAAACTAAATCTGGCCTTAATTATTACATAGTTTCAATGCCTATAAAGATAAGCTTTTCTAAAGAGCATTAGTTGATTTTATTTTTTTCCCCGAGCTGTTAATTTCGTAAAAACAGTTTACGAAATAAAGAAAAATTTACTTGATCGACACTAAGACGAAAAAAATGCCACGAAATAGTCTTTTACGTCATACATGTCTAATCAAGCACGTAGTGTTGTACTGTAATTCTATAATTAATTATATTTTTAAATGCTTTCACAATCTCGAAATTATGTCGAGTGGTTACAATCTTGAGCAACTGTCGTGAATGTGAATGATTCATTTTTATTTTATAAAACGGGAATTCTTGTACCATTTTTCTCAAATTGATAATCAGCGCAAAAGATTTAATTGAATATTTATCGTTACGAGGAACGATTCAATTTGTATTAAGGAGGCCACTGCAGGATCGAAACAAAAACGATTCAGATTTTCATTTCCATGTCAGCGGCAAATTCAATAACCGCGTTCTAATTTCTCCCTAAAAAATGAAAGAATCATTGTCCAAGTAGCGAGGCACTTTTTGCGCTTGTGCGGGTTATCTTTGCCCAGTTTAGCACGGAAAATGGGTGTATCAGCTCTACGTGGGCAAAGTCCATCACTATTTGGACAACATGATCAGTTAATTTTCTGAGTGTGAAGGGTCTAAGGTGTTAGGTAAAATGCTACAACAGATGAAGACATTGTTGCTGGCCACTAAAAACAATCATAAATGATGGCACAATCCGAGGATATAATTAACGACTGCGGTGCCTCGGGACTTTGAATTATTACGATTGTCCCGCTTAGCATCGCGCGCGATGAATCCCGAGATTAATGGGCCCTCGCAAAACGCCCAAGGTATATCTTGCAAATCCACCGTTAAAATCTCATTTATAATCGCTAATGCCGCTTTGGTTCCTTTGCTGTTGCACCTGAACGGTGAAATAAGATGAGTATTTCTATGTTGAAAACAAATCGAGTTGCTAATAAATGGAGAAATGTTTTCGCGAATGACCATAGTTTGTTTGTGCTTTATTGTGCGACGTTACGAAGGAACCTATAATTTACAGTTAACGAATAAAGAATTTTTACCTGTCCCATACGCGCATGTAGTGGGAACATAACTTTTTCCCTCAAATTCGCACGGTGAATACTCATGAAAATCTAATAAAAATTTTTCCCAAAATTTCAATTCATCACCAAATGGCGATGAATGGAAACTAATGAAAACTTACCAATCATTATAAATTGTTCGGTCTCACTCTTCATCAACGAGCGTATCAATTGCTCGTTGAATGGAGCAAAAAAATCCATTATAATCTCATGTTGAAAATCCAATGAGATTCCCTCGATATTTAGCCCAGTCAGATCTAGCCATGAATATTAACCAGACTGATTACCATAGTCGATTTGTAGGAAACTCCTCTATGACAGAATGGCCCGTGATTGCGCTGCCTAAAGTATGCGACTTATAGTCTCTTGCGTTCGTTTCAGTCGGCGATCGATTTAGCAATTGAACATTTGACGATGTTTCGATCTCGAGCTTTCATGTTGTGACGTCAGAGTTCTTGTTTAATGCCCAGCTACTATGGAATTCATTGTGCAGTTTATAATGCCTTTCTTTATAATCGCTGATGTGGAGAAAAGTTGTTTGTAAAAATAAATTGTTCGGGTTTGTGAATTCCGCCGCATGATGGCATCACAATAAACTTTTAGGAAAAATATATTAGATGAATAATCAAATATCCGTTGATAATCACTACATAAGGATTGCTCAGTAATGATCGCCAACGTTTCAAACACATATTTTTAGAATGCGCACGTTAGCCTGTAAGTATTTTCAGTATGATAGAATACACGTTTTCTAACAACTGCATCCAAAGCCGAACCAGTTGCACCAGTAAACAAGAACTAAATTTCAGTATCCACTGCCAGTGCTCAACATAAGTTAAAAAGAACCGGGTTTTCCTTGTCCATGCAAATGCTTATTGTTTACATGTTCTGATCTGGGCTTCTCTAGATTGCAACTCGCGCATGTTGCTGCTGATGCGTCTGTTTCCGAAAATCTGCAAATTCTAATGCACCTGTTCCCGAACACATCGGAATTATGGAATATCATCCAGGATATGGTACCTGAGCATTTTTGCTTTCCGCTTAATGATTAGCGAAGGGTTCTCGGAGCAACCCGAGCTAGCTTGTTATTGTAGCCAAGGGAATAGGAATAAATTATACAGGGCATCAAAGATAATGCTGCTCCCTTCATGCAAAAGTGGGAACCGGATGACAAAAGCGTGGAGTGTTATTCCTTGATGACAACTCAAACATGAGCTCAGCCAGTATGTTGACGCATTAATCTTGCATTGATCTTGCGTTATATCCATCATTTCGAAGTGAATCTCATCGCAGGATAGACATAGAGTAGTTTTCTTGTTAATGAAATTTTTACAGAGATGGTACCTTATTTTATCGTTGAACGAAAAATCTATTGGATTATAGTCTCTATTTTTTTTTTAGTTTCCTGGAGTAGAATTCATACTAAATCATTCAGAAACTGGAGGAAGACTCGAGGCCAGTAAATATCGGGAAGCAATTTCCTTTCTGAAGAAAATTTGGGTATCATCACATAAGTGTGAGCGTTTATAAAGCACCATTAGGTTTTTATCGGGCCAGCGACGCGGACATTTTGTCTTCGCTACTAAACATTATTTATGAAGCTCTAAACTGTACTCTATTAATTTTTCTTGCCTTGTATACGCTTGCTGAATATAAAGTAAATTAGTACAATTTTTCTGAAACAGCCGTATAGGATAGGTAAGTACTGAATATAAATGCAGGGAGGAGGCTTCAATAAAACCTAACTTTGAATGCAAATTTTACGGGAACAAGCCTAATTAGCATGTGTAGGTCCTTCAATTAACCAATGGTAAACTGATTCACAATGGAAAATTCATGGTTTTTGTCGACTTATTGTATATAAGAACTATAATTTAAACTGAAATCGTTTACTGATAGATCTAGTCTATTGTCTTACATTATCAATGAATATTTATGGTTATATTATTCGTGAACTCATGCTCATTAAATGGCGACGCCCACGCTTTACACAATCAGATTTAATGGATTTGCGTCCACCGGCGTATTTACAGGACAATTTCGATAATCGTTTTCGTTCTAAAAATTTCATGCATTACTGGTTAATAAATTGAATTGAATCTCGAATGTTGTATAAAATCAGAATTTGTTTATAAAATGAATTGTTTAGTGGTAAAATATGAAAAAAGCTTGCTTAATTTAGGCTAGTAGCCATCGATATGGCATGCAAGCGTCCATTGCTAATGCATGAACGCAAAGCAGGCTCTGCCAGAACATCCATGCCGCGAAGCCAGAGTCAGGCAGCGCGTAGTATCTTTTTTTCCATTTGCATGAGCGACTATAGCGCTGCCGAACGGTTGACTGCGCACAGACTTGTTTCTCGTCCGTCGGACTTGAAAAAATTCACGGAAATATTTCAAGGATAGGAGCGGTGGTTGCGTTCAAATAAAAATTTTACTGCACATTGTGGAATAAATTTGTGATCTTAGATGCCTCCTGGTGTGTGTTAATTCAGAATGGACACTCAAATTTAATTTATGGGTTTAAAATTCGCAAACATTATATCACTGGGCATGAATTGCACTTTAAATATAAGTTTACAATGAATTCAAGAATTATGCCCATCATACCCCACGCGAATTTTAAATACGCTTTCAATTCACGTTTCTGGTGAAAGATATCACTCCCATTTTCATCCTGACAATTTGACAGCTTTGAAAAATAATTTCCGCCCTGAAAGAGAATCTGGATCGTCCTTAGAAACGAATTAGAGCAACGTTGGGAGAACATATAATCTTCGTTTTGAAAGTAATCTTCTTAGGAGAGGATTACTAATAGCTGCACTCCCAGAAACTTGAACAATAACCGTGAAGTCTGTTCTTTAAGTCTTATATCGTGCCGTTGTTCTCTTCGTACCTGCACAAAACGACGAAACTTCCTTCCCGAGAAGAGCGTTTCTTGAACGCTGCAAAGATTTTAACTCATTTCGTATATCTGGAGGATGGATCTATTTCAACTTAGGATATTTATTTAGATCTAGTTATTACTGGAACTATTTAACGCGGAGTTTTTATGTCTGATCCTTGAACGATTCAAGCTCAATATTTACTCCAACAAATAATTAACTTTGATATTAATAATAATCATAATTTTAAAATAATAATAGTAATAATAATAATAATCATAATAATAATAATGTTAATAATAATCTTAATAATAATAAGAGCTTCACTCACTTGGATATAATGATAATTTAATTGAAGTATAATTGTAAAAATGAATGCCAAAAGCTTTCCGTGGTTGTTTCCAAAGTTATTGGAACGAATTTTTTTGCAGAACTTTCATTTATTTGATTATTGATTTCTTTCAGAAGGATGTAACAGTGCAAAAAATACTCTAATACAGGAAAAAATGACTTCATTTGCCGTTTCAATTTGTCGTAAATATAATTTATAGAAAATCATCGGTAGTTGATATTTTTTATACGCAAGTTTCAACGTTTCTATATAGTCTGATTTCATTTTGCTTCGTCATTCACTTCACTCAAAAATTTTCCGACCCATGCAGTACGGACTAGAACTCTATACTAACATCACCGCTTACCTTGATGAAATACATGGTCGGGTATCGATAGGCCAAGCATCGGCCTTCGAACGGCCACCGAAAATCCCACGAAAATCACCGTGTAAAAAAGGAGCGGAGTTTGGACATGGAGACGTGCTCGGGAATGCTTATGGTGGATAAACGCAGCACCGGAGTTGGACTAGGATATCGTGTCTATAAGGACGCTGTGATAATCCAAGTCCCTTTAGCGTGGCACCCTTAAACGCCAAATGCTACCTGGTCCTCAAATAAACCCTGTTTGCCCTGCGTGATTTTCTGACGAACCTGCAATTTGTCGCCCTTTCCGAAGGCAAAAATTCCAAGGCTTTGTTTCTTTTTTATTGTGAAGGATATGAAGGATTCGCCGCCTAGGCGTATTTAATTATATACTATCGTAAATCCCCATTTACGGATTTATTGAGTAGTTTTTTTACAATTAAAATGAAATTAATTAAATTCCAATGACTATCGAATATATAATATATCCATCATAATCAGAAATGAATGGAACTTGAAAAGTTTTTTGAGACGATGTTCATAATTTCCAGCACTGAATGATGTCAGTTCATGATAGCTAAATGGTCGGCACTCAAGCGCGCTTTCCTCAAATGGTGGGCATTTGAGGCACGTCAAACAAACCAGTCATCCTGGAGAGATGATGACTCGTTCATACCCAACTGAGAATCATGGCAGTATTATGGTGGTGACTGACAGGCATCTCTTTCCATCATTAAGACGTCCGTAATTTTCTGTTAGGGCTGTTCGGGTATGGAAGACCGCGCGCACTGGCGTGACCGAGAGACCACTCTAGCTGAAGAAATAATATGTGAATCATTCACCTGCAGGAAATTCCTTCCATACCAAGTGTTTGCCCGAGAATGAGGTGGTGTCTGTCTGTTTGTCTTACAGTGAAGCTTGATGTATTTTGCGATTTCTGTGTGGTATCAGAATGAAAATTTTAGGTGCAAAGTTATGCCCTTTCTAGCGTGGGAAAGAAAGTGAAATTTTTCGTCGCTAGATTGTGATCTTTATCATAAAGACATAAAAATTCCTTCAAAATTCAAGGCTCATGCAATTTTTGGCTCTATTATATTCGTCAATCATGCATTATTCATCAGGTTCTCAAAATTTACTTTTTATCATTAATCTTACATTATTCGTCAGGTTCTCAAAATTTACTTTTTTAATTCAAGAACGATGACTCGATGAAAAGTTTATTCAGATAGGTGGCATATTCGCATCATTCAAATGACTAAAATTTTTCATCTACTAATCATTGAATTTGAACAAATATAAAAATCGCGAATCCGATAGTTATGATTTGATAGATAGGCAATTTGATTTTTTATTTTATTATAGGCAATTGGATTTTTGATAGATATAGGCAATTTGTACCATAGCTTCGTGCATGAAGGAATTCGTTCATGAAAGGAATTTGCGTAGATCTGTGAATATACAATTATTCGACTAGTGACATGCGCCGGCTGAATGTTAGTTCATACACTCGAATGCTAGTTTATGCACTCGAAATTTTATTTCGATGTCGTGTGTAACCAAGTTATAAAAATGGTCAGTAAGAAGATTTAGATCCACAATTTTTTTGGAAATCTCCCGTAATTCTCATGCCTTTCGGTTGGCTTATGCGATTTACAGCCTCTCGGCACCCGCAATCCAAGTGAAGATGAGCTTTACTTAAGAGATTAAATCTCAGGTTTCTTATTACGTTTTAAGAGGCTTTGAAGACTAAAAAAATATGTATAAGAAGATGCGTACACTTAAGCTTGGCAGTAATACGGCTTGTTTGACATTCAGGTCTCGCCCGTCTACGAACAGGTATCTTCAGTAATCTGCCTAAATGACCGCAATAAAAAATGTATATATTAGGCCTACGTAGACTTGGAAATTGTATATGGCTCCATCCGCGATCCATTGAAAATTTAATGGCTAATGTCAGTGCACAAAGTCTGGGATGTGCTCATCGTGTCATGAGTAATATTGAAATTCTTAGTTGAAGAAGAATGGAAAATTGAGATATATAAATGATTTAATCAATCATTGAAAGGAGGATAATTGCGATATCCTAGTATTTATTGAATGAGGGATAAATTTGTGTTAATTCGGAAGGAAGCATCATAGTGAATTAATAAAAATCATTAATAATGGAAAGATTTATCCATTAACCCAATTATTAATTTGCATATAAAAAAATAAACTGTGAGATTTGAGGCCAACACTGCGATCAAGCAGTACTGAAAGTAAGGCTTAGAGGCAACCAGTTATATGGCTAACAGGAACGCCTGAAATGATTCATGTGTTTCGTACACGGAAATGCTTATTGCTCAAGGTACATCTCAATCATTTGAAGGAGAATGCTGCCATATATATAATTCAACCAAAATTCCAATATTGATAACTTTGAAAGCCATCATGACAAATTCTTACTTAATACGATTCAATTAATAAACATGTAATTCATGCAATTAATTCACCCTAGATTCTAATATTGTATAACTTTGAACGACAACTATATAAGATCAATTATCACCAATAGTTATTCAATTAAGCCCAATGGTATCCATCAAATATTAATTTCTCATCAATAGATGAGATCTTGAAAGATATTTCCGAAAAATAACAATGGATGAATTTCCTTGTCAAACGAAACGAATGCAGCTGCCAGTTCTTTCTGGAAGCGTGCATTAGTACGAGGGGTGCGTCTTTCATCATCAGCTCGATGTTTGAATTATTAATTGGTCGCTAATTGGACGATATTTTTCTCCAAACTAAATTGCCTCTTTCTCAATATTCTGCCAGAAAACCTCGCTTTTTGTTTTAGTTATTTAATAACGCTCAAAAATCAACTCGCTATATTTGAGTCCCCAAACTTTAAGTCTCCGGTGAGTTGGTCTCATGATTTTATGCTCGCTTGAAACCCTTTGATGAGCGTCAAAATACCAGACACTAATTAATATAATAAATCCATTTGTGAACAATTAGCTGACAACTAAAATAAGACTTGCTTGTTTGTTTTCTAAACATTTATTTACATACAACATTTAAAATGTAAATAGACAGTTCTGGTTCTAAAATGAAGACATTATTACGTCTAGGTGAGATTTCAGAGGTCAGTAATTGTTCATAGGCGTTACTTTTACGCTTGAGTAAACTGAGCAGGTCTGAAAAATGGTTTTGGGCAGGAGCTAAGACTCCCTTGAGGCTCTCAGGTATAATGTGGTGATCAGCCCGTGCCGGAAATTGTCATTAATTACTTTCTTGTTCTCTTGTTGCCGTGAAGACAATTGAAGACGAGGCTCCTGGGAGGCATGCGCGTCACAAACTAGTTCCCTTTCGTATGTCCTTCAGTTAAATAGATTTTAAGCGATTTATTTACGTCATGTGCAGTGATAAATGAAATCACACATTCTTCGAAAAAGATGAATATTATACATAAAGTTTCGTTAATTTTTTCAAGTCAATGGTAATACATTTGTTCTCACAAACTAGTATAAAAACTTTTGTCAGTTTCATCCGAATGCATGGAAATTAAATGAAAAATTCGATTCACTAATCACAAAAATTAATTCCTAATAAATATAAGATCTTCGAATCATCTAAATAAGTGCTTATTAACTCAATTGAAATTGTAAAAGGTCGTTGCGGTCAACTGTACAGCCAAGATGGAATGAACCTCATGGCTTTAGTGAACTAAAAAAAGTCGGAGACCGCACAATGGAGCAAAAGGAACGAGCGATCCTAAACAACTTAGACAGGGTTTGCCGGACTGTCTCTCCGTTGGTTCAAAGCCCTGGAAAATCGACAATAATCACCAGCCATTGTGTTCCTAATGTACTGGCCTTGTGATACCTCAACCGGAGCCAATACCACAATGATTGGACTTTCAATTGATTCTCTTGTAGGCACCAATCACTCTCACTCTGCCGTCATTCCAAATGAGAATCTAACTGGCAGAATTTTGGTCATATTACTAATTTGGCATCGCCAGAATGATTTTTGAACATTTTACTTACAATATTTCATCAATGAGAAAAACCTGTGTTGACATTTTAGCTTTACGATGCGAATGAATAAAGACAACTGTTTCCATTTAAATTTTGTGAGATTCCCTTGATCTTATATTTAACCAATTGCCAGTACAAGCAGTTAAATGCATTTTATAACATCAGCTGTCGACAATTCAATAACTCCAAGTTCATCGCTCGAGTTGAATAAATAATAAACGAAATATTTTTTCTCTTATATGAATGCTGAAATTCTTTCAGCACACATTAGCATAAGCATGCAATAAGCTGCTCTTCTAAAGGCGTCTGTCCTCCTGGTGGCATTTATCATTAACGACAACTTCAACAAAACGACTTAGCCAAGAGACAAGTGGAATTTATTTAATAAAAACAGCAGGAAGAAACAAGTGGGTAAATCTCTAAGCAATTAAAAAATTCTCGGAACGTTAGACTTGCCGTAAATTGCTTTGACTCGTTGGCGTTTCCAGCTCTTAACGTTGTGTGGATTTTATCGTTTGAAGTTGCACTTTTCCGTCAGGAGTCTCGGGATAAAAGAAACCACCACAAAACCTCGGCTCCAGAACAATGGCTCCTCTGCTCAGTGTTTAGGTCTTCACGTTTTCTGCAGACCGACGCTGTCTTCTTTAGCTCTAGTCTTCCACTCGTACTGATGTCGCCAGAATGGCTTGGATTTCTGCAGAGCTAAAACAACATTAACTAATAGACAACAACATCAAGGTCTTTAACAATTAATTCGTTTGCGTGTTTGACATTATTATGATATTTTAGCGGAGCTGAAAGCAGGGGATGAATAACCTCAATGAAAATGCGTATAAGTAGAATTTGGCATTAGTTGTGGTATTAAACTAATGTGTTACCCAAATTAATAGCTAACAAATTTTAGAAACTAGCGTAGCATCATAATTATTATCATGCGAATTTCATAGACACTACAGTATTTACGTCTCAATTTTTCCGAACATTCTCCCTATTTCTATCACGCTAAAAAACGGATAAAATCATATCCTACAATTCACTTACGCAGTTCTGCCTTCGATCAATTCTTTGATTACAAAAGCCGATTTTTCGAGAAATTGGCTTTTTCACTATTCCTTGCTACAAAAAACAACTCGGTTTTCAAGTGTGGAAATCCCTGTGGAAAAGCGGACTGGAGCTCTAGTGTTGTCGTTGGGTCCCGAAGGGAGAGACGACCCAAGGCAAGTCGAGGCGCTGCCAAAACTCAAAAGTCTGTCTCGACGAGCGCAGGTAAATGAATGGCGCGGTCTCCAGTCGACTCAGGTAGTCTGCTTCCCAGACTAAAAGTGAGAGAAATGTTTCGTTGCGCAGTCTCAGCTCAAGTATTTTCTCATGGTGAGCTCGGCTGCCAACGCGATCAGGCTTTTTGCTCGATCATTTTATCTTTCAGAGGGGAGAGATAACTTCAAACGAAGTCGTACGTTACCACAGAAAAAGGCTTGTCTTGCTCATTTGAAGGCAAACATTTGTATGTAGATGCATATGACGGTTATACTGATTTGTCTTGATTTACTTGTTTTCAGGCGCTCAATTAGGGCAATTTTTCCAAGTATTATGACGAATCTAAGAAAATCAATATCCTTGCAATCTATTCCTCAGATAAATTTAACCGCTATACTCCGTCAGAACTCAGACGCCCAATTTCCTGACCAAATTTTTCTTTCATCGTCATCCAAAAAAGGGGCTGGCGCGACTCATTTGCAGCATGGGCTTGCCGGAGAAAAAATGAAGTGGAATTGAAAAATAGCTCCCGAAGACACTTTCCGTTTGACAAACGACACTTGAGCAAGAAATGGCTACAAGAAACCAAAATGAACAGGCCCCTTGAGGCGCTGTATCGGACGACGCATTTGCTTCCAGTGAAGCGTCGAGTTCTGGTCGCAGCCTCGAGCTTCATGTAGTTAAGACCTTAGTAAGCTCTCGAGTGAGAGCTGCAAACGCGGCAGTAACACATTAAAGAATTTATTTACTTTAACTAAACAAAAATTTGTTGTTTTTGTTGTAATTGAGGTTCTCGGTTAATAAATTTTGGTGCTACGTTGAGAGGCCGCGGGATCTCTCATAAGAATTCGAATGAGGTAGGCTCTGAATTTGTAACAGGTGTATAATTTGTTTATTTATTTTTAATTATGGAAGGATTTTAGAGCTACTGAAAGTTTTGTTTTGTTCAAATTATGCGTACGGGATAGTAATTTTTTACCGCTGTGACGCTGAAATCAATGTTTTGGTAACTTTTGATGTTAGGTGCGAGAAGAAAATTTGCAATATTAATATTAATTTTAAATGATTGCCAAACAATACATGAATGAAATTTATGAGAAATATCAGTGCTAATTAGCATAGAACAAATTGCGCATTGATTTTAGTTCATGATATTTCTAATCGCGGATAAATTTTAGAAGATATTGTTCCATCTTTCAAATACAACGAATTACGTTGTTCAATATCGCGTTTTTTAAACATTATTCTAATTTGATAGAATTTCACCATCTGTTCAATGAAAATGTACCCTACATATAAAAATTTCTTTTACAGGCCTCTCTCAGAACTTTAGTTCAGAATTCGTTACCATGTTGGAAGCCTGAGCTATTATTTACAATGAGAGACTTTGGCAGTTAAGAAAGACTTTGATCTAATACCGAGCGCAGTCGGATGACATCGTCCTACTAAAGCCAAGTCTCTTCCAGCGGAAATTCTGGTATATTCGCTTTAAAAAAATTGATACCAGGGATGGTCTAACGTAAACAGCTGGAGAGACTCTCGACGTTGATGGAAGAGCCCCACTCGAGCCTTCTACTCGTCTTTTCGATTATGATCCTCAAGAATTTTTGGGGTTTAATGAGGTGACTAATTAGTGTTTGAATAGATAAATCACTGATAAATTATGAAATAAGGATTTGGGAGAAACCAGGTATAGGAAGTAGATTGATGGGATTGAACACATAATTGTTCACTGTAGAGATAGCTGAATTTGATGGATTAAAATGAAAATAATCCCTTAATTGATAGGTTTTACAACAATTGTGATGGCTTTCATTGAATTTTAAAATAAATTTTAGTGCAAGTAATAAATTTGAACAAATAATAATCTACATAACACTTTACAGAAATATTAAATTTTCACACCTTGAATAATTTCAAGTTAGGAAAACTATTTTAGCTTTATTGGCTTCTCCATTCCAAACCCAAATGTTTAGCGATTTATATCGTTCAAATATCACCGAGGCTTACAAAGTATCATATTCAGGGATGATTCATTGCATTTTTAGGCTAATATTTGAGAGAAAAGAACAGATTTACGACAGGCAAGTGGAAGGATGTCTTCGGCAAGTTTTCTTTGGTAAGCACGCAGCGCTGCGCCGGAGTCGACAGCCTCCCGTCTTTGTTTTGCTAACCAACAAATTCCTGATTGTTCGGTGTTGCTTCTACACCTGAAAAGTCCGTAGATAACAACGAATGCTGGTGTCATAACATTGCTTCTGAAGCGCCCTTGTGGGTGTCATGCGAAATTGCCTCGCCATGGAATTTATTGAATTCCTGTAGCGAGACTCCTAAATTAAGTAATCAAAATAGACGGATCAATTGTTTTAAATATAGCATTCCAGAAATAGATTGAATATTTCTTGAACTAGTGAGATTCTATATGATGCCGTTGTATTTCCCTGTCAAGGGAATATCCGCACGTAAAGTTGTTCTGTAATAAACTCGAAAAATTTACATCGATGTTTGCTTTAAGTTGTTCAAACATCAATACATTAATGCTAACAACTAACAAAGTTTCCTAGTTTATTATTAACTCCCACCATTTATCGATTCTCTCTCCTTGCCACCCAACAATCTTTATGGCGGGATGTGCGCTCTTGAGACAGCGCAGGCTGGCAATGGCCTCTGTATTGCCTTCAAGATATTTTGGCCGAAGAAATTCTGTCTCCTCGGAAGAAGGTGTCTCGCTTTGGGGCGATACAAGTGTTTTGTAGACAGATTTGCTGCTAGGATCTTCCGAGATTTGCAGCGAATGAGAAGCACCAGGTGGCCCATCTGATCAACCGATGAGATCGAACAAATGCCCGCACCAAAATAATAACATCGTATTTTTTAAATTGATGCCAGTGTTAGAAGAATTGGGAGAGAATTTAAATTTTTTTGTCGACACTTGTGTAACAGAAGTGAATTATGTATTATGTCTACGTATTACTACTTATTATGTTTATTCTGGTCCTGCACCTACAGTAATAAACGTGGTTGATTTGCTATTACTTCTTAAAACAATACTTTTTTTATTTCACATTTTAATTTCTTATTTCTCACTGAGTTGTAAATTATATGTTTTATCCTCATACCTTTCCAATCTAGTGGTTTTGTATGCAATATATGTTGCCTATTAGTAATATCAAGTGGAAAGTAGATAAATAGTAAGCATTCTAAGGAAGGTAACCGGTGATTAAAAGTGAAAAATACCAACTTGGAAATAAAATTTACATACATGATTAAATGTAGCTGTTTTACGTTACATCAACTTATTTTTTTATTATCACTTTAACTTCTTGAAGAAGACTACCCTCTGTTTTGGACACTAAGACATTGCGCCTTGATTCAAACAGGTAATGCTGAATTCTCAAATGTTATCTTAGATTTACCTTGAAAAACTCTGAATCAAACACATGCCTCACATCCTCCTTTTTTGTTCTCGTGCAGACGGTGCTGGGGGAATTCTCATCGGAGCTCTACGCCAGCACCGGCGGTAGAGCCTCCCTGAGTCAGGTTACTGTGGCCCTACCGCGCACCTGGGGAGATGACCTATCTTCTTGCGCTTTAATGCAACCGTTGACATCAGTCGCTCCTCCCGTCAGGCCTCATGTCTCCATCACTAAACCCCATCCAGTTTTTGGTAACAGGCCATGGGCTCAGCAAACTCAAGGCTGTGGTAAGCCTGGAGATAGAATATACGTGGGAGCAGATCTCCTCAATTCTGCATCGAACGACACACATTCTTACACTGCACGACTCCTGCTCGCAGAGTGGGCTAAATTCAGATGGGGAATATTTGAGGAGCGCGGGCACTATGGAGATGCGTTATATCCTCCTCTATACCGAGACCCTACTACTCATCGTCTGCGTCCCAACGAATGTTCTGACCCAACACAAAATCAAGTTCCGTTTTGTAGTTCTAAGCAACACGTGCCTGAAGCTCCCACGAAACACAACGCCCTCTGTGGAGGGAGACCTGCGTGGGACATCATCACGCAATCTGATGATTTTTCTACTGAAAAGTGAGTAACTGTTAGATTTAGACTTGCTGTAACGGCAAGGCTCATGAAAATGTTAATTAAGGTTCTTCAGTATAGATTGAATCTTAAAATGTACTATTCTTTGCTCCCTTTCTAAAGCTAGATTATACCTATGGCTCAAATCTTGTTCCAAAAAAGAGGCTTTTTTTTAGAACAAATGAATGATAATATTAATAATTGATTCCGTTTTGCGAGTGTGATTTGGTGTTGCTAATAATATAATAAAATAGATATTGTGAAGAAGGCAGCAATGTGTCTGCATGCGAGGTAATTTCGTTGTGTCTCTCTCTTTTTGCAGGAATCTCGCTCGTAACTTGACAGGCCATCTCGCACCCTCATTCCGCTTCGTGCAGGAAAGTTCCCCTCGCTTCGTGCTCGCTGTGGAAGACACTGCAATCATGAATATGCAGCGACGCTGGGAATTTGTTCGCAAGGCAGTTAGGAGAGTCGCTGTCTATGACATCCCCGACGGAGCTCATGTAGCATTAGTGGTGTTTAATTCTGTTGCTCGAACAGTAGCACCACTATCCAAAATGGACTCAGTATCTGATGTGCGCCAACGAGTTGGTTCTTCATTGCCTCGAAACCCCTCAACTGTACCTGAAAGTCACAAGTGCGTTTTGTGCGGCTTGCAAGAAGCGTTGCGAGCACTCGACAGTGACTCCATTGGAGCAGCTGGAGCAAACATCATCTTGATAACAACTGGAGCTGGAGCCGCCACACATCACCAAATGGACGAAATGATTCGTTTGGTGCAGTCCCGAAGAGTTCGTGTCACGCCGATATTGTACCCACTCACTGAGAGGCCCGGCACCGCTTCATCATCAGCATCGCAAAGTCTGGAGTCGTTGGTGTTGGCGAGCGGTGGAAGCACACGAACGTTCACTGTCATGGACGAAGGGGTGGGCAATGACTCTAAGGTGAGCATGCTAGTGGCACTGATGGATGCACTGCTGGCCGCAGTGCGAGTCAGCGGTCCGGTCGATGCAGTTGACACTCCAGTCATTGTAGAAAGCACAGCTTACCCAGGAGGAATTGCCTCAATGTCTAGTGGATCATTTACTCTAGATGATTCATTGGGCCCTGACGTTCGATTCTCAGTTTACTACTACGACCTCAACCACGTCGGAAACGCCATTCAACTCACGACTCCCACTGGCCAAGTCATGTCGTCGGTGAATATGCAAGAAGAAGACGGAGATGCAAATGTTATTTTCGTGAACATTCCTAAGGCTGAGCGAGGAATTTGGCGTTACAAGGTAGAAAATCGAGCAGATTCTCACCAGGGGCTTCACGTTCAAGTCGCTGCCTGGCCGAGCAAAAACAGAAATGTCAATGTCCGTGTATGGACGAGTAACGATGGAGCAGAATTGAATCCATCTGATCCTGCTCAACCGATCATTCTTTTCGCTGAAGTTAGGGATGGAGATTACCCTATACTGAATGCCCATGTTGTGGCTAAACTTCAGAGGCTGGGCACTAACACAACAGGCAGTGGCTACAAGCCTACTTTTATTGAACTCTTCGACAAAGGAATTGGAGGTGAGTATTTTGAAAAATTCACTTATTGCAGTAAATATCGAAGCCGTCATTTTTTGCATTACAAAAAAAGAGTTGTCTATTGTTAAAGTTTTTGTGTAGTTTTTCGCTCTTCTAACGATTTGAATTTTAATTTGACCTGTCTTTCAATTCGTATATATGACAAAAACTGAAAGTTGCAATTAGGGATAAAAAGAAAATACATTTTACTCTCAAATGTTCAATTTGACCAAATTTCCTGTTAATTTTTTCCAGATCCTGATATCACGTCAGGCGATGGTGTGTACTCCAGATACCTCCCACAAATGCTGCTTTTCCCCGGGCACTACGAACTCACAGTTACAGCCACCCACAACAACGGCCTTGCCCAAGTGCCAGCCGCTGACACTCTGGGTCGCCGGGCCCGAATGGAAGGTGATCACGAAGTGCGTAAATGTTGCGGCAGTGTCATTGCTTACAAGCACGTTAAACCTGTTGCGCCTTTTAACCGCCAAGTTCCTTACGGAGTAATCAGCGTGGTGCACGATGCCTCTGAGAGGGACATTTTCCCCCCATCTCGCATCCTTGATCTACGCGCTCAGTTGAACGAAACAACGAGGTTAGTCACCCTGAAGTGGACAGCTCCTGGGGATGACTATGATTGGGGTAGAGCCAATTTTTATGAAGCAGTCATAGCAGACAGCTATGCTCAAGCTAAAGCAATGGACGGAGAACAAATACCTGGGCTCCCAACACCCAATACTGTTCCCACGGAGCAAGTTATGACTTTTGAGGTTAAGAAGTACGATCAGATGATTTATATCGCTGTTCGAGCGATTGACTCAGCTAGCAATCGAGGTGGCGTCAGTAATGTAGCAACTTTGCTTGTTCCTCAGCCTCCAACAACTCCTCCTCCTCCAATGACTTTCCCGTCGAATGCTCATCCAAGTGCCTCTACAGAACCAAGAGGTCGTGGAGTTACGCAACCCATTCGCTTAGCAGGATTGGCCCTTGAAGACATTGCCGTGATTGGAGGCGTTGTTGGCGGATTTATTGTCATCATTGCCATTTTTGCGATTGTGTGTGTCTTGCACTTGAAGCGACGTAGGAAGCACTCCAACAAGAAAGAGGTTGCTCACCGGGTGGAAGCTAATCGTAACGTTATGGTTAAAAGCAATTCGGCTGTCGTTATCGACCATGAAGATAGTCATGATTCCGCAGACAGCACCGTTAAAGACGCGGAGGCTCTTAAGCCTGTGCGGCCATTATCACCTGTACAATCTTGGGCAGCTTCGAAGCTTTTAGCAGAACACGAGAGGCGGTTTTCCGTCACGAGTGGCCCTGTCATGCCTAATCCAAACCATGCCATGGAATACAACGCCTCCATGCACGATCCTTTTCCCGACGTTACCTTGACAGGTACTCATTCTTACCCCAGTTCTCAGACTCCTTCCACTACGCATTCAGATCCTCCTGCGTACCAGCAATCCTTCACAGAAGGCTATGCTCCGTATCCATACCAATACGCCACAGGATACAGCCACGAAGACCTGCCTCCGTACACCCCTGGTCTTTCCTCACAATCTTCCCAAGCATCAACCGCATACGCTCACGAGGTTCCGCAGCCGGCAATGGGAGAAGGCGCATACCCGGCTGAGCTGCACCCGTTCCATCCCAGTGACATGCCAGCCTTTGTTTCTGATAACTATAACTCGGCCCAAGCCCATATGTACGCCCCATACCCAGACAATCCCAACTTGAGGCCCATGGTCCCCGCACGAACCAAAGTCCCTCCTCCAGTGGCCCCAAAACCCCAGGGTTCCCGCGCCCCCGTCCCTCCTGTTGTCCCCACCACCTCGTCTAATGGGGCCATGGGGTCGCCGAGCAGCATGGGTGAACCTAAACGTCGCAACGTAACGCAGGTGTAAAAAACTTTTTATTTTTATTTGTGGCTATGAGTCACGTACGTGCATATCTCTTCTTACATAAGGTATAAATATTTTCCCAGCGCCATTCCTCAGCGGCTTCAAATAATTTAGCAAAATTTAATTTTTTACTGCAACACATAAACATAACAACCCTTCAATAATTGGCAAATTTTGTAACGTAAAAAAAGCTTTTATTCGAGTACATAAATAGAGATAAAATCAGAAATTCATCGGTTTTGAGAATCACTAAGATTATTTATAGTCTAGCCTCTATGCTGTTGAAGGCTGAAGCATATCATTGGCTTAGACGTATAACTTTAAACCAGTCGCGTATAGAAAATCATGTGTTAGAGCATTCTGTGTCCTAAGCAGTTATAACTCAGTGTCTGTGGTACTATATAAATGTTTCCATTTATTCGCTGGAAAATAATGCTGTATCTAATGTTGAAGATTACAGCAAAATTGCGGCGCGTCGTGTAGCGTTAACATTCGTGTAGAAAATGTGTGTAAAAATTTATGTATATATGGAACGCATAACCACTTCTTCAAGTGCTATCCAGTATTACTGACGAAGAGTTGTCAATGTTATAATTGCTGTTGTTATGTAGTTGAGTGTAAACAACCGCGTTACTTGGCCTTCCATTAATGATTCTTGTTAGGATTCTCACATTTAAATAATATTTGTTACATTTATTCTGGGTTAAATTTTAGCTTGAAAAGCCCCTGAGTTCAGACAATACAATTTTTAAGATTGAATTTAATTAAAAATTTATCTTCTTTGATATCTATACGAGCTTCGTGTGCCTGTACAGATTATGTCCATTGTACGGGTTTCAAATTGTTTCATTGTGTTTCTAAATGCAATCATGTACATTTATTTTGGCGAATGATAAAAACTATCAACAGTCGTGGCTGCGCTGTTGAATCGAATGTAAATAATTGATGTTGAATAAATGAAATTAAAGCTTTGCTCATCACTAGTCAGCTGAGCGGCCTCTTGACGTGTGTTCGATCTCGTCTCTCGACGCCCAACGAAAATACCTTTTAATTAACTGATTTTTTGACATAAATTACGACTAAGGTTTCAGGGGCTTGGAATTATTTGATTTAAGGATTGAAGATACAATTTCAAAATGCAATCTCGGCTACAGTTTATTTTAAAAATTTCCAATGTGGAATGTCGGTTAGTTTTATGAAACATTCGTAAAACCATTGCTTCGGAAAAATCACGAATAAGTTTTATTTTGGCTCAAATTATTTTGTCTGCATATGAAATGCGATTCATAATAAAACAGTAACTAATTTCATCAAATTTTGAAACCCAATCGCCACTAGACAGGTTCTCTTCATTCCGTTAAAAATACGTTCTTATATTCAGCTTTGGAAGTTGATTAAATAGTGACACCAGTAAATTTACAGATTAATATTATAAAATTTGAAGGCGGTTGGTAGATTTGATAGACGATCAATTAATATTCGCCATTGCATCGCATCTAAAATTGTGTGAATAATGGTAGCAGTTTAGGCTTATTGTTGGTCTCTCGTCCCAATTGCTGCAACCTAAAGTGAATGCTCAAGAAATTTGTTAAGTCCCAATAACTTAAGATAAACAAGTGTTACTGTAAAGTTAGAATTACGCTGTCGCCTCCCTCTCTAGTTGCTGTGTTTTGCACGCCGATATTTTTCTATCAAAGTCGCCAGTCGAAATTTCGGAAACATTTCTTTTGTATTCATTACGCTTCTAAAGATACGGTACAATTAACTGAATTATAGTATTAATTAATGATTTCATTGTACTAATTCATGGACGACACGATATAAGATTACGTCAGCTTTATTAAACTTTCCAAATTGATATTCAAGTTTTCAGGGAAACAAACATCAATGCTTGAATCAATTCAGTTCTTTACTGACATTCTATATAATTAAGTGAATCTCTACGGATCAAAGTATGCCTAGAAAACTTAATAATCGTTCATAAAAAAATGCAAATAAATGTTTTGCCCTAGATTGCAAGTCAGAGAATTTGGTTTCGTCTGATTACTTGAATTTTATTCTCGAAATAAAAATTGCCGAGTTGTACGAAGTGAGTACTTAGCTTTTTCTTATAATATCCGGAACTTTAATCGAACTTATGACTGGCGACAGGCAGATGAGACTTCCCACGATACGCGTTACTTTCTATACAATATAATAATAATGGACTGCATATTGTGAGCAGCGCCACACCAGCTCTCTGGCAAGACGCAAGAATTGCTATGGACAATAAATGAATCGTTTTAAGTGTAGACATTCTCATAAACAATAATATTCATGGTAAATGATAACGCTTGCATTGTAAGTAATTATAAATAATTATAAAATGTTGATGATAGATGTTAATATCTGTTCGTCTGATCTCATATAATGGGGGTTCGGGGGACATCTGTGATAATTGAGAATTAACTTGACGAGGGGCGGCTAAGCTCGTCACCGTAGGTGTGTTAGACCTAAACATTTTGTTAGACCTAAAGACAATCAATGTCGGCTGCGTTGTCTGCACTCAGTGTACAAGCTTACAAACCTTCCTCACGTCAAAAATTTTTCCCGAAGCCCTTTAAATGTTCTTCGATGTGAGACATTCATTTAATCTTTAGCTGGTTTGTAAAATCCATTTTTTAGTAATGTACGGAAATTTCATTAAGATTTTGTATAAAAGAAATTTATGTCTGTTTTACATTTGATTGGGTGCAGTGTCCGCAAGAATCTGATTGTATCATTTAATTCAATGCAAACTGTACTTTGGATCATGTTTTCAATTCGTATGTGTCCTGAATTATACGGTCTACAAATTTTCTTACATCGAGAAAATTTTTTTGAATTTGGACGTAGATCAAGTCCACATATGATGTAAAGTATACATCATGTATACTAAACAATGTATACTTAGTGTACATTGTATACTCATGTTAGATACGGGCATTAAATGAAGATGGAAAGACGGAATCCTCGATCCTCTCACGGTGATCATATCATGTTTCTATTAGGTTTTTTAAACCAGCTCTACTTCCCGGCCTGTAACATAACTTATATTCCCGGGAGCCAGAATCTGTTTCCTTTGAGTATAAAATATAAAATCTTTATGTTACGCAATATTTTATTTCACCTATAATTTTTTCATCTTCAATTTCTGATTGGAAAGAAACAAAATAATAGGTTATTTTTGCTTGCGTGATTTTTTTGAAAAATATTTACCGGTAATATGACCAAGGACAACAGGAAGATGTTTGAGTTTCTTATCTTCGAATGAAGAGGATATTAAACACATTGAAGGAATAAAAAGTTCGCAATATTGAGGATAAGTGCGTACTTGTTCATAATTTTCAAAAGAAAACTAAATAATTTCAAATTCTGATTTAAATTTATTTGATGTTTTCGTAGCAATTAACGAAAAAACATTTCAAAAGGAGAACTTTTGACACGAATTATCACTATGCATTAAGGAAGTAGGGTTTGAATGCAATTAAGATTGTAAATTCATTTATTTGATTCAGAAGTTTCATTCGCTTCAACTTGTGCCTCCTCGACATTATACACGGCGTTTTTCTCAAAATTTCAATTCAAAATTGCACTACTATGATCGTTATCCATAAGTAACAGCACGGAATTACATCAAGAAAAAAACAATCCACTTAATAGAATTACACGCGCGTTCTGGCAAGAAGCAAACTGTCATGGGGCAGAGCGCTTTGATTGCATCAAAGTGCTCTTTCCGAACAGCTTATAATAACATCGGAAAGTTTTTTATTGCCTACTGGATATTGCCGCAAACGCCGCAGCCACTTTGTGCTCTTGGTCCTTTTTTCGTTGATTATTTTCTTCTAAGAAAGCTGAGCACGTATACGTCTTCAGAATAGAAGGACTGGGATGAGCATCATACATTGTTCGATGAGTAAGAAAAACGCATAGGTTATAGTCATATATAATGGAAGCTATCTATTGGACTTTGATGAAATTTGATTGAAGTAATTCCATGTATGCTACGATGCCAAGTTACAGATGCGGAATAATGGAATTTGTTCTACAAATCTTAAATTACATTACATTTTTTACACACAAAAAATAATTAGCATTTTTCATCGTTGAAAAAACTTGCGGAGTATTACACATATGGTATAAGACCAATGAATGATCCTCTGTTGTCTCAAAATGCCTTGATTTCTAACAAAAACAACGTATGTGAAGAAAAAAGTAACTAAGGGAAATATCTAATGAGATACGGCATACCCGAGAATAAATAAATGATGTGCGAATGAAACAAGCAGCGTGTGCGCTGGGGTATCTATCATCTTTAATATTGACGCTTGTTGCACCTGCGATGCAACGAGAATATAATGAGAACTCCGCGAGTAATATGATCGGTTTTCCATACACTTTTCCAAAAGTAGTTCATTCATAACAAATTTTCTGTTACGACTGTTGTCCTAAGTCTCGTCTGATGATCCCAATTTTACAAGACTCTGAAAAACGAAATTTTCAGTTAATTTTAAGATTACTTTTAGGTAGTTTTTTATGGTACTTCTAGGTAATGTTTTAGGGAAATTGGTAATTTTTAGGGCATTTCTTGAAGCCTTATAAGCATGCTGAAAGAGTCAAAGTATAGAGTATAAGCATGCCATCCATAGGAATGGCTCTCTATTAAGGCAATGGGAACTGTAATCTCTTATTCCAGTTATTCAGTCCATAGTTGGTTAGTTAACCATCCCATACGATGATTTTCACGTTTCCTGCCAATTTAATTAACACAAAGGCGTGGCCAATGAAACTTTGGTAACACATAAAATTTGATTCCAATAAACAGAAACAAATGTTCGCTAAAACAGGCCTCAAGCCACAGCCACGGTCATGGCCACATTTATGTGCTTAATGCCGCAGGCTGAAGATATTTTGCATCTAGATTTGCAAAAAATGAATATACCATACGTATAGTAATAAATCCTAGTAAAATTTATCAGACAAGATAGCCTAATAATATGACGATAAATATGTCAAGCGTCTCCACGCTGTACCATACAGGACAGCTTCTGGACCAAAATTAATATGCGGTGACGGCGCGATGCTGAAACAAATGCTACACGAGATGCGTCTAAACTGCGGCTACAGGAACTATGAACTTTGAGTATTTGAAAATCATCTTCTGCTGAACCACTATTTCCGGCACCTTGCACTATCTGCGTTTAAAGTAAAGTCTTATACTGTTTTTCTTTTGCCAATTATTGCTGAACATTTTGTCTGTTTTCATGCTGAACATTTTGTCTGTTTCACCTCTAATAAGCTTTGAGCTCCAATAAACGATTTCGTATTGATTGCAGATTTCAAAGTGATGAAATAAATCTACGGACATTGAAACCAAAATTATATTTATTTTGTGGCATTGTTTCCGCTACTTTTTTTGTGAATCATTCAGGAAAATTTCAAGGCAAACTATGCTATGATATGCGTATACGAAAGTAGTTAATTATAAAGGAAAACTTTAGAATAACAGAATCATCATTTTACGACATTAATGTCAATTTACTTTCGTTATTTCCTCATCTGCTACGAGGTAACATTCAAAGGGGCAGAATTCTGGCAACGACAGAAATTCTGCCACTGAAAGCGTGCACTGCCACAACATCTGTCAAATTTGCATTTTCTGTCAATTTCTTGTTAGGCATTTGCACGCACGAAATATCGCTCCGCTGCCGAGCTAGAAACTTCAGTCTATCCTCTTGGCAAGTCGAAGCTGTCAAAACTTCATCCAGTCATATCGCTTTCCACTCTAAAAACGAACTGGCTTTTGTGATCTGCAAGATGGAATCGGCGACTACATTTCAAGCAAACAACTTCAGGCATTTTTATGTTCAGAAATAAATAATAACTAGAATTGATATTCAATGTTGAATTTTCAATAATTGCAGCACTGTAAACTCTTGAAAGTATTTCACGAAATTTTAAATGTCAAGTTTGCTATTTCAGGGCAAAAAATAGACAGAAGACACTCATCTTTAGTGGAAGGAACAGAGATTTAAGAATATTTATATTTCTTCTAAGATTGGAAAAGTTTTTGAATAGTTGACCCAAATACCACAGAATATCGGCTCGTGTAAGATAAAAAGAATGACCTCATATTTAAATAACACCGTGATGGTCGGATTTGATAGATTGAAATATCCATATAAATGCATGATATATATTTTTCATTCCAAATCATGAATCCACAAACAGAATTCCTTCTGAAAGAGCGGGTTTAATTTTAACGAGTAATTTATTCAGCTGAACCGAATGTGTAAATGACGGAAACCATGAAATATCAGCGCCTAAAGCTCAGTAGAGAACGTAGTTAAAATTCGTGTATGTCTTTCTGATTAGGGTAAAAAAGCGACGTAACTAGCAGCACTTATCTTTTGATAGTCAAGAGAGGGTAAAAAACTTCAACAAAAGAAATTTAGTGGTCCGGGACTTCCTACATTTTTTCCGAAGCGTTACTCATGAGTAACGAGTATAAGGAGCAAATACGTTCATGTAGCTTCCAGCTCCATCATCGTCGGGACGAAAAGTTGGCGAGATGTTTATTTTAGTTTAGTTGAAGATAATCCATTTTTATATGTATTCCTGAATATAATTCGGAGCTCGTGAACTTCTGACCGAAAAATACTTAATTTTTTTTTACAAATGAAAGTTTCATTTACTTCAATAAACTTATAAACACTTCAATAAACCTTAGCGACACATTTACAACAATCAATTGGTTTTACGTATTCACAGGTTTCCTAACTTGAAACCAGTACCGGTAGAGCGAAGACCTTGGCTATTAGCCAATTCATATAATTAGTCCCTATTCACTTGTTGATATGTGGAATTCTTTTATGAATTAAGAGATTCTAGTTAAACAAGCAACCAAAATGAATAGTTTTACAAATGAAATGTTCCACTGCCAGGAATCCACGGACATTCAGTTGGGATTTTTTTATTTTTATATAAATTTCGCACAGGCCACAAATTTAGTTCCTAAACCGCAAATGCCGGCTGTTAGAGGCGCCAGCAATCATCAATATCAGAGTAATGTTGTTTTCACCGTAACCGTCAAAGTGACCGTCCGAAGTTATCAACTCGACAGCAATCAATTTTCAAAGTTTCCACGGGATAATCCGAGGGAAAAAATGAGCGACGGTCTATGCTACTGAGGGTTGAGGTTAAAGAAGAGAGGGACCTGTGAAGGCTAGTTATTATGTCGGGGACTCGCACGAGAAAAATAAAGAAAATCTAGTACTTTGTCCACCGTTATGAAACTTAACCATTTAGAGGTAATGAATATAATTACGAGACTTTTCCAGGTGCCTGGTACTTACAAATATTTTGTTAATATTTTGATAGTTAAACTTGTGAATATATTATTATAAATATTTTTTGTTCAATAATTAATCTTTTGATTTAATTATATCTCCCTTTTGTGGTGAAAAATTTAAAATATTTTCCGAAACTTTGCATAATAGAAACATTTACTTAGCTAAGTGCGGAAAAAAATTCATGGTAATAGGCGCAATAGCAAAAACATTGCAGTCATTTCAAAAATATGCCTCCACGCTAAAAGTGACTCCCTTCACTCGTGTTCATCTAATTTGACCATTGACACTTGTGGAAAACAAGAAAGCTTCAGGAATTTCAGGCAAGACGAAGGTACAGAACTGGAGTGGCGTGCATTTGTCAGACAGTAGAATCCCTCGTAACGAAGTAAGGGTGACTCCCTACGGATTGCTGAAGACAAGCGCCTAAGTTGATTACTGGGAACGCTGCCTGGTCAACAACTTTGACGGAAACAACTCAAGTTCTTGACTTTCGTTTCGGCGATATAGTGTGAGAAAACAGGACTATCGGATGTTTTCTGCCTCTTTTGTGTACGGAAACGAACCTTGAAATTCATTGGTTGGTGTACGATGTCATCGAAGGCGCAACAGGACGAGAGGTGAGAGGGAAATGTATGTGCACCAATGAATCTTTGTTGGAAACAAACTTGATTTTTTCAATTAAAATTCTTAAAATGAGAATTTTGTGCGCCTAAGATGACGAATTAGTAAACTGGACCACTTGTGGATAAAGTATTTAGGAGAATAGGCAGTAAGAAATAGAGACATGACACGACCAGCACCAAATAGCCTCGATAAATACATGTTCACGCGTGAGGTCACAGTCACGTTTTTAGTCTCCGTTTTGCATCAATGAATTAGATTCATGATTTAAATAAGTAAGCAAAATGATGGTGTTCTCTTGGTGCTTTTCTTGCAAATGAGTAATATACGAAATTTATTTCTTCCTATGGAGTCAAATTGACTATTAACGACGGTCAAAAGCTCCTATCAATCCACAAGGAAATGTACATAGGCTACAAATAACTGAATAAATGCTGCAAAATAAACCCTAACGGTTTTAAATTCACCGAACGTATTTCACCTTATTAAACTAATTTCAATGAAAATTTCATCTTATTAAATTAATTTCAATGAAAATAAATAACTTTTTTACACTACAATATTATGGTTTGCAGTTCGAACGTGCACTGCCGAGCAGCATCACCCAGACGAACACAATGATCCGCAAATCCCTCAGCTTCTCCCAATTGTAACCCAATGAATATTCAACTAGCAAGACCGGCAATTCAAATACCAGTGGTGACTCAGCCACTAATTTGGAATATAAAGCAATATATCCACGCCTTTGAATTTCGGACCTGCAATAATAGCCTGCCCGCTCTGAGAGCTTCACATGCGGCATATAGCGCGCATTGCAGAATTCAATAATTTTTCTTTACGGGCTGGGTGGGTTAAACTTTTGAAACCCTGCTAAGAAAAGGAATGTTCGATCGACATACACACGTAATTTTTGGATTACGACGCTTAAAAACCCTTAAAAAACTTAATTTACGACTCGGTTTCTCATCTACTTACGTACATGTTCCCTCAAGTCAGGATCACAGATTTAACCGTTATTTCAAATTAAAGTGAAGAAATCCAAGTAATCAACAGGTCAAAATTGAGAAAAAATTCGATTAGAAAGACATAATTAGTGGTTGAAATCTGTTATATGCATAGTTTTGAACTCGTTTGCGTTTAAAAGGTTAATAGTGAATGATTGCGAAGCATAAATCAAAAATAATTATTTATACTTTGTCGGTCGTGTGGAAAAATTCTCTCAATGTAAAACTTTCGGCAGCGACCATTTTTAAGAGATTGACCGAAATAAATGCGTAGCATTTGTTGTGTTTCTTCCAAAACACGCGCACTTGCCCATTCCGTACAAAAACGTTGTTCACTTTGAGGAACTACGGCAGCCAAGGCGGACGATTTAATATCGGCCAGAAGTTCTGTTTCCTTTAGCCTGAATTCCAACTTATGCAGATCTCGGTTCTTCCCGTCGTAGCCAATGGCTTTGTTCTTAATCCATTTCATGTTGATCCCTAACTTTGCGGATGCCTATTTCAGTTCACTCAATACTTCTCGAGCCGAACTCGTACTTTGTCGCAGTGGCCGAGAACTTCGAAACAAGTTCCTCCCTCAGCGGCTCAACTCTGAACCATTGTCGATAGAGTTGATCACAACTTCAACATCGTCCGGAAATTCATCGAGAGAATTTGATGAATTTGTGTCGCGCGTGATGTGGATGGAGGAGACTCTTGAGCGATTAATGACAAGTGATACGATAACGCGAGACCGCTTGCTGCCGCTAAAGCACTTCACTCAAACTGTTTGATGTGCAAGATATTCTCTGCAGCTAACGGTCTCAGAAATTTCCAGTTGAATCTTTCGCGGTTATTTTATATTTTGAAGTTTATCATTGTATTTTTTTTTATCTTCTGATAAATTAATTTCTGATAACTTAAGTTTAGATAACTTCGGCAATTATTGATATTACTTCGCTGAACTTAGCAAAATTCAATAATTATTTTCAAGTAATTTTGATCGATGTCTAGCTAATTATCTAGACAATACAGAAGACTGATGCATTAAAGTCACTTTCAATTAACTTCTATTCCCGAGTGGCGTTTTCAAAGGCCTTGGAATCTCTGCAAGATTTGATTTGCAGTCACAGAAAATTCTTTTCATATCCAATCAAGATTCACTTTGAAAAAAAAACGATTTTAATTATATCAGTGCACCTTATCCAGGAGAAATACACAAAATTCTTAGCGCACTTGTACAGCCTTATATTAAACTCTCAGGAAATACTGTATCCTTGTCTCGTAAATCCGACAAAGAGGGAAATAATTTGCCGCTAAGGCGTTTCTCTTGTGTCGGGTCTTATGAGACGGCGCACTCATGGCGATAACTTCGCTCACCAGTTGCAATTGCCATCCGTCTTAGCCTCGACTCTTGATTAATTAATTACAAAAGCGCATTGTAAGAACTTGGGCCAATTAGTTGATGGATATTAAGTCTACTTAGAGATTGAATAGTGCTGCCAACAAAGCTCGGGATAAGCGAGAACATGCACTTGGAATTCAGATTCGACGTGAGATGAAATTACCGGGAGATTGCGTTTGAGGCTCCAGCTGTAGGTGTCATTATTGTGACCTCGAAGCTCTCACTAAACAGCGTTTGCGTAACGTTTCGATTATTTCATACTTAGCACATTAATACGAGACCAATTGACTACATAATTCATTACTGAAGTCAGTCGTATGAAGGTAATCCTAGATTTATAAAAACACCTAAAGCATTGCGAAATTAATTCATAAATAACAATAAACGTTAATATTTTTAACTTGAATTACGCGAGTACATAATCAATTCGCCCCATGAATGAGAGCGGATAGAATGTGTATCTGCAAATTAAGTCTAATACCTTTGGGCAAGCATAGAAAATTGCATTTAATCGCATACTTATAATAATAAAATTTCTAGTCATTTATATGGGATTACAGAATTGCATTCCTTACGATTTAGCATACATATAATCATGTTATAATACAGACAAAAATCATCAAGTGCAGGCGTATGTATGGCTCTGGCCGGACGCTTATAACGAGCTCATATTTCAGGACACGACGGCGACAATGGCATGCCTCTTTTATGCAGAGTTTCTTGGCTGCTGCAGAGTTGTGAATGATACGTGGGTAGGGATGAGATACGTAGGTAGGGATGAGATACGTAAGTAGGGATGAGATACGTAGGTAGGGATGAGATACGTAGGTAGGGATGAGATACGTGGGTAGGGATGAGATACGTAGGTAGGGATGAGATACTTAAGTAGGGATGAGATACGTAGATAGGGATGAGATACGATGGTATGGATGAGAATATATAAGACTACAGGCTAGCATTTCCTTTTGACACAGAGACAGCCGTGTTCTAAATGCAACTAAAAATTTTACGACACATACGGCAATATGACACACGAATCACACACGGAAATATGACACAAATCACACACGGCAATATGACACACGGATCACACACGGAAATATGACACAAATCACACACGGCAATATGACACACGGATCACACAAGGCAATATGACACACGAATCACTCACAACAATATGACACACGGATCACACACGGCAATATGACACACGGATCACACACGGCAATATGACACACGGATCACACACGGAAATATGACACAAATCACACACGGCAATATGACACACGGATCACACAAGGCAATATGACACACGAATCACTCACAACAATATGACACACGGATCACACACGGCAATATGACACACGGATCACACACGGCAATATGACACACGGATCACACAAGGCAATATGACACACGAATCACTCACAACAATATGACACACGGATCACACACGGCAATATGACACACGGATCACACACGGCAATATGACACACGGATCACACAAGGCAATATGACACACGAATCACTCACAACAATATGACACACGGATCACACACGGCAATATGACACACGGATCACACACGGCAATATGACACACGGATCACACAAGGCAATATGACACACGAATCACTCACAACAATATGACACACGGATCACACACGGCAATATGACACACGGATCACACACGGCAATATGACACACGGATCACACAAGGCAATATGACACACGGATCACACAAGGCAATATGACACACGAATCACTCACAATAATATGACACACGGATCACACACGGCAATATGACACACGGATCACACACGGCAATATGACACACGGATCACACAAGGCAATATGACACACGGATCACCCACGGCAATGTGACACACGAATCACTCACAACAATATGACACAGTAATTGCACACTTCTTTGTACTATAGCAGGCATCTTAATACTCGATAACTGGGTTCAGCGTCACACTCTTTAACACAAATATTGACACAACGAGTCACATTTCTGTGCCTTGCCACATTTATCTGCGCAGTGAGTGTCATCTTAGCCCAATGACTTGTTTCTGGACGCTATATATCACTGTGCATTTTCTTCAATTGACACTGAAATACATCACGGTACATTTTCTTTGCCTGTCACAATAAGACGTAACGCCGTACTTGTTCTCCACTTGAAACTATAAGAAGAATTACGGTACATTTTCTGCACTTGACACAATTAGACACATCGCGGAATATATTTTACGCTTGACACAATGAAAAAAATTAAAATGCATTGACACCCACGTATCTCTACGATATGGTATATTTTCAGTGCAACTATAAGCCTTTTTCCTTCCAAAGACACTATTCTTAAGAAATGTATATATGTGATACCTATCACTAATAAATAAAAACCAATATCTATGTCGGGGAAATCAGCCTCATGAGCTGAGAAATTTAGACGATGGATGCAGGTCATATTGAAGTGTGGAAAACCAGGCATCAAGACGAAATTTGGCATCGTGCCCGAAAATCAGGGCTCTGCAATAACGTATTTGTGTAGCCTTTATCGGGGCCAGAATTCAACGCTCCGTTTCCAGCGTTCTTAGCAGCAAACCTTTTTACGGATGGCAAGACGACGCAGCGAAAGACCACGTCTCTTGCACGGTGCAATTTTCTCGCGCAGCTTCCGTCTGTTTGTTAATGAATGCAAGCGAGGTTTTCAGCGACGCAAGTGTTTAGCCTAATGGCTATTAATTTGCTTTTCATTTCGAGTGCCAAGACAATATTAGATGATAGCGCAGCTTTGTTTGTATTCAAGTTCTCAGAGCAGACGTTTCCGAGGAACAAGGTAACGTCGTATGGAGTGTAAGAATTTTAAAATCTAATGAAAATCTCGCCAGTGAGCAGGGGTATGTTTTTTGAAACGTTTTAAGTGCACTTTTTCGTTTTCTAGGCGTTTTAAGTGCACTTTTTCGTTTTGGACTTTTGGCTCCAAAATAAATTGGACCTAACTGGACTTTAGGTCAACAACCAATCGTGAGTAATTTCTTGTTGTTGTTGTTGTTGTTATTCATATATTTTTTTTCCATGCATATTCCTAATTGTTTTCGATTTAATAATGGCGATTATCGCACAAATCTATAGTAAAATTCCCTACTATGACGTGCTGGATCGATTTCGATACTATATTACATATCACGTTCACTAATAATTAATCTCATTCTATACGAGCTCCTATGGCCTCACTCACTTACCCATTTACGGCCGTATTCCCGTGTATTCATTAGGAAGCGCCTGGACAAAGTTATGGAGTTAAGGTAACACCTTCATTAATCCCGCAGGATTTGCTCCCTTGCCCGTAGACAATTTACTTCGCTGTAGCCCAGGCTCAAAGTATCAAGAAGCGGCGGCTATTTTGCAGATTATTGACCAGAAAATGGAGTCTTAAAAACCGCTGCTCAGCTTTTATGACAGCACTTCACATGAACGCCAGATTTCCTCAGGCTCAGGTAAGATCGTGTTGACGGATGTATAATCTTCTTCTAAATTACTGAGTGGATGCCACACTTACAATTAACTGTAGAATATTCCTGCGTAATTCGGGGCCTACTGAATTGCGTTTAGCGTAAGCCACGCGGTATTACGCTGTCATCTTAAACAGACTGCCTCGGCTACAGTTTCTTAAGAAACAATTTCTTGTATGAAGGAGTTTGTTTTTCTTGATTCTACATTTAGACGATGAATATCTGTAGAAGACTTTTTACGTTATGTTCCTAAGTAATGAAGTGCATGTAGTTGGAAAAGATAGATTGAAAACCAGAGAATGAGTTTATTGAAAAATTTCTTTTTTTTATATCAATACAAACCGTGTTTCATTGGTGTTGGTAGTTGAAAATACAGATTAAAAACAGCCATTTTTTAAAAAATATTAACAACGTTTTGAGAGTACCAAGATTCCTTACTAACTTATTAGTTCCAGAAACTAAGTAATGTAATCAAGTAATCCAGTAATTGATTCTCTAATCTTCAATCAAACTCATGTAAAAAAATAAATTCTGCAATCATGTACCATCAACTGAATAAATAAATATGCAAAACATCATATTAATTGCGCACAAGAAGTATTGTTGAATTTAAAGTGTATTCGATTTTATTCATCGACGATTGCTTCAGATATCACGCTGAATGTATTCAAAATTAACTTGTTAGGTTTAAGTCTTATGACAGAAAATCATTTCCGAACCAATTTTAAGCATGATTCTTGGCATTGGCTGAGAAGCTGAAGCAGCAATATTTGTTCATTGGCTTTGCGGGCTGAACTTGCAGAGGCATATTGTTGCAAGGAAGATATTGCCACGGTATCAGGCTCAGCAATGCCTGCAATAACCTTGCTTGTATCCTCTTACAGCAGAAGAACATGGCACGATGGCCAGTGCATAGGCCGTTGGTCAGTGTTTGGACTTCTGCTGATATCTTCTTGCCTTGAGAACGACCGAAAGCTTAGGCCACCGCTGCACAGAAACGAGCAAGTAGCTCCAGTTGCAGTATTGTTGAAATCTATGACTTCACTCGGTCGCGGAATGGATCCGATCCAGCATTGTTCACGAATCACTCACGCACCAACAAGTCATCAAGGGGGACGAAAGGGGATAATGAATGCGATTATTCTTCAAATTGCAGAATAATTGGAAGCTGAGGATTGACGTACAATCAAAAAATAATTCACGTAAGACGAAATAATTTACTGAGAACTCAATCATCGAAAATTCTAGTCCATTTCTAGTTTCGATCACCTTCATGAACGTGAGCAACTTTTTCACACAAAACTATTTCAGTACTGAATGCAGAGAAGATATATTGGATTAAGATGATTATTTTTCCAATGGTCTGAAAAAGAAACAACACGTTAATTATTTATTACAAGAAAAAAATGGAGGGAAATCATTACTCAATTAAGCTACTCAGGGGACATCTGCAAAAAATGTCATCTGCTTCAAATTGCAACAGCCTTGCAACACACATAATGCATGTTGTTGTTGATCCATTAAAACTCAACTCTTTTCTGGTGCTCTCGTTCATTTCTTATAGGTGAATAATAATTGCTCGGGCAGCGCCCACAAAACTCATTTATAGTGTGCATGATTGTCCATAACTTCGGACAGATTGTCGCATTGTTTGTCCGCGCCAATTGGATCAGCAATTCCAAACCCACGTCGCATTTGATGTCTGTATTGAACTCCTGCTTTCCTACTCTTCTTCATTCGACAGCATTGTTATACCCTCGGTTGTGAGGGGAGCTGAAAAGGAATGGCGTGTTTCATGAACAGTCACAGGCATGAATAGACAGCAAGAAGATAAATTTTTTCAGCTTCTCGAAATCATCATTTAAAAGCAAAATGGTAATGTCGAGCAAGCATGAAATAATTTTTTTCATATTTCTAAGTTCTACAGCTTCTCGAAATCATCATTTGAAGCAAAATTGAAATGTCCAGCGAACATGACGCAAATTTTTTAGGATATATATAATTTTTTCTGCTCTCCGAAATCATCCCTTGAAGCAAAATTAAAATGTTGAGCGAGCATGACACAATTCTTTTCGAAATAAAATCAGAGAACTATTTCTTGCATTAACTAATTATCTTAGAAAAATCATGATCCATGTCCACAGCTAAAATTTTTTAAAATGAGAGGAAAAATGTTTGAAATTATAGCTGACTAATAAGTCATCATCTAATAGGAAAAATATGCTGAAATTTGTTTTTTGAACCCCTCGAACTATTAAACGGTGTCTCACATTACAGTTGAACTACTCGCTGCTCAGCCCGAAGTTGCACTGGTTTGATCGTCCTTGATATTTGAGAATTTGCCTCCATCAAATTAAATTTTTTACTGATCCTACTTCCACTTATTCATTTACTCATATCCTGTTTGCCATATTCCTGTTAATAATCGTCAATCTAAATAAATGTCACAAATTTAAGACCAGTCTCTCCCATATTAAGCAGAGATTATATTTAACTCCTGATTTGAAATTTGACACTAAATTTAATTCAAAAATCGATGCTAAATTGATGATAAATTTAATTAATTTATTCATTGACATGCGATTTTACCATAAAAATAAAATCTAAAGTCGAGTGTATATTGGCATGGCGGGAGTTGTTACTATTGTGAGAGATGCACTCGAATAGCTCCTGCATATTCATACAACCAGGTTTCAAACAACACACAAATAAAAAAGAACAAACATATATATGCAAACAAATTTTCCTAACAAACTTTCATATATTTGAAATTTACAACAGAATAAAAATATCACACCGCTTTCCATTCGAGTACATATCTAAAAATTATGTTTTCATTCAGCAAAATAATTTATTTCTAAAGGACTTTTGAGACTCGCAGGCTTGAAGTTAATGTCTCAATAGTTCTCAATTTCTCAACACTTGGATGAGGGCTGGGTGTGTTGGACGGAGACTGGAATTTATTGCGTTGACTTCATTTCCCTGTGGACTGTGAGCGACTCCAGGCTCTGAGCAAAAGGCCAAAGATTATGCTTTGAAACTGCAGTCAACTGCACTGAAAATTATTTACACTGCATGAACAGAGTAGGCACTTAACATGAACAAATCATACATTTTAATGAGCAAATTATACATTGTAATGAGCAAATTATCCAATGTAATGAGCAAGTTCTGCAATGTAATGAACAAATTAAGAATTGTAATCGGAAAGTTATACTCTGTATTTTAGCACATTATGAACTTATTTTAGCCATTCATGCACTTAAACATGTCATTACATTCGCATAGAAATGGAGATAATTATGCACTGTACGCGAGCGATTTATGCACAGTGCAAAAAAATTATGCGCTGTTCGTAGGCAAAATTTCACAGTACAGATGCAAATTATAGACTGTACGAGAGCAAATTATGCTCTGTAAGTGAGTACATTGTACGCTGTACCACAGGAAATTATAAATGCACTGTAATTGAAACTAACATGCACTATGCCTATGAAAAACATGCACTGTGCATGCATGTGCGTTGTAATGAAGAACAACAAGCTCTGTACAACGTACTTGATAATATATATAATAATATAAAAGCGGCTTCAGTGTTCATTAGGCCGTAGGTCTATCGTCGATTCTTCACATCGCAGAGCATTCACAGCTTGTTGTGGTTTCCAACACGAAACTCACTGCTGCAATTCATCCGTGCTTAATCGCCCGGCTTCCTCACCGCTTCTGACCAGAAACTGGCGCACAGAGCTGGGATCGAACCCGCGCCTCTCTGCTCCAATCCTTGCATGGTACTCCCACTGGGCCACCTTGCCACAATCACTAGGCCACCTTACTATACTTGGGCAAAAATAAATTCAACTTGAAAGTAAAACATGCACTGTGCGGTATGGTTTGGTCATTTCTCTTGCCTCGTATTTTATTGATAAATTTAGATTTTAACTTCCATCATCTAGTGAATTTGCGATTCAAGCGAACGGGTGCCATTGACGTTTGTCCAAGCACTATGCGTTGGCAAGGGCCTGTACAATCGTAAATTGTTACTAATTCGTAACTAATCGTACATTGTTACTAGTTCAAAAGCCAATCACTGCCGGCTTTCCAAGCTAAAAATACCAATCATAGACGATAAATAGGCCGCTGAGTGTACTTAATTAGGCCTCTATTTGTACTTGAGTTTGATTATATGATCAGTACGTGCACTGTATTGATGGGGATTAAAAAACGAAACTGGTTTGTTATAGGACTCGTCTCTTTATTTCTTGGTGTGCATACGAGTAATCCTCATATATACAAGCAATCCATGGAAATCCATCAATGTTTGATTCTTTTTCTGCTGGGAAAACTATACCTTTCCTCTCTAGTATTTAATGGTCTTATAATGAATCTCATTTGAGCGACGAGTAAACCCAAAATCTTCAAAAAGAAATCGTTCAATGTATCGAAATTCAAATTGAAAAACCACTGAAAAGCGATGCACTAGAAAAAATATTCTACATTGATGATTATATGATATTCAGCCTCATTGAAAATAATTTCAAAGTTCTGAATGCGTAGTTTTGAAATTTAGGTTGGATGGACAGCAGAGAATATAAAAGCATTAATATTGAGGTTTAAAAAACGTAGTTCAAAGTGATAGATTTAGGATTAGGAATAAGAGAATGTACTGTATACGCCGGACTTGGAACGATCTTCAGCTTAATGAACATCCGCTGCGAATATTAGGTGGAATATGAATAATGTGAATGTAGCATGGAGAAAATACAAATCGAATTATCAGGATAAAGCCACAGAGGCTTTCGAGATCTAATTGGGAGCGATCAAACGTTTTCTATTTAATAAAGACACCGCATTGTTGAAGTATATTGCCATGGTAATTAGTTCTGTGCTATTAAACGGAATCACTTGTTATGTTATATAAAAGATCCTCCTAGTTTGTCATAAGCATGAGTTAAAATTAAGCTTTATTTCGCAATTACCGGACAAAAGCCACACAAGCGAAGCTCATTAGTCGCAACCGCTGCGATTAAAAGGATTTTTGTGTAGAATTTCAGCCCTCATGCCACGGCCTAACAAACATAAGCAGCCATCAACAAAGCTGAAGCACACCGGCTATCATGTATGTGGAATCCCCTGCAAGTAATCCTACGCATATTTTTCAATGACAACTAACAACAAAGGCTTCTGTCTTCTTATGTATCAATAAATAATGCTGGCTATAATGTGACGATAATACAATAAGGTTGGTATATTTTTTTCCTAAGAAATACGGAAACGTTATCAATCCAATTTACACCGTATAAGTTTTTTTAATGTTGGCATTCTAATTAGCAAACATAAGTGTGTCAGTGTTTTGAGTTATTATACAGATTATATGTGTGCTCGAACTATTTGCTTAAAGTCATTTAATTACATTTAATTATTTGAAGATATCACATGAAATTTTCCTTCGATCGATTGATAAGGAAGGTCGTAGGGTGAAGATTGCAAGGTTTTACAATTTTCGTGCGACGTCATGATGAAATTTCCCAATAGAAACCCCACTAGGAAGTCAATATAGTAATATAAAACATGATTGGAATGCATTAATTTATTTTATTGTATAATTATGGGAAATATCGATTAACGGGGAAATTTTAACTCGCATGAAAAGTCATGGTAACTCTGGTAGTGGCTAACACTTTGAATTAGGAGTTGAAACAAAAAATTTCTTCCTGATACCTGAAGAAAGGAATTAACTAGGCTACTATACCTGCATGCGGAAACAGCACAGAAAAATTGCCTAAAAAGGACTATTTACCAGTGAGTGTCTCATTACTTATCAAAAATTGCCCTTGCCAGGACACTAAGGAACATTTCGAAGAAAGCTGCTGTTGAGCAAGCTTTTCTATGGTCATTACTAGCACGAAGAGAACGTCTTTGGACAGTCAAGACATTCACTTCTACAGCAAAATGACCTCATAAAGCCGGTGACGGTTTAGAGTTAACCGTTATGAGAAGAGCACATTAGCTGGCTTATTACGAGAGCGATTCACTGCTCATTAGAGGGAGCTTGACGATGTCGAGCCATTTTCAAACGCACCTTTCAGCAAAAATATCAGGTTTTCATTTAATGGGAATGGGGGGAGGGGGGGGGGATGGCAGGACTCAGCTCGCTACAATGACCATCGTGTGACGATTTTTCAACATGAATTTTCACAAAGTTGTGCGTTATTGCTACTTATTTTTTCCCAACAACATAAGAATGGATATAATTATGCATAAAATATGGGTTTGTCACAATTAGAACATTGATTAACACTTCGTAATATAAAGTTAAGAAGTAATATTTTGGTCCAGATGATTCTTTACTTCTTTTCCATTCAACACACAGAAGCTGAAATTCTTCTGTCCGTAACCATGCTATGAAATTAGATTGGAAGTCGGTTGGTTCTTAATTTTAGTGAAAAACAAAAACATGTTTTGATTGAGAAATGGCGAAATGAAATTATTTACTTTAATTGGAATATCATTTAAATGTCAGCATGAAACTTGGAAGCGGGTTTCTGCTAGAATTTAAGCATGGAATTTAATTTTTGAAAACATGGGGTTGATGACTTGTCAGACTTGGTCTTACGTCACATTATTGTCACTTTTTCAGTTTCGTAGGCACAATTTATGAAAGATGTCTGTTATAGATGGGGGTTATCTCCGAATTTTATTTGTGTACCACAGCGGTACACAAATGTTATTTTCATACTGATATAGATTGGCTGGAAAGCTGCAAAGCGTTTAAATTAATTCGGTTTTTGAAGGCTCTGATAACACAGGAAAGATATTTTGTCTAATCGGAATTGAAGAAATTGACACGATTGTCGTAACCCACGGTATACGGTCGACCTTCTTTCCCGGCAGAAGCGAGAAAGGAAACCAAGCAAAATTCGGAAACTTTGAAGTACCTATAACTACGATGATGCATACGCGCGAAAATGTTAATTTGAGATACATACTTTGCGTAATTTACTTATTGGATATATTCTTTGAATATACTTCACGATGAATGTTGTCGTCGTAAAGAGAATGTTTAGGTAGCCTTGAAATAAATGAGGAATAGATTCACATACGAGGCTCAAACTTTATTTATAGCTGACTGAGCTGTTCGCAGTTGTAATTTAAGTCAAGTGTAAGTGATGGTGGCAAACACATATATAATTAAGTAATATTAAAGTGTGTTGTTGAACTTATGTATAAATGAAAATGAACCAATCTATAATACAGCGACAGTATGAATAGAGAAATTTCTAATTTTGGAGTCGGCTTCTAGTTTCAATTTAGCCAGGAAAAGGATTTTATAAGCATATTCAAGTTACATCATTAAAATTATTCTGTTACTTTCTGCAAATAATGTGGTATAAAAATTGGCGGATTTAATATTGACAGTAATCACAATAGTAAATTTCCCGAATGTTACTCAATAGGTCAACTCCGGACTGTTTCAGGATCTTATATTTATCTCCGTGCAAAAATCACAGAATCCTGTCCAATTTTTTTCAAGAACTTCTCAATGGCAGGATAGTTCTTGATATTTCCGAGAGAGAACAACGCAACACGACTGAGCAGCAATGTATTTGTGAAATCCGTAGATGCAATACATGTTTTTTTTTAACTTTCATGGAGATCAAATCTGAATATTATTAATGAGCATTTTTGTAGTATTTTAATCAGGCATAAATTCATCTCAGCTTCGACATAACTTTTTCAATTTAAAAAAATTCTTCACCGATGTTTGGGGTTTATTTCAGAAATTTTTATCGACACATTCCTATGATGTTTCCAGCATACCATTTTTGAAGCGACTAACAACATATACCCTTTGTTAATTTAATGAGGCGTTGTAACTATTAATTATATAACAAATTCTAGATAACGCTACCGGTGCTCTTGCATTAGATGCACGTCCTATAGTTTCTATGAACCCAACAGAGCCTATACACAGGAAGTGCAATGAAACGTTGCGTTCCTCGGTGACATAATGAGTTGCAGCCTCATGGGTCTAGCGTGGCAGAGTTAGAACAAAACTCGTGTCATCCGCGCAGCAATGGGACAATATTGCAGGAGTCGATACTAGTCGCCAGGTTGCCGGGACACATTAGTCGCCAGGTTGCCGGGACACATTAGTCGCCAGGTTGCCGGGACACATTAGTTGCCAGGTTGCCGGGACACACTAGTCGCCAGGTTGCCGGGACACATTAGTCGCCAGGTGGCCGGGACACACTAGTCGCCAGGTTGCCAGGACACACTAGTCGCCAGGTGGCCGGGACACATTAGTCGCCAGGTTGCCGGGACACATTAGTCGCCAGGTTGCCGGGATATATTAGTCGCCAGGTTGCCGGGACGCATTAGTCCTGACAAATTGATCCTACGATTGAACTGGCAGCCTGGAACGAGATTATTTTGTTATTATTGGACCGTTTTGTATGCTATAGCATTAATAATGTCAGTAATGTAAATTAGGTAATGATTTAAAGTTGGTCGTAATTTAAAATAGGTAGGTATTATATGTATATATATTATATATAAATACGTATATACTAATTTAAAAATCCTGCTATTAGCTCAAGTGTAATAGTTCGGTATTTATTTCACTAACTATTGAAAGAGGACAGTTAGATTTTTTTCATGGTCGTCTAGACATTAAAATTCACGATGCCGTAAAATTGACTCAACAAATGCTGTATAGTAAGTCTCGCTTCACGATTATCATAAGAAAACAATTGTGATTGTAATGCATATATACATAATACGTATTAATGTTTGTATTAGTGTAGCCCCAAGCGAAAGCTGAAGCACTACACAGGAAGCTGGAACAATGTATAACTTCTAAGATGACCAAACTGTTGCTGTTCAGGCAGGAGGATGATATATCATATATTAATTATATTAATGTAGTTAGTCAGTTCATTGTCAATATTTTATGACTCACAAACATAGGTGTGTTGTTGGTAATTAATTTTATTTAAACATATGAACATTACGCGCAGAGAATGAGCTTAAAATAACAATGTATACAATGTCAAATTGAGCCTCCATTAATTTTGCATAGTAAGCAACATAAAAAATGGTTAGTAGCACCGGTGATAGAAGCATAAAGTTTTTCTGACGAGCAAGGGTCGGCTTTTAGGCCGCAGAAACAAAGCTTTCACTCGGAGATTTCTCAGGCAGGAAGTCGATCTTTGCAGCGTAAAATTTGGCTTGAAACTTTAGCATTTTTTTTTTGAGCGCACGAATAATGGAAGTTTTTAGAAGAGTGGCGAAACATAACACCTGCTGCTTATGTTTTCCCCGAGCATTGTTGCATTGTATACAAAGAGAGTACAGAAAGTTGTTGCAATGAAAGTAGCTTATATTCAATAGTAAACAGGGGAATAATTGAATGAATAATCTGCATGTATTACCTCAAAGCAATGCTCCCGAACGCCAGAAGGGAGGGACGATGAAAATACATTGTTTGTTGTCATTAAGGGTTGAATTGCTAAATAAATAGAATGATAATCTCTCGACGCCAAAGTGACGTATTAATGAAAACGATCCGAAAGTCGTGAGCAACTCAGTGATGCAGGAAATGATCATTTTAAAAATAAAGCAAACTATAAATAGTTTCCAGAATGAGTATAGAAACTTCAGCGCTAAAAGTTTTCTTAATTGCGCTGCTTGAACAAATCTTATAATAAATGCTAAACATAAAATACGGCTTGAAGAATTGTAAATTAAAAGTTTTATTCGAGTAAATTTGTAATAGCTACGCGGACGAAGTTTGTTATTTCATTATTTATTGCCGATTAAATTTTATTACCTGTAACAACAAACATAAATTTTCAACCTAAATAAATTAAAATATATAATTACTTCGATTTTCGCGTTTCGTTCATGCTTACATTGTGCCAAAAGACGAATTAGTTAACTCATGATTGTCGTGTCGAACAACAACATGTTTTTTCACACCAGGGAACTTTGTTCACAGAACCTGGGACACAAAACAACTGAATTGCCCAATTTAGAATAAATTCAACTACACTGAACAAGAATCCGATAAAGCCATCATTTCTACATCGCGGTTGATAATGTACGGGATGTAGTTTCGATCCAAGGTGAAATGAAAGTTCAACTTTCAGAATCAATTCAAATGGAATCAATGCTTCGCTTTGCCGTATTATTACCAAGGATGTACTTTTATTATACATACTAGATGGGTACAATTGGCCAAGTAAGTTCACGTGTCGAGACGCTAAGCAATAACGATTTTGACTGAATTCAAACACAGCCTATTATTTTGGAACTTTCGGTCAAACAAGTATTCAAATATTTTTTTACATCCTTTGAAATTTGCACATCAAAGAACGAATTAGTGAATTAGTGGTAGAAGATGAGAAGCTATCGCTATTTGCTTCCGAAGCGTTGCGTTCAGCCGTTTTCGAGCAGCTGTACGCAATTCGTGTGAAACTTAGAACAATGCAAAGTACAATTGCAGTCAATTGCCCAGTTAATTTTATTGTTTAACAAGTCATGTTGTCGAAACTCAAGGCGATTCGATTGTTGTTTTGTTCAGCTGCATTGCTAAACAAATTAAATTACGAATCAGAAAGTCAAGAAAGTTTCAATGCGAACGGTCAGCTAAGTTCTTTAATATCGATATTATTTGCTTATCTGGCACGTTCGACTTTCGCAAATCTGCACTACCTCTTGAATTAACCTAGCCTGAACTTCAATACTTTTTAAGAATACAATAGATGAAAAGCAGTATACAATGATGGTGTACAACATTGCATATTATGCTCAACATGATTGATTATCGGCAACGATAAATCGTGCATAGCTATGGATAATAAGTGGTGCCTGGAAGGCGATAAATATCGTACTCAGCTAGGAAGGATATCTTTTTATCTCGTGCACAGGAAGGTGTTTAGTATCGTACTCAGTTAGGTAGGATATCATTTTATATCCTACCTAGCTGTCCTGTGTATAGGATGGTGTTTAGTATCGTACTCAGCTAGGTAAGATATCATTTTATATCCTACCTAGCTGTCCTGTGTATAGGATGGTGTTTAGTATCGTACTCAGCTAGGTAGGACATCATTTTATGCACAAGAAGGTGTTTAGTATCGTACTCAGCTAGGTAGGATATAGTGGTTGCGTTACTTTAGGTTGCGTCTGGACAGCGAAGTAGCAACTCAGTCTTGACAAAAGTCGCTCATATCCGAGTCCAAGCCTCGCAGCGGTGCAGTGAATCCTGGTTACTGTCCGTCCTCTTGGTTCAGCGACGCCCGTAAATCTCCAGCAACGCAAGCGTCACTTTCGACCAACTGAGCCTCCGCAAAACCACGGACTCGATAACAACGAGCCAAAAAAATTCCAAAGAAAGTTTACAGTGAAACTTGCGTGAGTGCGCGGTGACCTAAAATGAAGGACGCAGCCTTTATTTTTTTCGGAAAGCACATAGAAAAAGCGTTAGCCTCTTCATCGATTTGTGATAAGCTTATATGCTTAATTGTAATTGTTTAACATGAAACATTCGGATGCCATCAAGAGATGACTGTTTTCTATTTATACGTTTGAAAGTAACATCACGGAAAAGCTTATATATCGAACACTCGCAACTCACTTCTCTTTATTTGAAAATATGTGGCATAATACCTGAGTATTGTGCAAATCTCGAAACATGTGTGATTATATACCCTATAACAACAGGGATATTGGAAAAATGGATGTTATTAAGTTCACGTTATCAGAGTTTTTGAAAATAACGCACCTGGTAGTGGTTTTGGTAATACTCGCATTTCCTACGGAGTTTTTCATCCTGGAAAACACGCGCTTCGGAATCAACAGGAAAATTCGATGAGGCTACGAAGGCAGCAAAGCAATTCGTTTAGGAAGGACCTTAAAAAATCCGAGCAACCCAATAAGGCAGCAGGCAAGAGGCTTGTTTTGCAGCAACTGCCTTAATAAACCTCACGCAAGACCATTCCTGTCGGCGCTCAAAAACTGAACGATTGCTCCACTGGCGTAAAAAAATTCGCGCATCGAGAGGCTGTGCATGAGGAGAGGGTGGGGCAACCTGTGGGGGCGGTTTGCCTCAGGCACGCGTCTCGCAGAGGACATCTCGTTCTCAGTCTCAGGACGATGCAGAGAGGGAATATTAGAAAAAAAAACAATTGAACCCAAGATTAATTGTAACTCTGCTGTAATTTGCTTCGTACACTAGCGAAAATCTAGGAATCTTTCGTTGGGATATCATATTCATTATTCCGGTGCACATTCGTTTTATATTAACAACTTTTATCCAGTTCTCAGAGTAGAAAAAATCGCTGACAACTCCTAATTTTTAGGCACATACGTACGTATATCCATGTTTTTGTGACAATAGCCTTGAAGCTCTAAAAAGTGCAATTATGTTTAAACTCAATGCTTCAACACGAAGTTGAAAGAAAAAATGGTCTACCCTAAGTTTCAATTTTGAATTTCAAGCTGATAAAATAATTCCTATAAGGATTCATGCTTTTATACCAGCTTTCCGTTACAATCAATAGCGAACGTGAACGGCAGATGGTGCTTGGGACGCGAAGATCGTCCATTAAAATCTTTCCCTTCTCGTCTCATAAATGAGTTGATAAGGCAAATGATAGGAGGTAATTTGCAATAATTACAGACGGCGCTTAAAATGAGTCGTCCATATATCGGCTCGGTGTCTACACACGTTAATGTTCATCATGGGAACTTCGTGTGGGAGTTTCCCAACATTAATGGTTCTAGCGTGAGACTACCACTCTGTGGAAAGGGTGGGAAGAGTGTACAATTGTAGAGCAACGAACAAAATACACACAAAACAAAGTTGTGTTTGGCACGAGTCTCGGCATGCTGGCTGCAACATACAAAATACAACATATGCTAGCTGCAACATACAAAACACATAAAATAAAGATGTTGCGCACGAGTCTCTTCATGCTAGCTGCAACATGCAAAACACATAAAATAAAGATGTTGCGCACGAGTCTCGGCATGTTGGCTGCAACATACAAAACACATAAAATAAAGATGTTGCGCACGAGTCTCGGCATGTTGGCTGCAACATACAAAACACATAAAATAAAGATGTTACGCACGAGTCTCGGCACGTTGGCCGCAACATACACAACAAAGTTGCGTTGTTGCGTATGAGCCTTTGCACTTACAAAGAGGGTAGGACGAGCGTCCGAGCTCCAGGTATCGGCAAAGATTATTCGGACTTGCAAAGGCTCGGGGGTGCTTCAGTCAAGGTACATAGATTTGTTTTTGCAATACGAGTTTGTTCCACAGCTTGTAATCCTAGGGAGATTAAATACCCCAGGTTGCGTATAGGTGCAACACGATGAAAACTTATTTGCTTTTTATTGTGGGAGAGAAAAAAACAAACTCGAACTGTAGAATTTTCGCTTGGAAAGTTTGGCGTATTGCAGAAAGATTTATGTTGGAATCTACAGACGATGAAAAGATGCTTCATCATAAATTTTGTAGTAGCTTACCCTATTCCACTCTTAGAAATGATTGGAAAATAAATTTTGTTGTCACGCGGTTTCTGTGGTTCCTTTTCACATAATTTTCATATATCAAAAAATACTTATTTCGCTTAAATTGTTTTTCCTCGCCTGAGCCAGTTGTTTGATATTTCCTCTATTATTACCTTTCTTTAACGATTTCAATGAAATTTGCCAATTCTTTCCAAGACACGGTACTTCTTTAGTCCATAGAGTGGATCTTTTCGCCGCCAAGCAACGTTGATTCTTTTTCAATAAGCCTCGCTATCATGGGAGACCATGTAGACTTCTGCAACGACGGAAGGAAACGTCGCTGATTATCCGACATTGTGTTTGAGCTCCAAGCTTTGACAGGAAGCTGCGATGTGGGCTAAAAGAACTCAACGGTCACGTAATCAAGCCAGAATTTGCCATCGAATCGCAACCAAAACTAAAAGATCACTGAAATAAAAATGAGGTATTGCTCTGTTCAGGTTGAAATGAATTTATCGGTACCAAACAACTCAAACTTGCTAGCAGGACTCGTAATTTTGAATAATATTATTATTGGTTGTAGGCAAAACACAAAAAGGTTAAATAAACAAATATATGAGTAAATTTGAATTAGTAATTCTCAAATCATTTCCTTAGAACTTATTTCGGGACTAACGTAAATATAGTTTATGAGTACCTCATGTATTCAGAATTCTTTACACAAGTTTTCTTTTCGCGGATGTAATTAGTAATTCTCACATCAATTCCTCATAGCTCATTTCGGGACTAACGTAAAACTAGCTTATGAAGACCTCATGTATTAGGAATTCTTTACACAATTTTTTTGTCGGAGCGTAGAAATCAACGTACGAAACTGCACTCAAAATCCACCTCCTACGATCGATTTTCGATGGGAAGCCAAAAATTTGAGAGGACCAAATAGCGGCGTCGTCGTGCGTAAGGTTGACGCTCACCTTGCGTTTGTTTGCCCAGGGAAGAGGATGTTTGGGAGGCAATCATGAGAGCCTCAGGGCTGGTAGGTGCAAGTCAGGAAAGCGATGTATGTTTAGTGATAAGAAGTCATTAATTTTACCATATCCGATCTAAGATTTAAGGCGGGTCAGGAAGGGATAAAATTATTATGGGTTGAGTGATCCTTAATAACAGTTCTAAAAATTATGTTCAATATTAATTGAATTATGTCATGTTAATTGCGTTCGCTAATTATGTTATGTATAACACAATAGGATGTTTTCTTATAATTCAGGAAAGCAGCTATATTATATTTGAACTCACCGTAACGCTTCCGGCCGTAGTTGTCTTCATCTAGAAAGAATTCACTTTTTTATATCTAATATCACAACAACGCAAAACCAATTTGAAGCCAAGAATTTTATGCGTGTTCTGGAAATCGTTCGGTATCAATTTATTAGAAACTCGACGGTAGAGCTTCACTCCCGACACAAGTATTTTGCGCCACTCCGACACTACGCGCGAGCGAGAATGGCTTCTGGAGTACAAGTCCATCGCGGGAGCAGTTCAAAAATTTTTCAGCAGCCATCGAGTATTTCCTTCATGTCGAAGGCGGTAGGAAATGCGACCCGATCTTGGGAGCATTTCAGAGCAGTTGCAAGCCGTGTTTTGGCTCTCGTTGTGTCACATTTCGGCTCATCTCACTGACAAACGAGAGCTTTGTAATGACGCCATGGAATACTGCAGCAGCTACCAGATTTGCAGCTAAATTAATGTTCTTGCGAAAAAAGTGAATTGATTTGCCGCGAATTTAGTTCATGCGAAAAAAGTGAATTGAGGGTGAGGTTTAATTACGAAAAATTTGTTCACGAGTCATGTTTTCTGAATTTATTTCTGGGATCACAATTTGTTTATTTCTTATTGCTTAAGGTTAGAAGTTGGCTTGAGGCCGTGGAAAAAGAAAGCTGGATTCAGATGATTGTGAGAAACCAGCGGAAGTTTATATATACAGAATAGGTTAAGATTCTCACAAATGGTTTAAATATTATAAAATTTGTGTAATTCTAAAATAAACAATTATTCGTACAATATACTGGATATAAGGTATTTTTTATTGCATTTCAAGCACTCGAGATATTGAACCAGTCTTATAGCGCAGTAGAACATTGTAAAATTTCTGACTGAAAATTTATAGGACGCAAGTGAATTTTATAGTCGCTCAAAACATTTATTGATTGCATTATGATAAAGAAAATTGATATCGTTAGCGAGCTTCGGATCACATAAGAAATTGGATTAAATTTGTTAGCTTTAAAAATGTCGTTATATGCAACTCTTATCTGCAAAAGGGAAAACTCCTAGAAAATCAGCGTAGTTTAATTGAACTTAAAACACATGTATTTTACTAAATCGAGGATACTCTAACGGCAACTTGTTTGGCATTCTTTCATGGTAATAAGTTTGAAGAAATGCGTTCATATTATAAACTTTACGGTAATACTTTCAGGGCACCAACTTTGCAGCTTTACTTACATAGCAAAAAGTTGGGACAATTCTTTCCTGGCAACAAGTTTGAAGGAATAATTCCATGATAATAACTTTACGGCAAAATTTTTACGACAAATGACATTATACTTTACGGCAATACTTTCAGGACACTAACTTAACTCTGCGGCGATCAATAGATGATAACAAGTCTGCATGAGTTTGCAGCAAAATAATCATGAACAATTTGCTTATAGAAAATTTTCATATTAATTATTCAAAGTCTAGACGTGCATGTGATAATCATGTCTCTTTCTATTTAAAATGCTCACAGAAATTCTTTTTCATCGAAAGTCTGAATCATAATTAGGCTCGAAATTCTGTAAATTAATTAGCATTTTATTTTCTAACGACACAGCTTCAATTTTTTCAGTATTATATATACTGATCTATTTTTGCACCTACGTTACTTCAGAAAGAAATTTATACATAAATTACGCCTATCAAATTTACAAATCAACTAACGCAAAAATTGAGCAAAAGCTTATAAATGCAAAAAAAAGCAGAGTAGAAACAGCAAGAGAATTTCTTCTGCCCTAACGCAGGTCATACATGAGACTTGTCACCCACAGGCCTGTTGAACTGAATGTTTTGAGCTCCACCATGATTCAGGAGCTGAGGATTACATGGAAGTATTTGAGCGCGAAGAATTCATGCGCAGTGAACGCATGCGCAGTGAACGCATGCGCAGTGAACGCATGCGCAGTGAACGCATGCGCAGTGAACGCATGCGCAGTGAACGCATGTGCAGTGAACGCATGTGCAGTGAACGCATGTGCAGTGAACTCATGCGCAGTGAACGCATGTGCAGTGAACGCATGTGCAGTGAACTCATGCGCAGTGAACGCATGTTTAAATTCCATTTGGCGCTATAAATATTTTCCAGTTATATGCCTGCAGATATTGTCACGAAGGCTAATCATCTAGAAAATTTTTTACTTGCTTGGATTTTGTAAGAATATGGGAAAACCTAATGTTTATTTTTGCTTATCAAGCGAAATTTCATGAATGTGGCAAATCAATTAAGAATAATAAATCGTTAATTGCGCTGTCTCATAAAATTAATTGGTTTCAACTTTCATAATAATGCGTAAGTTAACGTTGTAATTTTATAATATTATACGTTATGAATAAGCGAACGCTGTACGACCGCCATACACGTTACAAATGCCCCCTAAACTGAAGGCTGCATTGCACCTGCGCATGACATCGCTGCCATTTTACGCGTTTCTATTGTCGCGAGTTTCCCGACCCAAACAATGGCGTTTCGGTCCCATGAACTGCAACCCACGGCCCATAAATGAGCTGCGTTCCAGAACCCTATGACTGCATGCCACGAACCACGACTGCGTGCCACGAACCACTCCTGCGTACCACGAACCACGATTACGTGCCAGACTGCGGACCATTAACCCAACTGGGGTCCGTTCGTGAATCCAACTGTTCGTGAATCCCCAACTGGGTGCCACGAACACTACAATTAACTGCATGCCACGAACCACGACTGCGTGCCTGATCATATTTAGACACATGATTGGTTTATCGTCTGTAGTTCAATATAATTCCAAATCTAATGTGTTATTTTGGCAAAATTTTTCTTTAAGCATTCAAAAACATTTATTATTAATCCGGTAAAGGTTTTAAGAAAGCAATCTTTCGATACGGTTCAATCTAATTGCATCAATTCAAAAGAACAATTAGGAATTGAGGATAGGAAACATCTAATGCATATTGACTTGCAGTAATTTCACTCCTATGTTAAATATATATTCCTCAATTCACGAAGTAAATAGCGGCACTGCTTCTCCAATGTTTGCAATAATTTTGATCATATTGTCATAATTTCATCATTGATTCACAACGTAAATAAAAGAACGGTATACCTTCACCAATTTGCATTTATACACATGTTTGCAATAATTTCGGTCATATTTTCATAATTTCTTCATAGATTCACTGCGTAAATAGCGAGATGGTGTTTCTTTACCATCAATTTATTCATTTGTTTGGCCTAAAGCAAACTGAGCGGGACTAATAAGCCTCATTTTACATGCACCGCACAACTTTTTAAGACGCCGGCGTCTCAAATGAACGCCTTTTTTAGGGGAGTCTTTTGGTCGAGTGTTTCGGATTAAAAGTTATGCTTGCGATCTAGGCTCCATATGCGAGACCGGCAGCTCGATTTCTTTGGCAATAAAGACTGCAATTAGAAAATTATGGAGAAATGGTGGTAATAATATCAAATAAAAATAACAATATTTGAATAATTCGAGAAAATCACACGCAATATCAGGAATGAAAAGATCAACAGCGTGCAACACTGTATAGGAAGCGCGAATTGTCACATGGAAAAATTGCATCAAAGTTCAACTCTTCAAATCTACAAGCGAAATAATAAATATTGTGCTCTTTGATTCCGGAAGTATGCAATTCAATAAAGTAAATGTTGGGGTCATGTAATCTAAACAAAATATCTACTTGTAATTGTGAACGAATGAGAATCGTTCACGGTCTTTTTAGGCCTTTTTACTAGTTTCAATTTTGTTTAAGCTAGGTAATATATTATTCTACATGTATGGGTTTTTTAGCGAGGCCAGTTAAGTAGCTTAGACTTCCGACCCTTTCAGGGAAGATTTGTCTCAGAGAGAGGTGACGAGGGCGATTCCTGTTATATGAGACAGCAGTCGTGTCCTGCTAGCCGATCGGTTAAGTTGCTGCTCTGACCTTCCTAGTGGTAGCTAGTAACTGCCGATCTGGCATGAAGCTTTTTGTCTTGCAGTGAGCCCTCTCCCTGACTGAGCTGATTAATTATTTGCCATGTGTCTGTGCTGCTCGTTACTGTGACCTTAAATGTAGAGTGCCCATTTTAAAGTGCTTATTGGAATAAACGTTTGAAACTTCAGAGGTGAACTGGAAAGCTGTGTTTTCATTATCGATTCTTTGAAACTAGCTTTTTAATAAGTTCGTGGCCAGCGTGCAACCTTGGGCGGCCATCCGTTGAAGCTAAGGTAGTGAACGTCCGGTCACAATTCCGGAAGTATGCAATTCAATAAAGTAAATGTTGGGGTCATGTAATCTAAACAAAATATCTACTTGTAATATTTGTGTGATTCATTAAACATGGGAATAAACGCGTACGTAATTTAAAAGAGAGTATTTGGTGCGATTTTATTCGAATGGGCCGCTATCCACTATCAAATGAAATCCAAGAAACGATCGCATTACTCATCAGCTGAGGATTGTGGTACACGGCTACGCCAAAATAAATAATTTAAATTCAGAACGAAGATACAAATCATCATGCCTGAAAACTTATTTGTGACAGATGAGTAATATACAAAAATTGCCTGATAAAATTTACATATTTCTAAAAAAATGCTATATTCGGTCACGCTGAACTGTTGTATCATCAAACCGTCTAACAAACATCGCGTTTAACAATAATGTTGCTGCACTCGGCAATTTTCGTTGAATTCATGTGTTCTTGACGCCGACGTTTCTTCACAACCATATTTTCCCAGGCGTATGTGGCGGCAGCTGGGCCATATATAACCGCGATCACGTCATAAACGGTGCCATTTCGACTGTACGAATATTCGCCCTCGACCTGAACTTTCGATGGGAAATTATAACCCGACGATGACCTCGCAGTGTTGTGGCGGTAGCGACGAAGACGTGGTGGCTTGTCGTCCTGATATACGAGCGTCGCTAGGAAGCCTGACGTTTAGAAATCGCCAGGCTCTGATCACTCAAATTGCTTGTCAATGTTGCGTGAAGGGACCGGGCGCACGGTCGGTGCATTGCGCTCGCAACACCAAGAAATGGATTAATGACCAGATAGGCACTAGGATGATCGAAAATGCTTGTCTATTATCAGCCTTAAAACACCAAATCTAATTTAATCAAGAAATGAAAGGCTTCGTCATAAATAAATAAATAAATAAAGCCTTGTCACTAATAATAAACTAATAAGATAATTTAAAGCATCACTATAATAGACCAAACATTTACTGAAGAGTGAGCTGTTGAAATCCATAGTTTCCTTGAACGCGCCAGAAATTATCAAATGTTTTGATTACAGAAATGGAAGGATCGAGCAGTATTCTTCTATCTTATAGCCAATACTGTAATATTAAGAAATTTTTACTCTGGAGAGTAAAATTTACTTCGATATCAGCTTCTAACTTAAATAAATCAAAAGAAGAAATTAACTAAATGGCTTTGAAGTAAACTTACAAAAGAAGCGAACTCTAGCTAGAGACCTTTCATTAAATTGAAGCACATTTAGAACAAAAGTCAGGAGAATGGAGTTTCTACGGCATCCGACCATCGTAACGGAACAAACGTCTGTTGTTATAGTGAGCGTTAGCTTTACGCAAAACCCCAGCACTGCATATCACGGCCATCACTTCGCTCTTATTACCACACCGTGCGCTAATCTTCGGCCATTGTGGGTCCACGGGCAATAACGATCGAGTTGTGGTTGACATTAGTTTTATTTATTTATTTATTTAGGCAATTTATAACAGTTTATATTCCACATTTATGGTCCATATTCTTAGTACGCAAATAATTAAGTATACGATTAATTTCATTTTAAAGTTCCATATAAAAATATTTTTAGAACCACTTCACTTGGTCAGATTTTTTCCATTGCGTTGGCGTTGCCACATTTTTTTGGTTTTTTGAAAGTAAATGTTATGCCGTTCGTACCGGACCTAAAATCAAAGGGAAAATTGTCGTTTTCTATAGTCATAAGCTAGCCAGCTAAGAGATAACAAAAAATTAAGTTATGAATGAGAATATTTTTCGTTAAAAATTTCTACGTGTATTTTTACTGCAGTTTCGCTGTTGCGGCAAAGGCGTTGCGCAAGCCACGCGCTTTGCAGCTCGCATTGCCAAAGCGGTAATTAGCTGAGGCTGAACAACGCAATCCTGACATTTCTGTGGCTTACTTCTTTGGAGCATTCGAGGTATTAGTGAAAGGCTTACTTGTCAATGGGAGTTTGTTGAACTTTTGAGCGTCACTTGATCCGTTTGTACGTTTTATATTGCACTAGTTTTCTTGTTATTTCGCCATTTATTAGAAACAAATAATTGTCGCGCCGCGAAATTGCCTGCGTGTTATTTGAGAATCAAATTTCTATGAGAACTAATTTTCTGATTGACTGCAGAACAGCAAGACTAGATAAGTGATTGACAAATTAACAAAATATTACACCTTATTTAATTATATCAATCCCCTTTGTAGATCAAGTCTGTTATTTAGTTCATGCTAGTGATACTAAATGCACTACAATGGTTTAGTACTGAGCCTGAAATAAGGAACAACTAACTCGTAAAACACCACGGCAATTCAGCGCTAAAAAGAAAACGATTGTTGTGCAGAATTTTTTCGATATTCACTAAATATTTCAACCACGCAATTGTTGCCGCATAATTTTATCGCATTCAGATTCGTTAGAAAAACAGCCTTTAAAATACCGACGTGGCTAATGTCTAATTCGGTTTGATCGAATAATTCTCTATATATTTGCTTATCTGATGGTTTGGCAAATAAATCGGGAACTTGTGCTTCAACCCATAAAAATAAACTCAATTTGACTTGGGTAATTGGGATTTAATGAAGCAGCCCTTGTTGGACAACATAAAAATCGCTCTGTTACTCGTGAGCCTTCAATTGCCACTCATGATGAATTGAAATCAGATCTATGTGTGTCAAAAAAATTTTCAATTATGATAAACAGCGGAGGAAAATAGTGGAAACTTGACTAGCTTTCGATTAAAAGTTTTGACGTAAAATAAATCAACAAATAACATTTTATTTATTTACTTGCAAATGGTTTTTTTGTTAAACTTGTCAAGTAGATGCCTTCAATGTTATCGTACAGAAATAAAGAACAGGAAAAAACAATGCTGCCGTAATTGCACTAAAGACTTATGAAGAACGATATACTTGTTTAATTAATTCAAGTTTAACTGTCTGTTTTTTAATTTAGGAAGAAAACTAATTTCAAATAGGGATTGGTTTTTTTCTTTGTTGTAAATGTTGCATCGAAATATTGATTCATAAGAGTTGTCAAAGAATGCTAATTAATTCAAAATATTGTTTGTTATTTACGTATCTTATAATACCAGACTGAAAAAAATTTATTTCGTTCGTTATCTTGGTCATACTGCAGCATAATCAGAGTTATGAATATAGAGAAAAGTACATGCAAAAATAACGTGTCGCTCCACCCACTTCGCTTATTTAGTTCCTTCCAACGATCATGGAAGCTTTTTTGACAAATGCAACTTGAATACAAGAGCGAAATAAACGTGCGTGCTTAAAAGATAATTTTTCATGCGTTGCGTCAAGGCTTCATCCATTGTTTCTCTCAAGGAAAACAAGAAACTGCACGCGTTGTTGATGACTGCTTCTTGCCTCCCATTGTTTTCTAGACTCGAAACTGAAGACGAGCCGAGTGAAGTTGCATAAAAAAATCGCACAAGTCTAACGTTTTATAAAATCACCACAAGCGCGAGGCTATTTTATACGTCGAGCACCTGTTGCCGTGTATCATCAAGCCTGTTCATCGCGTAAAGATCGTGGAACAACGATGCGTTCACGCTTTGCTACCTCCACTGATTCACAGTCCTTCCTCCAGGCTTTTTGCGCGACCGGATGCGTGGCAGTTCCGTTCCGTGCAAACGGAGCTGCCTTTCGTAGCCGCTTCGTTCTGCGGCTTCGACGGTAAAGTGCAAGACCTTGCTTCGTACCACAGACTTGCAGTACAAAATCATAAAGCCAACAAGTATTCTTTAAGCCATGCAAAATACATCCGTATAATAAATATTTATTTCAACAGAGACAGTAAAATTCTTGCGCAACAACGAAATCCACTTCTTGTAGCGAGGAGTAATAATTTAAAGGAACGAAAAATTATTTAAGGCCATGAAATGCGTACAAGAAATTTCACACGATAATAAACAATAAGGTTTCAGTGTATTTTTGCAGCCACGATGACCGATTTTTGTATGATCTTCTGGATTCGTCAAAGTTTCTTAACGATTCAAATCGTTCATTCAAATGTCAAAGAAGATGAGGTTTTCTAAAGAAATGTACCTCGCGCTATAAAACTGTAAACGTCAATGAATGCTAACAATCTTTTTGAAACTAAGCTAAAAAAAGCTAAAAAGCTGATATTTAACCGATAAATTTTCAAGCAGAGGAACCTGAGTCTCATTTTACAGGCAAGTATCATCTATCAATCAGCCTCTGATCTGACCACCAAAAGAAGCCATCCAGCGGACAAACTGCTGCCTGGGGCGACTTGGACGGTCTTCCTGGCGCTGTCTAAAACCACATCCGCAACACCGGGCGGCTTTCACCAGCGCTTACTTTTTATCTGGCCTGCACAGACCGTGATTACAATGGGCTTAGAATTAAAATATGCAAAATTGTTCAAAGTATATCATTAAAATGGAGAATATCCATGTATGACTTTGAAAATACCTGCATTTGTCAACATTTTAAAGGTACATTGAAATCTAGCAGACAATATATATGTATCTTCTCACTCGCCGTCAATTAATTAATTGAAACCATATGCTTTTTTATGAATTAAATTTGTTCTATGAAGTAAACACTCTATTTTTCATTCACTAAACATAAATCAAGAGATCTACAAAACAAGATGGAGACGAACAGATTAATTAAGATGATGACTTGTGCAACGCGAATGGAAGGTTATAGGATCGTTCGAATTTGGCGTCAAAACCCGTATCAAAACTACTGTAGATTGGTGGTTGTAAAATGATCGTCGATGGCCAAGATTCGCAAATCGCAAATTTCCATGCATTAGTTCACATATACAAATCTGACCGAAAAATACAATACATAGAAATACAGACTTTTTATAAAAGCAAATAAAAGACGCTAAATTTTCATCTTTGGCGTGTTTGATTGGGTAATGCTCAAATCTATGTTATACGTAATAATAAAAATTATTCATTAGACCGAGAATTATCTTTAGCATTTACGTTATCGATTAGATACATTTTAAGCTTGAAATGAGCATAAGAAAGTGTTTGAATCGAATTAATTCAAATTCAGAGCATCCATAGGTACACACTGTATCAAAAGTTTGAAACTGAATGAATATTTGACAAATCACACCGAAAAACATCATGCTAACGTGAAATTACTTTTCCAGCCAAAAATTGATATTTTTCCCTATAATTTTCGATCATTAAGCGCTAATTAGCATCTTTATGCGCTAGATTTCATCCTGTTAATAATTGCAAAGCATTTTTTTTTCTAAAGAAACCTAATACATTTTTTGATCTGTTTCTATCGTCTTAATTAGAGAAACATGGAGCTTTTCGGCCGCAATTATGAAGTATCATTCATTTCAGTCCAACTTGACAAATGAATCTCTAATTACAGCCTGCAATTGAGAAGCATTTTCGTGGAAAATAAATCAACAAATCACGTCATTTCCACAAGCTGGGCAGACACTCGCAGCAATGATTCCTCATCTCTGCCAAGAACTACCACGCAACAAATAGCAAAACGCGAGTGGCATACGGAATAATTAGGCCTTTTGAGGGGCACTCGGCGAAGAGCAGTCAAAACTGCCTAGCCCTCTTTAGTTTTCTTGGTGGCAGAGGATTCATAAGAGTCTAGGATGTTTGCACGCTACTCGTGCAGATGAGCTTTCGGCTAGACTGGAAGCAGAGCTAACAGGATGCAGAGCAAACAAAGACCCCTCCAGTAGTGGTGGTGGGGAGCTGCTGGAAGTCGATCCTCAATTCCTTTTTGTTTGTACTAGAGCATATTTGTTCGGGTTCTTCTCGTCATGGTTTACCTAAAACTGCTTCAAATTTAGAATGCTATCCCACCCCATGCGAGCGCGCGCCTCAGAAGTTACAGCTCCCAAAGAAGTTTTTTTGAGCAGCAGTCACGATGCTATTCCGAAAGAAAATTATTTGTTGTGTTTGTTCGATGCACGTGAACGCAGCCGTGAATGTATATAGGCATGAGTGTGGAGCGCAAGTGAAGTATTTTTAGACGGAATTATGAAGTTATGTCGGCTTGCAGGGAAACATCTGAGCATTTAATTAACGCACCAAGAGATTGCAATTTAAACCTGAGGAAGAAGCCTTTTCGTGGTTCAGGCATTACATCCGCATTAATATGTACGGAGACTTCAGATTAAATTCGGAATATGTACGGAATATTCGGAATATGTACGGAATATTCGGAATATGTACGGAATATTCGGAATATGTACGGAATATTCGCTATATGTACGGAATATTCGCAATATGTACGGAATATTCGGAATATGTACGGAAAAGATTAAAATTTTTAAAATTTGAAATTCCTAATTTTCTGATATTTGCAATACATTGTACGCTTCTAGTTTATCATATGTACATTTTTTGCTTCTGAAAGAGTGACGATTCAATCATCGTGGAAGATCAGGTCCGTCAATAAATGAAAATTATTTTTTTCTTGGCTTCAATTCATCGAAATATTTGAGTCAACTGAAAGATGACGCTTCAGCTTAAAAGTTCAATGTAAGAATAAAGTTATAATTTGGCGATGAAAAAGAGTGATGTATAATTTCATTTTTTTAGCAAATAAAGCAAAATATAATGGCCTTAATAAATTTCTGAGATTATTTCTGAAATTCTGAAACTAAATAATTCATATGAACTTCAATCAGCTTAATAATAAACCTTGATGTACAAAATGTTTTGCTTGAACTTTTAAGTCAATGTAATTATAATAAATTTCCTTTCATAAACAGTATTATACATACCTCATCATGAAGTCAATCACCAAATCAGGGATTGCAGGCGATCTCGGCAAGCAAGGCTCGTCCGCAACAACGGACGCGACGTTTACAGCGAGCACCGCACAGTCCCGGTCAAAGCGTCGCCTGGAGGTACGCGCCGGAAGGATGACGTTCATTTATCAAGAGTTTTGCCTCAAGTGGAGGAAGTTAGGCATTCAGACCGCCGTCCACGCTGCAAATATTCAACAGCGAAAACTTTGTTGCTGCCTCGCTGTATATGCGCGATCGTTGAACGCGGCGAGAAATGACGAAAGTGTTACGCACGAAGTCGGGGACGGCATTTGCATGAGGTTGGATACAGAGTGGTGCTTACAATATTCTAATCCTTATTAGAAATTTAGTTAGTTATGAGATATGCTAATAAATTATTATGGGATATACGCACTTTGCCGACAACGAACAAGATTCATACATTAGTATATTAGTCCCATAGTCTTTATTCCAGAGTGCAACGGAGGCGTGAATTTCACCACATTAGGTCGGTTGACCAGCGTGCTTAACAAGAGTTATGTGGAATTACATATTTTATTTATTCTAATTCGAATGAAAATCTTGAATTTCCCCTCGCTTCAATGTCCAATTTACTTAATTTCTAAAAGGCAGAGCGACATTTCCCTGTCTGCAATATATAACATGAGACGTAACAATGTCCACCACTCACCACTAACAATGCACGCAACAATGATCACCACTCACCACTAACAATGCACGCAACATTGTCCACCACCCACCACTAACAATTCACGCAACAATGATCATATCATTGAATTATCCGTCGCTGCATAAACGGGGACCCGAGTTCGCAAGTCCGTTGATGAGCGCTGAACTCTCCGACGATCGTCCGATCATTCGTCCGTTAGCGCAGTATAGGCGAAGATAACGTGCAATGCTTACGTAAATTACTGCACTGCTAAATGGTGCAAAGCCTGATATGGTCCGCAGTTCGTCTTGAGCGGCTTCCGGTTGTCCGCTGGCGATATACGCGCGTGTTTAACGCAGGGTCGAGCTATGGTTTGGCTCGGGTTCACTGAAAGGTGGGATTTCAAATGATCATTTGAAACTTGATTTGAAAATTTGATCAAATGGACACGCTGGATATTAATTCACTTGGAAATGTTTTTACGTATTTAAAAATGTTAGCGAAGTCTCACATTCAACGTAACGCAATTGAATAGATTTAAAAGTATTTTTAGGTATTTTTAACTGACACTGTGATTAAGTAATAAATTAAAACCATATCTTTAATCAATCCGACAATGGAAACATTTGTGTCATTCTTTTACCTACAAAATTTGTTTAATAGATCATAATAATTGAGAAAGCCTGGAACAAAAATTAAAGGACACAAATGTTTTGCAAAATCTACCATCATATATGTAGAAAAATTTAAATAAGGCAAGATAAGTAAAATTATTACCAATATGAGGATTTTTCTGTGAGCAAAGTAAGGCAAGCAAAAAGAAAATATACAAGTTTAAGCTTAAATTATACGTTTCAATCTCCTTGCGGTCAATTTTTTTATCTACCTCGCAGTCAGTTTTGGCCTTCTCGACTCGTACGCCTAATTTGTTAAAGATTTTTTTTCCTATCGATGCAACAGCTGCTGGCGAAAGTCGTTGTTAAGGAAAACTCGCAGGGAAAAAATTGCAAAAAATGAACTGCTGCCACCGGCACGGTAGCGGAATGGGCCGTACATCGACGAAGAGTTCACGCAACGTGACGTACTAAAACGCCTGTGGTCATGACCTTTGATTTCCATGCAACGGAAAGCACCGAACAAAGCTAGTCTTACCGGGAACTCAGCATTGCTATTCCGAGGTGGCACTCCTGGAAAGACTGTGGAATCGCGTGGAAATCTGGGTCATTGTGCGACACGACGCGACCAACATACGCGAGTCAAGAGGCACCAGTGTTCCTGAAAACGGTAGCGTCTGCAGTCACGGTTTCAATGTAACCCCCCTGGATAGAGGGCGCGTCGATCATTAAGATCGGATCGTGAGGGTGGGTGCAACACAATGCCAGCTTTTTCCGTTATTCTAGTTCGCAACGCCCATGAGTTCAGGATAGTATATATAGGTGCAGTTGTACTGTTGTAGGCTCGTGAAGGTAATCTATTTCTCAGTTAATCATGAAAATACTTTATATATTCCTACTTTTTAATATTTTCAACCTTACTTTTTATATTTTCAACCTTACCTGTATACATGTCAAAACAAGTTTGATAATGCGGTTTAGGAGATAGAAAAATATTTTATGACTTCTATGGATGACCTAAATTGGTTCTACTTAGATTAAATAGGGCTGGAAGCAATTTTTTCAATTAAATGATGTACGAGAAAAATTCCGCGACCCGGTCTGTTTTCGAGGACCTAGATTTACATGGCTATTGTTCGATCGCGTGCTGCGGTTTTTTCATCGTGATAATAACACCAAATAATGGCGTAAAATCGTCTTTTTCAGTCCCACAATCGCTATTATAGCACACAAGTTGACTTGCGAACTCCGCCGATCCAGGCAACGGGAAAAATATTGCGCAAATGGGACGCGAAACATGATTCGTATGCATGACTCAGTAGCGGACGACATAGAAAAGACGTCCAAATATTGGGACTTTAATACTTTACGTATGTGCTAAATGGGAAATTTCAGAATAGTTTTGTTCCTTCTCAAAAAAAAAATCTGTCTTTTTGGGTACGTCATTACCATTCACATCAAAACTCATATATGTAATCTTTTGGTACCTCTAATAAACCCTCACAACAAAAAATTATTAGTGCCACTGTAGTATTCGATTTATGTTATACGGGATACGCGAAGTTAATGAAAAAAATGGAGGTCAATGTTGTTGTGCAGTGATTTTCTTGGTGAGGGTTGGGGCAAAATACAATGAGCGCTACATTTTCAGCGCCTGGTACCGAGCTGGTGGAATTGACATCATGATTTCGGTCGCTGATTTCGGAATAATGTTCGTCTAAATGGATTGTTTACTCATCAAATTTAGATAATGAATTTTGCATATTAAAATTTATAATCGCCCCTCGGAAAACTAGTTACCAAATCTAAAATTATGTCGTAATGCGTGCATTATATTAAAAAAACTTTTAAAAGAGCATTTCCTCACTTGAAATGGTATACATATATGGAAAAAAATTTAAACTTTGTTGCAAATGAACTAGGACTGTTATAGCAACTGAATGTAACTGACAAGAGATATCATCATTTTCAAGATGAAATATCACGTTCAAATTGAGCTTTAAAATAAAAATAAATATTTGGTAAAAATTGTAGTATTGAGCACAAAAATACCACAATAGTTTTAAGCTCCTCCAAGAAGAATAATAACATTTCTAGTTATTTTCCAAAAGAAAAGTCCACGCCCTACATATACAAGTCAAGTAAAAATATTTACTGTAGTCAGTTTTACAGTGGGAGAGACGAACATTCGTTCGATGTCATTTTTACCGCTAGATTTTCTGAGCTTCTCATTCACTTTTACTGCTTGCGCATATAATTATATCTGATTAAATAATTCACTCATTTAATCAATGTGATCAATAATTCAATAACAAATCATTCAAAAGAGCATTGATCGACGAACCATGGCGGTTAAAATATCATTCTATAGATGCAGTACTGAAAAACTCCTTTTGACCAGAATTTTATTACGAGAACATGAAATATGTGAACTTACATAGATTTTTATTAATTAATCGCTGACATCATTTGCCGGTAAAATTTTACTCATTTAGAACAAGGATATACCTGAATGAAAAATGTAAAGTTGAAAATGAAATTGAATAAGTTAATGGATTTCCTGACGAGTATTTAATTAATTTAATAAAAGATGTAATCTAAAAATTACATCTTCATAAAAAATGATAGTAAATATCGATCTCAAGCGAATGTTAAAGCTAACGTAATGCACGCAAATTAAAAAAAAATAAAATAAAAATAGCCGCCAGAGTAATCATTGTATCAAAGCCATAAAGAGGATGGGATTTTACGCCATTAAATTACTGATTGGAAGCTCCAGAAATAGAGAAGGGGAGATGCATGCTGCAATCTTTGCAAATCCATAGTAGGGAGAAAACTTGCAGAATTATAAGTCATTAGGAGGGAACTATACAATCCTCGTGGAAAATTAAGACTTTTTCGCAGCAAATGAGGCATCACATCTTCCTGTATTATAAGCTTAATATTTCTAATGTTCGTTTTCGATGAAGAACTTTATTTTTGGGTGCACGGGGAAATTCCAAACTATAACTTATTACTTTGGAATTTATGTTTTGTACTCTTCAGTAATCAGTCAAGGTTCAGGATAAAAACATGGATATATAACACACCAAAACTTCTATCCTAACGGCCGAAATAGATTTTTAGGATAAAAGGAATTATTGAAATAAGTATTTAAGTAATAAAAGTTTATCAGTTTGTTTGAAACATTGCTTGTAATATGTAACGGCTGATCGAGTAGGTTTCCTCGATCATTAGGGTTTCGGTATATTAGCTACGTTCAGTTTTAATTTTTGACATGAGAAGTCGTGTTACATGGGGGAAGCGAGGCGGTGAGTTGGATTTAGAAATACAGACATGATTCGCAACTTAGAAAAAGACAATTTTATTCATGTGTATTATGTTTAAGTTTCCGGTAAAATCTAAGTATTACCTAAATGGGATTTCAGTGGATTTGCCTGGGCCTGACTTGAAAAACGATACTTCAATTTAATGTAATGATAACTGAATTTGGGATAACTTCGTTCAGGATAACAGGATTCAGGATGAAGTGATTTTGAATAACTTTAATCACAAATTGCATTAATAATATACCCATTTAGCGTAAGGATGACATGCTAGTTCAATATAAAAAGATGAACATGGACCAGTCGCAGTGCACTTTTAGGACAGTTCAAGTTCCCTGGCATTCCAGCAGAATTGGTCCCGAAATTCTGCATATAAAGACGTCACTTGAGCCGCGGAGCTCGAAGCGACTTTGCCTGCTCCACATTCGATATTCTTGAAGCGATGCCCGTATTGAATAAGGATTTAGAAGAGGCCTAAACAGCCGTGAAGGATGTTCTAGATAAACCCTGGATGCCGGGTATCCAGTCAATCCCCGGCCGAAAGGAACATTATTTATGACCACGTTAGGAAAGCAAAGACTCGTGATAGACAAGCCTTTTAGATGCTCAACTCGGAGCTTTTCGAAAAGATTTTGTGGAGTTGGTTATGGTTTTTTGAATAAAATACGCAGCAAATATGATTGTCAATGCCTTCAACAGGAATCGTGTCAGCATCTCCTTTAGTATGACCCGGGAATACTTTGATAATAGTTCTTGTTCTTTAATAAGAACAGGAACTATTAAATATTAATCAAAATAGTGTCAGTTCCAACGTTTATTTGATATCAAGTGCCCTCCTCTCACTGGATGTGCTGGATAATAAATACTATCATTTGTTTTGGAATATGCAGGTCTCCAAGCTAAGTTTGGGTTCGGTGCTTCAAGGGTGGAGCTACTACGTAGTTTTAGTACTTCTCGAAATAACTAAACAATTGCGATAAAAGTATACTAAGAACTTAGTTGCGCTGAAAATTTTCGTTGCGACTGCAGTTAAAAAGTTGTTACTACCAAAGCTGCACACTTTTAAAAATACAGGTAAAAATAATTTTTTAAAAGGACGAACTGCTACTTGACAGATCATACATATCCTGAGGCAAATATCCATCTGCGAGTCGCGGGTTCAATATTAAACTTTTACAAAACGGAAAGTCTGCATAGCAATTACAAGGCATAAAAGCAGGGGGGAAATATTTGTGCAGGAGATTTCACGCGAGTTTCTATGACGACGGTTCGTTCCGCACATTTTTGTGGAAGCATTTCTTTTGTCCATAAAGTGTAGACCTCGAGCTTTTTGAGGTAGTCTTTTATCACCCAGCAAGTCTTCATAACCCGCAAGCAATCTTTAAGCCACCAGCACTGGACCCGAGGGCAAATGCTGCTTCTGTTTTCCCCTCAGTCTCCCCTCGATAAAGTGCACCGTGCTATAGCATCGGCTCTATTGGAGCCTGCGGCGACATAAATTTCTCTAGTTTAATAGCAATAGGTGAGCTTTATTTTGCAAGTCGTTAATGGAAGCCTGCCTTGATCGCCCAACAAAAGTCAATTAAGGTTGTCTGGGAAATTTGTACGGTGCATGTCCCCTATATAGAAGCACAAATTATTGATGCTTTAACACTTAGCGTTAATCTGAGTGGCTATACGGCCACATTCTTGCAGTTTCCGCACCTAAAATTAGTTTGGAAAACTTACTAGCTTTGAATTTACGGTAGAGCTCTCGTAATTTTCATGATTGCTCATGAATAGCGATTATTAAAATTAGTATTCGAGCTCGAAAAATTAATTGAAATTGCTTTTTCCCAACGGCAGCTGAGCCAGTCTCTGACTGGTACACGTAAGCTACACCAGATATCTTTAGCTAGTCTTTATTGATTATATTACCTTATTAATTTTAGTACTTTGTAATTTTACTAGTAATTTTATTACCTCAGTTAATCTCACATTTAAATTTCTTATCAAACACTTATTTTATAACAGAGATACATTTTCCAGGCCAATAATATAAACTCTCCAATTTGGAGTTAAGTTATTCACTTTGAGTTTAACTGAATGTTACCTTTGTTGATGTCGCGTTATCGTTGCCGCAATAAATTTTCCTGGTGGTTAGTATATAAGTGATACGGAAAACTGGGCTGAGTATTTTTAGTCTGTGATCAAGATTGTTTGTAAAAAAAGGATGAATGACTGTGGATTGATTTCAGAGTTCGCAGTTTATAATTTATAATCACCTATATCATATTGTTGGTGGCAATAACAAAATCAGAATTAAAGCAATAAAATTCGGACCTCGATTCATGATAATCCCACTTAGCTGAAAATGGAACGAATACAATAACCAAATTTTAATATAACATAAGACAATACTCATTGCATATTCTGGCATCGCAGGCATTTCCTAGAATTTGTAATTTATTCCTCAGATAAAATTCTCAATGGACTCAAAATTTCCAAGATAAAAGAATTTACGTGGAATATATTCCATAGATATTTTCTGTGCAGATAATTTACAGTCGCAGCCCTAGGTTACCTCATTATGAGAAGTTTTCAGCGTTATACTTCATGTGCATTGCGGTTAACAATGAAGGTATCGGGGCCGTTTGAATACATCCCTCGCTCATCGATCCTGTGGATCGGCAAATGAGGCGAGCTCATCTAGAGTCTACACAGAGATCATCGAGGGCTTCATTTGCTCTATTTCGAGTTATTCTTTTTAGCGCCTTTTCTCATTTATTGAAAAAATGCCCTATTGTGCTCGCCATGACCGTCTGTCCGTCTGTCTGTCCGTCCGTCTGTTCGTCCGTGACTTCACGCTTTCGTAGATGAGAAAATGCGCTCTCTGTCACTCACAGCAGTGAGTACTGAGTTATATTTTTTGTATCTTTCTGTAATTAGAAAATCCGAGAACGTTGAGCGCTGCCAGGTTTGTATTAGCGGAAATTTTTGGTCTGAGATATGACGTATCCAAGAACAAGTACGCTTCACCGGCAGTGAATAATGACGATGGAGAGCAGACCAATATGAATAATTCAAAACTCATGCGCATCGAGTGATACATCAACTTCAGGATCAAGATATGCTGCCACGAATGCTTTGCATGAGAGTCGAATTGGCGGCAAAGTAGGCCTATAGAGACCGAAAAAAAAAGTTGTTAAAAATTTAACTTACATTAGGCCACACGTGACGGTCAAGTGCCACGTTAATCTCTTTGTTCAGATTAGTTTTTATAGTTATTTTATTATCTAACAGGTTTATAGAGACAAGCTATCATAAAACAATATTTGCAGCATTTATTCGAAAAAAAACACTGTTGATGCATTCGAATCTCAGTTTTATTTATCTTAGCAAGGGTCTTCAATAACTTTATCAGTAATTGTTTATGTATATAATGTGTTTGTCATATTGTTTTCCATTTGAGCTATTTTAGGAAATATTGGTTTAAGTCTTCCAAGAATATTATTTGTGTTTTTTTTTTAAAGTACACTGATAGATCATACGCTCATATTTCATGAAAGAAATGAATGGGATTTTCTTAAATGGTATTTAAGTAATTAATGCCGCTAGCTTGGTTTTACGCCGCAAACCACTTCATCCGATAAAATCTATAAAACAAAATAATTTTCGTCTCTGAATTTTCATGGAACAGAAACTCCATACAAAAACATGAAAATAGATACAAAAGGGAAAACTTTAACTTAAGATTAAAGTTACAACGAGCTAAAAATCATGAAAATTTTATTTTTTTCACTAGGTGAGCAAACAAGCAGTCCGTGATTCCAATCACAAAATATATTTCACTTAAAATCAAACATAGATAAAAAATCTCAATGAAACTGAAGTAAGCACAATTACGCAATACGAATTTGCAGAACAAATCGTGTTTTTCTCTAAAAATTCTGAATGGAACATTCTCATTGGACATTATGCCATCAGCAATGGCACACGGTGAGCGTGCCACCTGTAATGCCACACGGTGAGCGTGCCATCAACAATGCCACACGGTGAGCGTGCCACCTGTAATGCCACACGGTGAGCGTGCCACCTGTAATGCCACACGATGAGCGTGCCACGTGTAATGCCACACGATGAGCGTGCCATCAACAATGCCATACGATGCCACAAACGCATAGCTCTGTCATCCGGATCGAGTGCTCATTTATTCGCTGCTGTGTTTACATAGCCAGCGATTTTCGGGGAATATCGTTCATTTAAAAATGAAGGCTGGCATGTAATGAAGTCGGTGGAAACACAGGGTAGCTTTAATATAAACAGATTCGCAGAACGCTACCGAAGAACTGGCCGCCGAACAGGCTTATTAACTCACGGCCTACTCCTTTTTATTTATATTGTTCGATTTATTATATATTGCTATATTGTTCGATTAATTATATGTTGCTATATTGTTCGATTGCTATATTGTTCTTTGATGATGTTTGCAGAGCATATGGAATTCTTTGAATTTCACGTCCGCAAAGGGGGGCTACTTTTTTAACGTTACTAACCTATGAAAATGTGTTTTTGTATCGTGAAACAATTTGGCTCTGGTTATTTGGTTGCTTTTATTATTTAATTATTCTGTAACAAGTAGACCTTATTTTCAAGCAGAAAAAACATGCTTAAAAATGAGGACAAATAATTTTTAGCCAACAATTGGAAGAAAATTACTCATTATATTCTTTTTACTCCACCGTTAAGTAAGTGGGAATTTGTGGAGTGTAATTAAATAGGATCTCCGCGTTGTCTGCAATACGATAATGACAGGACAATGCTTCTGCCATCGCATCCTCAGCGCCTTCACATTAAGTTCACAACATAATCACTTATTCTCATAAATTTATGAACGTAGCTCACAAAAAGAAGCTCTTCTCACACGTTCATATCAATACTCACTTTCACACATGTATAAATATATATACATGTGTACTTGAAATCCACATGTATATATATGTACATGTGTACTTGACATATACATCACAATCATGTATATTTCAAGGAACTGTTATTTTGTGAGTGTAAAGAGGAGGTTTTATTAGTTGGGTCATCCGCAGCATAAGCTGGCGCACTGCCAACGACCTTCAGACTCCACTGCATAGTGCGTCAATTCTCATAATTCAATTTGTCTGCCTCACATTCACAGCCTTTAATTGCATGATGCATTCACGCCGACCACAAAGTTGAGGAAATCTTTCATCCTTAATCTTTTTACTCTTTCGCATAGTTTATCATTGCGTCTGACTGAGTTTGACTCTTTCGCATAGTTTATCATTGCGTCTGACTGAGTTTGACTCTTTCGCATAGTTTATCATTGCCTCTGACTGAGTTTGACTCTTTCGCATAGCTTATCATTGCCTCTGACTGAGTTTGACTCTCTCGCATAGTTTATCATTGCCTCTGACTGAGTTTGGCTCTTTCGCATAGTTTATCATTGCCTCTTGATTGAATTTGTCTCTTTCGCATGGCTTATTGTTGATCTCAGTTTTCTCTCAAGAATATTTCGTTACAGGTTATTTAGAAATAAACAGTTCATCTCTATCCTTTCAAACGTGAGAGAACTTTAATTTAGACTGCAAATATACAAATAAATTAGCTCAAAGTTTTACTGTTTAAAGTTAATACAAAGAATCAACTTATCAATTTGTAATCACTATCAAATAATTTAGTTGTACAATAAAGAACCCTTCACAATATTAAAATTGTACATTTCCCGAAAAATCCAAAAAGCTATGTTTTCATAGCTTCGTTAGAGATTTTTTTTTGTAATTTTTGTGTTGCCGTGCTTGCTGCCGGTCTTTCTTGCCAGAGGGAAAATGAACTCCAATAAATCGGTGAGCTTGAAAGGCTGCGTGACGGAAATTTCTTGTTTGCGTCAGGCTCTCCTCCTGCGCCTGCCAGACGCGTTCTTCTGGCAACACGTCTTCATGAAAATTTTGGATAAAAATTACAAGGGGCATCTTTTAAGGAAAATCAACATCCATTTAATAGATAAACGACGAGGATTATACGGAATTCTTAATTTTGAAAGCGGGGAAAAGTTTATACAAACAACTAGAAATGAAATGAATCCGAGTAACATGAGGAAACATTTTTGTTAAGTCGTCAATAGAAAGTTGTTCGTTTTCTAATTACACGTGTTAACGATGCGGTAGCCTCAAACGCGGCGTACGTTTTCCCCAAAAAATATTTGTTAAAATGCCAGGGTCATCAAACTTACTGCGCAGCGGCCTTGACTCCTGTTTATTGCAGCAATAATTTGTTCTTGATTCGGCGTGCAGCAAACATCGCATTGACTGTAGAACAATTAAGCACATAGGTTTTGAATAGGCATTAATTATGTCAGCCGCTGTAACACTGCTTTTGACAGAGCAGCTTGCAATTGGCGCTCGTCGAGCTCACATACTCTCGTCTTAATTACAAGAAACTCGAAATCTTCTAAAGCCATGCACATAATACTTACTCTCACGACCAATGGGTGCCCTCAATACTTTGAAAGAATTAATAACATTATACGTAAGATGAATGAGTCAATTAGGAATTATCTACATTTATAAATGAGTCAATGTTGCTTTGGATAAAATGTCTATCACTGTCATAAGATGTAATTTGTATTTATTATTATTTGATTTCACAATTAATTACAAAAATTTCAAACGTTTCTTAATTTTTGATAATCTGGTCTGAATCCCCCATATATTTTCAAAAATGTTGAATAAATTGCTTTATTCGGTGCATTGTTCACTCACGAAATTAATACGTACAAAAATGTGATCGAGAACCAGACCACTTTTTAGTAGCTGTCCGAGTTGTTCTTAAATCATATAAAAGCTTCGCCCCACTAAAAAGCAAATTATTATTGGAGGGTCGCAAAATAAGTTTATTCTAGGTTTTCTAAATACCGAACATTTTTTGTAATTATTTCTCATTTTTTCTAGAGGCTCCGGGAACAACGATTCTTTTGATGCATGCGACAACAAAAGAGATTGTTTTTATTGGCGCTGTTGTCGGTGGCTCTCAGGACTGGGATAGCCGTTGTCCGCCAAAAGAATATTAGTGTTTGACCAGCTTTCTGGTCCCACTCTGGCTCTTCCAATTGAAAAATATTGCAGTGGTCTAAAATAGCTTCCAGCACAAAATATTTTGTTCTTCATACTACACCTGGAGGCACAGCTCTATATAATAAGAGAAACTAGTGTGTTTTTTAATTGTTCAATTCACTGATATTCAACTAATTCCTCTGTTAGATAATTAGATAAATTATTTGATGTACCCATATTGAGTCATAAATAAACTAAAATACATGATAAAAACATGCAGAGTTATATTAAATGAACAGCTCCCCTTTGGATATTTATCAAGAAAATTCGTTTTTATTTAAAATCTACGTAAAATACTATCCTATTGTAAAATTTCATCTTTCGAATTAAATGAAACTTTTCAGTGATTTTTGAATTGAAAAGTGCATTGACGCTCAATTTCATTTCATATCTATCAAATTCAGATTCAATATAAGTGAATTTGCTATTACTAACAATATGCCAGTAAAATTCTCATCTCATATCAATTTCCATTGGCATTTATTGTTCTCGTTACTTAACCGCACCATGAAAGCGTTTCATCTACCTCCATAAGTTGAAGTATATATAGAAAAATTTTGAACTAACAAGTTCAATTGTATGCTATTCAATGGAATCTTAATATATTAATTTAATTAGAAGAAAATGTATGGCATGTACGTATTACTACAGTTATACAAACTAAAACATCCCATCCACCGTAACGTTTTACATTCCAAATCCACGATCCTTTTGATCGCAATTTTCATCACAAAGTTGGATTCTTCAGACACAGGCTCTGCTCATACGACGTACATCTCCTGCTCAGCCAAAGAAAGGGAGACAAAAATCTGCAATGAGCGCGCTTGGAAATGGCTTGCATTTGTATTGAGGTATTAAAGGGTTTTTGTGGTCAAGACAAATTGAAGCCGTTACAAATTTTACTGGGTTTCCAGCCGCTCGATCTTGTAAACCAGGATTGAAGTCAACAAAAGAACAGATGTTGCTGCCGATGTTGCAAAGTGATGCGTGAGTCCAAAAGAAATGTTTTTCTTTGCCGTTTCTCGTTTATTTTGATTGAAGGTTTGATGCTAAAAAACTTTGACTGAAAGAACAGATGTCACTGTCAAATGTGCTCGTCTGTACTTGTTTTTTTTTTTGTGCATTGGGTGTAATCGTAAATAGTAAGAAACTCGTGATTCTTAGTCATCAAATTTTTTCTGGATCGTGAAAAAATTAACACAATAAATTTTCGTCTATAGTTTACCGGTAACATCCTGACCCAAGTTGAATTAATAAGTATTAAGTATTCTATCACTTTAAGCTCCGGTACACATAACACTGAAAAAATGCTACTGCAAAAATACGTTGTGCGATCGTTTCAGCCATGCGTTTCCATCATATATTATGGCCATAATATTACGCTATCATCTTTTATATGACATCAAACATTGAGGTGCAAAGCACCGTTCCTAAGACAACCTAAAAGGAAGCACGCCTTGTTTCAGTGAAGGGTTTTAGGGTCTTAAGAAGGATGGATAGCGCCATGCTAGTCCATCTCGGCTCTTTACCTTCACTAAACGCAGGCCCTTCGTCTTGCGCTTCTCGAAGCGGCCGCATCTAAATCTATGGATTGGGTTTACGGTTTACCTGAGGCCAGCTCGTATACGAAGGCTACGACTTCATCGACCAGATAGAGAGGTGACTCCGGAAAATGCAATGAAGATTTAAGACCTGCTTATACTGGACAGCCTCAGGTTCACGGCGAGAGAACCGAAAAATACTGCAGGAAATGAACAGCTTTCTTTCAAGGAAGTTGTTCCGAAACAAGACGAAAGCTCAGATTTTGGAATAAAATGAGCTGCATGGGATTTGGAAGATATGGAATGAGAATTTTGAATAGTTTTCTTAAAATAAATAGAGAACTCTTTTACCGAATAATCTTCATTATTGACAGCACTTTCAGGATTGCTCATATAATCAATTGCATCAATTGGCAAATTTACTTACGGAAAATGAGGTATTAACTACTTAATTATTTAATTAATACCTCATTAATTTTTGTGAGGTTCTGCTCTTCAGTCCTCCAATTTCAAAATTACTTGAAAATTAAATTAAAATAAATTATTTTCTTCGTTCATTGAGCCGGATGCAAAATAATGGAATATAAAATTAAATAAAGTCACTGTTCACCACATGCAAATATTGATCTGAAATTCCCTACCCAAATTTCATATCAGGTGCGAGCGTCAGTCTTCCCATGCTAAGCAGTGCAGGACGAGGGTAGATGTAATACTTATTTCCATGGGTGCGAGACATTAATTATGACGATTATAATATTATATTACATGCTTAATTGGCACACGATTATGTTAATAAAACTTGGTGGTAATTCAATGTTTCTGTTCCGCCAGTATTCTCGTCGGCAATTGTTGATTTGTTGCAGGAATTGATAGACACGGCGCGTTCTAATTTCGATTAATAGAAAATTACAAAATAATGGAACTATTTGAAACACTTTAAATATTTTATCCACATTTGTACTACCTTGAATTACTATAGAATTAAAATATTTATGCCGCAGGTTGTATAACATAAGAATCTTTCATCCTAAACACATGATATTATTATCGAAAGAAAGAAAGAAAAATTAGGAATTGAAAAATAAATTATCCGAAGGATTCAATCGAAAATGACACCCAAATTTCTAATGCTGATTATGTATGGTGATTATAATGACCACTCATTTGGCAGGGACCGCTGCGAGCTGCTCAAGTTAATAATGAAGAGGGTAGCCATGCTGTGCGTTCATTTCTGTTATCCTTACTAGGAAATAAATCGTCCGGTTCGTATATATTCCGGCATGCAAATCCCGCGACAGGCCAGCGCTATCAGCGTTTTCTGCCCACGTGGGAAGTGAGGGGAAGAATGCCGATGGTAAATGGTCGATTTACAAGATTTGCTACCGATTCAGATGCTTCCTGTTATCTTAATTTTTCAACGAAATTTGATTTGAATTTAAATTTTTTCTCAAGGAAAAAAACTGAGTTGAGAACCAATAAAAATTGACGAAAATCATCAGTATAACTCTGATTTTAATTTTCATGACCACTCTAGTCTGATCGCCCAGATATGTAAAATGATCGACAAGTTTTCTTGCACAAGTTGCTTCCTGGTGCGCGGTAGACAGATTGTTTCATGATATTCAACAGCAACCATCGAGTGGTCCCGGTATTTGAAGGATTCAGAATTCTTCGTCTGCACGTCAATTCTGGACCCTACGCCAAAATCCCGAGATTTGTCTTAATAAAATTAAGAAATTTTATTTTATTGAATTTTCATTCATTATTGAATTTCATTTTATTGAATCGATCAGATGATGCCATAAAAAAATTCATTCCCATTGCATTAGGGAGGGAGAAAAATGAATGATTACAAGACAAAAATAGTTTTAATTTTCTATTCAGAATATTTACAAAATTAAAAGATAATTACAAGAAATGTCTTGAAACTGGCTTGCAAATATTTGTGTATTTTAGGCCCGTGTAACATTTTAACTGCACATATCTAATGATGAATGGGTTAAATATTATCAAATATATTGAAAAATTCGAACGCAGGTTGTAGTTTCGCGTATTACACACGAATAAATATTTATTATCCACTATATATTGAGAGAATGTAAAATTGAGGGGAAACGTTTCGACGCAATGGTTTCAAAGAGAAACTAACAAGTTTATCTCGACCAAAAATGTTGCAAATGTGAACGCCTAAATTTTCTTAGAAAAATCTGTCTGAGGAGTTTGAAGAGATTGTAAAGAGTTTGAAAAACTGAGCTGATAGTAAATGAAACCATCTCAGTGGAAAATGTTAAGCGGCGCTGGAAGAAACTTCAACGTAAGAAGGATGGGAGGCTGGATGTGACCCTGAAGAGCCTTCCATCTGATGGATATGCGAGCAGAGACGTGTTGGTGGAATGAGACGTGTTGGTGGAATGAGACGTGTTGGTGGAATGAGACGTGTTGGTGGAATGAGACGTGTTGGTGGAATGAGACGTGTTCCACCAACATGTCTACAATTTATTATTTACTGTCGCGTAGTTGCTTACATTGAAACGTTATTTTCATCCATTTAGCTCACAAGCTCGGATTGGTTGTAATGCTCCCTTTGATATTTTCTTATTGTCGGACTCGCGCAGGATTATCTTCAAGTCCCTTCTTCTTTTCCCGATCGTCCTTGCACGTTTACTGCATTTCCTTATCTCACTTCTTCCACTGTCATCTTAGACGAGGAGGCGATCACATCCATTTCCCGAAGCATATTCCATTTCCAGAAGTTTATTACATTTCTCCAAGTATATCCAACTCCCGTTCACAGTCTCTTAACACCAGTAAAGCCCATGTTTAGAGGCAACAGCAGTTCGAACAACTGGTGAGCTTACACAAACTGGCTTTTATCTAATTCTGATTGACATCAGAGCGCTACCAGTCCAAGATAAACAGCCTACAACGGAAAAAATTTCCTTTCTAGTCTGTTGAGTTAAAATTAGTTTTAAGGTCCGAAGTTCAGGAGCAAGGACTGCAGAGTTTCCGAGGAAGTTCTCCGGCTTTCTAAAATGCAAGGCAAACCATCGGTTGCTGATAGGATACACTCAGAAAAATGAAAGTCTCATATTGTCCTAATAGTTCTCACTCACAGCTCGAGTATAGAACGAGTAATCGTTTTTACTTGGCCAAACTGGGTCAAAATGACCCACATAGGGTCAAAAACTGCATCGGTATTTGGACAAAGTTTGGTTCATTTGTCTGGGTGTCGGCTCAGCTGTGAAGCGTTTGATGGAACAGGCGTTGCGTCTTGCAATGAAGTTCCTGTCAAAGTTAGTTGCGTAAGTTAAGTTTTGGATGTTATTTAGACGCTTAATTACGTCTAACAGTATGAGGCCTTAAGCGGTTCATAGCAATTGAAATTAACGACACATTTTGAGTCGCTACTCAGGAATGTTGTACTATGAAAATCTCGAGTCTCTCGATCTACACGTGGTTTGGAAAATGAAATTCCTATCCGTGAAATTCCTATCCCAAATTCATATGTATTTTTTTGTTTACTGAACTATATAAATATTTAATTCAACATACATATATTACTATATTATCTGAATAATAAAATATGTTTCTTTTTGATTTTCATGGAATTCTCAATAGAATATCAAGATGATCAGATATCGTAGTCTATAGCTTTGAAAATATTAATGATAACCTTAACTAATGGTGGAAAAAAATCGTTGGTGAAAAAAACTTTTTCTGCACCTAAAAGTTCATGGCGTGATAAATAAATAAAAATTTTAACCGTGATAACCTTCATCAAAATTTATGCCGTCCGTATGAGCACATCTATAAAAATCCTAGCCGTATAACTTTTACCTATACTTGTGCCGTCCATAACGGCCTCAACCGTAAAATAACCATTATGAAATTTCGTATCAATGCAAGCCATGCGTCGTAATAACGCAGAGCTGGTCATCGTCAAGTGCGAGCACATAACATGCAAGATAGACAGCGGGCCGAAGCTCGGCAACATGGTCGCCGAATCTCTGCACTGCTCATTGGAGGGTATAATTGTTTTGATGGATCCCAATATTAGATTGTCGGCCTGATAGATGCTGCGCTCAATTGTTTTATGGATAGGCGACGAGAAAATCAATTCGAGCAATTTAGGCAATCAAGGCAATCGACGTGACATTGCTGCATTTGCATGGCGCTGGCGTGCTGCCCAGGATTTTTCATCAAGAGCCGCGGCAATTCGTTTGATTTTATCGTCTGTCGGACGAGCAGTAAAATTAAATTCAGTGACTTAACTCATACACTGATAAGTCTTTCATGAGTAGACACTGCAGGAGGTATTGTGCCTTGTATCCTATTTAACGTCTTGTGTCGTATTCAATATATGATCCAAGGACAAAATTCTATCGACGTTATAGAGACAAAGTTAATTTTTTCGGTGATGGTGAAATCTTTGAAAGGGTCAGTTAAACTCGAAATCGAATTAAAAATGTGTAAAGTTAATTGGAGAATTGTTGTAGGTTTGCGAGTCGAATAACAAGCAGGGAAACGTCTGGAAACTGATAAATTTTACGAATTTTCATCATTTTATTCTGATAATACTATCAAAATTATACATATAATACCCAATTAAGTGACTGATTCTGATATAAAACCACATTTTCATAATCTCCAAATTTTTGTATAGACGATGGTCTCCACAATATACCACCTTAAATAAAGCTCCACGCAAACAACTTTAAATCCTAAAATGAAATATTAAGTGAATATAAAGTCTCCATGGAATAAAATGATTGTTAACCAAGTATCTTCCATAACCTTCAATATCCAGGAAACCAATTTTAGTTACATGGATCATAGAACCACACATTTAGAATAGAAAAAATTAAAAAGATTAAACATTTGATCTATTTTACGCCAGTCATTCGGGAGCAGAAATGCAGCCTGTGAAAACCACGATTCTGCATTCATCTAACCTAGCCAGATTTCAAGGAAATGGGACGTGCAATCTTGCTAATAGATCTTGAGGTTGGACGAATAAGAGATGGGATGCCATGGCCACCAACCAGATAGATGCAGGCGAGGATCGCACAAATGGGAGCAGTGATCCACTAACTTGTTAGACGCCACAGCAAGCGTCACTTGCCAGTGGGGTGTAGTCAATCGTACCTACAGGGCTGAGCCCTGTAAACCGCTGATAAATCATGCCACCACTTATGTTCATTTAGGTGCCCCAGCGTAATCCCCCGACCTCGCTGATTACTGAACACGGGGCATACGGGAGGGGGAGTGACTGGGCGCTCCGTGTTGTGAATATCTCTTACACGGGGCATACGGGAGGGGGAGTGACGGGGCGTTCTGTGTTGTGAACGCCTCTAGCACGAGGCATACGGAAGGGGGAGTGACGAGGCGTTCCGTATTGTGAACGTCTCTTACACGGAGCATACGGGAGGGTGAGTAGCGAGGCGTTCCGTGTTGTGAACGCCTCTAACACGGGTCATACGGGAGGGTGAGTGGCGAGGCGTTCTGTGTTGTGAACGCCTCTTACACGGGGCATGCGGGAGGGTGAGTGACGAGGCGTTCCGTGTTGTGAACGCCTCTTCACGGAGCATACGGGAGGGTGAGGAGCGAGGTTTTGTTATGGAGATGTGTGATGTTCAGCCGGATTACCTTTCGAGCAAAATTATTTTTCGAGTACGATTTCATTTCAAGCACGATTATTTTTCGAGCAAAATTACCCTTCGAGCAAGATTACCTCCCGTGCAAGATCAACTTTCTAGCAAAATTATTATTCGCGTAAGATTTTCCTTAAAGCAATATTTTCTCTCCAGCGACATTTTCTTTCTGGCGAAATTATTTTCCGAGCAGGATTATCATTTGAGCAAGATTTTCTTTCGGCCAAGATAATTTTTCGAAGATTATCTTTCGAGGAAGATCGTCTTTCTAGCAAGATTATCATTCAAGTAAGATTATAATTATCTTTCGAGCACGATTTGATTCCTAAAAAACAATACATGGCGCTACATTTTAGTTACGAAGGAACTCATCGAATATTTTTAGCATGATTGTGATACCAATTCTTTTCCCAAAGGAAATGAAAGAGTTCGTCAGTAGACTAAAGACTATGAAATAATGTACTTAAATTCAACCGTTCATCACCATCCTGGGGCGAAAAACTGGTAAAGAAGTCGTGCATTTGGCCGGTTGAGGATCTCATCAACTCTGATTGCTTTAATTAACACAAGACTGACTATATTAAAGAAATCTTAAACTAATAGGAAACCGGAAAAAACCATTGGTATTGCAGATTCTTGGTTTGTAGAGATGGATTTCGGCTAGCAATATTAAACTTTTTAGTTCGTATCTCTGAGAAGTTCGTTGAGCTGTGTCATATAAACCCTCTTTTGGCAGGAGTCGCACGCGCCAATCCCGAGCCATTTAATTTGATTCCATCGATAAACAAATAAAGAAACTGGATTCCTACTGGGAGCCCTGACTCTTAATCTCTAAATGAGTTAATTGAAAAGAGATCCTGAGTAAAAACACTTCTCAGTTAATGAAAATTATCCAACTGAGGGCGACTCATCTCTGGAGACACAAAAACAAACAGCGGACCAAGTTCAATTATTTGTCAGAGGCTTGGCCCGGAGAAATACCGGCCGCTTTGTCACAGCTGATTTACTTTTTCTCAACTTTGCACTATAATTAAATTTTCGCAAAAAAAATATTGAAAAATGCGACGTTTCAGCTACCCTCAGCTGTTACTAAGAAGGATAAAGTTCATTCATATTTAAAATTATATTGCTAATTAACCAATAAATTGATACAATTGAGGAACTATAAATACGTTCACTGGATAATAATGTATAATGAGGCTGGGAGAAAAAAAAAACAATTAAGTTCTAGGTATTCGTGCATGTATAATAGTGATACTTGCAAAAAGAAAGTAGCCTATCAAGTCATTATTGAATAGATCTGAATTTTATTAAATTCAATAACATGCTGATCTGGTGTGTGAATATTTAAAGATTCCCAGAATATCCTTTTTATGGCATAGTCTTCTTTGCTGAGGCTGCACAATTGAACTTCCAGTTCAAGGTTTTATTTTATACATTATAATAACATTTACCTAGAACTTCGAACCACAATTAAGACATCAAAATATTATTTGTATATGAAATTATTAAGACATATTTACTTCTTAACGTTCAACGCAAGTTTCCACTTAGAACACAGAAAGAGTCTTTATTAATTTTGTGGGGCATCAGAATTTCGCAATTAAATTGCAAATAATATCATTTTGTTGTTCATTTTATCGGTATGCAGCAAGAATTTACATCACGCTATCATGTCATGAATTTTCGGTGTTTTTTCACCACAGAAATGCTGGTGTGGTGTTATACATAAGGCACAAGAGAGCGAAAAAACACGTTTTTCGTGGAAACCAAATCTGTCATGTGGTGTATGCCCTGAGGGAGTTTGGAGAGCCTCACTGTCCCGAGTCCCAAAAAAGGATCTGAAGATTCCCACACTCCTAAGGGTGGTAATTTCCAACACCTGTAATGGATGGTGGCCAGCTTGAGGTGTACGTATGGACGTTTTGCTTCTCCAGTGAAATTTCACTAGCATTTGCCTAACTTTACGGACCTGTCCGTTGGCCTTACTGGCAGGAGCAGCGAGAAGTTCTGGAGACACGTTTTTTATGGACATTAGCACTTATAGCCGTTTAAATTTATTTTTCCCGTACGCGCGATAAGATGTCTTTCAAGACGCTTTTTTCCCTACATGACGCATTAAAGATGCAGGTACATTTCCATTACGTCCCATAAAATGGGACTAAGTGAGACATGTTCTAATCCTGGGATATTTTCGGCCATATACTCCTCTTGCAAGCGGACGGTCGCTGTGACAGATTGCAGTTCATGTAGCGGGCAATTTTTTGTCTCTGAGACAGACTCGCAGCTGATGGCAGCGAAGGACGATTGCTGAAAAACAAGTCTTTCTAATTAAAGGTGCTACCAGAAAACACTGCTAGCTTCATAAATGCTTCGTTAACTGAGCATTACAGGAAACCAATTCTGAATTTTAACTTGACAACCGTGGACGTTTGGAGTGGCATCGTTTGTAAGCTTGTTAGCGTTGGTGTGACAACAACAACAATGTTCCTCAAAATACACTGAAAGTAAAACAATGACAAGCTATGAACTATGCGACTTTTCTTCATGAACTAAAAGTGTTCGGAATCAGGACGTACTTAAAAAAATGTAACTGCATGGCAAAAATATGAATGCTTTCTGATAAATTATTTTTTCCACCTGAATAAATGGAAATTCTTACTAAAAACGCTTTAGTCGTACTTATGATCGAAACTAAAATTTGATGTATAAAAATTAAACAAATAAAATAATTCAAATGCCAAAATCTTGTTCTTGGGAGAGGAAGCGCTGTACAATACTGCGGATTGGAGCTAACCCGGTAAAATTACTTGTAGCATCGCACTCGAAGCGCACAACAAACAAATGATCAAACGAGTTATCACGGCAAGGCTTGCAAAAAACTTCGTCTAGCTCCATTGTCGAGGGAATTCTTCAGTGAGGTTTTAATGACAAATTTCGCTAGTAACAAGCACGCCGAACAAAAGGCACTCATCAACTTGCATTTCTTGTCGCTTTAAACTTCTGCAGTTACTCGAGGCTGTGGCACCAGCTGCTGCCATGGAAACGAATGATTTATAAATGACTCGTGAGGTATAAATTTCATCACCGTTAGTTTTGTTATGCTCAGCAAAAAAAAGCTTAGCTAAAAAATTAGTGTAAATAACCCCCATGTGTAACTTTTTCTCTTGACCTAATAATGAGTTCACATCGCAATGAAGTAGTGATAATACCATTTTTTTAAATCGTATTAAAATCAACTATGAATACGAGAAAAACATCTATTATTGAGAACAGTTGTAGATATATAATTAGCACACGAATACATTTGTAATTGATTATTCGTCCTTGAACATTTAGATAAACAGCAAAAAATTGTATTAGCGGCAGTTTCCTGCTAGAAACAGTTTCGCAACTAAGGACACGTACTGGCCATTTTTGTCACGTTCAGCTGCAGTTCATAAGTCTTAACACAGGCTGAAGGAAAGCCAGGCACAGAAAGCCTTCCGCAGCCTGCAATAAGAAAAGCTTCATTTCAGTTCAAACTCGTAATTCATACATGTCATAAGATATTTAAATTTCATTAAATTTTTGTCATTTTTGAGTGAGTAAAATGAGGCCGAATTTTTAACTCGCATCTTCATTACCAATTATTATGAAGTGGATTGAAACTAAAAACTGTAACTGTCTGCTATATGTTTGATTTATTGTGCACAATTCCTCCAGATAATAACATTATTTATTACAATTCGAATGAGTTTCCTTTTCGAGCCTTCTGCGTGCCCTAGATTTGACATGCTCAATTCAACCCAAGCTCTCCATGAAGGTCAGAAACACAAGGGCAGTCGGCATTTAATTTCAGTCCGCCAGGCCAGTAATGCGCGACCGAAATGATATTGTTTAAAGCAGATATTGGGTGATAAATTTGAAGCGTAAGAGGCTCTAGAAGAGTCCCGGTCTACAGCTCAAACAAACAACCCATTTGGAGAGTCGTGAAGTCCCGCGGAACACCTTAAGGAAGCTCTTATTGCTTGTTTTTCTTAAGCGCCAATTCTTGTCTTTATAGCAAACGATTCCGGTAAATTGAAAACGAGCACAGCGCTATACGGTCGTCCTTCAGAACTACAACGGATGAGATGCCTCTTCATCAAACTTCTTGACACGCTCGTCAGTTATCATTATTGCTTGCATGAGTTTAATATTGATTTTGCTAAAACGAATTGGATTTTATATTTCAAATAATTTTTTCGAGATACAACCCTTAGCAAACGCAATAATTCTTCCTGTAGGGCCTGATATGTTTACAATAATGAATGGGAAAGATTATTGCATAACAAATAATGAATCAATTGATATCGACTGTCTATCTTCGGGAAAAGTCGTCTTCTGTGCCAGGCTAATATTTAGTCCATCGTACAAGTTCCTCGAATATTGATCTTACTCATAGATGAAGGTAATTTTCTTTTATTTACAATGTACACGTATGCATTATACAAGCATCTAATTGAAATGTATAAATTATGTCTTGCTATCATCCTTAATGTTTGAGGTGACGAAGCATGCATATCGATTTTCTCGCCGATCGGCTGAGATATATCCGCTCGTACTCTTTCTATAAAACTTGCTACACACTCTCAAACGTTATACAAAAAACACGCTACAAAGTGTTGTGTAACTCAATACACTTAATAAATGATCCATATTCCACACTCAGCTCAAGAATTGGACTACGAAGCCAGCAAGAATGTGTCGCAACTAACGATGGCACGTATTAACCTTCGCTGAAGATATGATTTAACCTCCCATGACCCCATGATATTCAATAGCGGTATGTATGGGCTGCAGACATCCCGACCTCTTAGCCCTGTGCTCGAGACGATGAATGGGCACGGTAAGGGCACGCAGCCTTGATCTGCATGGTAAAAGCTGGACGAAGAAACCATGCAGGTCAGCTGTCAAATTGCGTCGAGACTGAAACTGCTAATACAAAGGCTCTCATCAGATCTAACACAGCAGCCATTAAAGTTAAAGAGAAGTTCATGAAGGAAATATTCTACATCAAATGCATACAATTAAGTCTGTTTATTGTAGGGCCTTTGTTTGATCTGCCTTGGAATAATTGTTTTGTTTGATAAATTTTATTCAGAGTTTCATGCTACCTAAAACTCGTTCATTAACTGAAAAAAAATTATGTACTAATCCGCAAGAAAGTTTCGATAATCCGCAAGTGTGGATTTCGATTTTCACCACATGCTTGAATTTGATTTCGTAAATTCGTACCTTGAAGTATAAGCCCACATTGTAAAGAATATTTAGCGCAGAGCCATCTGCCGTTTTTCGCACAAACGAGTTAATTTCTAAAGCAATGACTTTCAAGTGGGGGCTTATTTTTAGCACAAGTTTATGAGGGAAAGCGGTCAGTGGAATTTTTTGAAGGAAGTTCAAAGTTAGGCCGGGAGTTCGTGAGGTCGACCCAAAGTTGTGGGTAGCAGTTGGTGTTTTGACGGGGCCGCTGCGGCAAAGTAAGTAACGAGAAGTGCCTTACAGTGCAAGTCTTTTCGAGAACTTCAGACCGTATGTGCCACATATAAATAATGCCTGAGATGCTGCCACTGCAGCTGCTACAAACTATGTTCAAATTAGCGCTCCACCAGCACAATAGGGCCAAAGGGATGCTTTTTAGAGAGCCACATATGTTGATTACCATTGGCCGTTTGAAGTTCTTAATAATTTATTCCACAGTTTTCATCTCATCGTCTGATGTCGTAAGTAAAATGCAGTATAATCCATAGTTTTAGGCCTTTTTTGTTTTATAAGGTGCAAGTTGTGTATAGTTTTTTTTTTGGGGGGGGGGTCTTCGGTTAGGATAGAGTGCGCTTATCAATAATAATGAAACAATCAACAAGAGGAGATAAAATTTTTAGAACAAATTATTATAGCTACACCGAAATCGTCACAAACTGCAACCCTGTTTGAAAAGTACCACAGCTTGACCGAGAGTGAACAGTGCCCTATGAGATGAACATTTCTCCGATTTCTTAATTCTGGGTAGTGGCATTTCAGTGAAATACTGATAAAGTAAAAAAATATCATGACAATTCTAGGAAATATCTGTAGCTGCTCTTCAACAAATAATTCACCTTGACGTACGCTCTCCGATGTGTGGCATCTGACCTCTACCTCTACTTTCTTCTTCTTCTTTTTCCTCTCCCTTCTACTCATTTTCTTAACCTTTTCTACTTTCTGCGTGCTCTGCTGAATGGAAGGCTGCATGAGCGTGCCCCATGCAAGAGTAAGGCTAATTTGATTTCTTTGATCGATGTCTCTTCAATAATTCTTCCTATCAAGTTAAGGAAGAGGCTTACCTGAGGTTTGAGGTCTTAAGAAAAGAAGTTTGATGCCAGGGAGGCAATGAACAGCAAAAAATAACAGCGATCATGATTGAGATTTTTTCATACTTGTCCATTTTCAAACTCAGTCAATTTTTTTTTCACAGGCATTAATTCATGTGCATCTGGTGTATATAGCAGTTGCATCGAGAAACATGCTTATCACACAAATACTGTGGGGTCAAAAATTTACAAAACGGAAGTTTATCATAGGTAATATCAAAATCCATTAGTTCTATAGCACCAGTAACGCACTGAAGAGACACAAGAACTTACAAAATTTGCAGAGCTTCTATTCAATTATATAAGAAACTTGACCAGAAGACTAAAAAATGAAAAAAAATCAAATGCGTTCTTCCTCTAACCAAGATCAGACATTTAGTTCATAAAACTTTATTGAATGTGAATTTGTGTAAAAGTATCAGCAAAATGGCGTTTTGCCCTTTTCTGACCGAGCTTGCTGAGACTTAACAGGTATTCCGGATACGGTAGACGTTCAGCGGACAATGCCAGAGATATCGCAAGATCCTTGATTAGCATTCGACATGGAAATGCATGCTATCGAGTATTGTTGTGCATACTCAAGTAAAATCAGGAAATTTTCGTTTATAAGACTGGCATTCTATGCGACATTTTAGGGGCAAGGGTTGCGTGTAGAGATCACGCTGCGGAATTTCAGGCTAACTCTGTGATGCTGTGACGATGCTACGCTGCTTGTATTTGCAATGCGATAATAAAGTTTTCCATTAAAATGTAGGTATGAATCGAGATTGGAATTTTCCCTACGGGTGGAAAGGCTGTATTATCTTCTATGATCGTGGCATAACTCAGTGCATCGTAAATAACAGACTGGCAAAAATATTGATTGTGTTGCAATTATATTACAAATTGCGCTGAATGTGACATCATCTGCGCACCGATTACGTCAACAGTCAATTTGCAGACTAAATTTAGTTTTTAATTGCGTACAAGTAGTGGCGTGAATGATTGTGCTTTAATTTAGGATTTTTAGTATAAAGTCACATCTCTTAAATGGCGTGGTGCTTTACTTGCTTATCTGTACCGCTGTGCGCCCATGCTCATATAATTTAGATATAATTTGTCGATTGATGTTTCGTTTGGATACGAGTACTATATTATATAAGTGCTATATTATATAAGGTTTAAATAACGGGGGTATTATATCTTCACAATTAGGACAAAAAATGTGACGACGCATCAATACGCGCCTTTTTATTGGTCAATTAATTGGAGTTGATAAAATAATCTGAACTTACAAGTTCGGATAACTGCACGTAATGTAGAGAAATTTTTCCGTGCAAATGTAATTCTCGAAAAATTATTAAAAGGGTTCGCAATATACCTGAATATGATGTAACACTTAATGTTTTGATCCATGAGACATTTTCTATCAATCCTTTGCATTTTCCTGCTTTCTTTGTTTCTGTATATAAAAATTGAGGATATCGTTGACCTCATCTTAGCCGGGCTCAGTATAGCTCATTATTCATTGGTTACTTAAATTACCTTAGAGTAATATGGAGTTAATTGTAATATTACTTGTAATACTAGGGATTAACATGTAGTTATTATTTATATCGTAGAGTAACAAGGCGTTATTCCTATTATCATAGTGTAACATTTAGTTGCTTTTGCTCTTACTATCGCATATTAACATAGTTACTTTAACCAAAATAGATTTAAATGAAGTTACTCTTACAATCTTAGAGTAACATAGAGATAAACAAGAGAATGCAAAATGCTGGATCGCTAGCCAGTCTGAGTCCGGAACGTAATTTCTCCCGGACTTCTTAGATGAGGAGCTGAGTCAGCGTAATTCACAGTTTCCAACAAAAAAATGAGAGCATCAACAGCAGACATTATCTAAACGCATTTCCAGGCGAGTCTCCTGGGCCTATACTTTCAAAACTCTCTGAGTAAATGTAAGTACTTACGCTCTATTTTCTTGTCTATGATTGGTGGTTTTGGCTTAAAAGGCCGTCAATGCTTGGCTGATGAACTTACGATCTCTTAAATTTTTTTTTTTTCAAATTATAGGCCCTTATCATCAGAGAAGTTATTTTTTGTGTGACTAACGCTTACTGACGATAGCTTATTAAAATTAACCAACACTTTCACTTTAATGACAGTATCGACCAAATTGTAAAGAATACGAGATTAAACTTATTAACTGCATCCACCAGAATTTGTTGGAGAATTGTGAGTTTTTGGTATAATGCTGTAGGACTTTTCGGTGTTAATCGAGTTTCTGTTGAATGTAGCGCAATAGTCTTAAAAAAGAATTCTATGCTACTTCATTGTTTCTGTAATTACGCACTACTTTATCATTCTCGCATTTTTGAATGGTTTCCAGTACATGTATTTCCTGCCGGCGTTTCTTCGTAAAACCTGCCAAATTAGACATCTCAAGCGGAATTAAAACTGACTAAACGTTGTTGTATCAACAAAATAAGATCATAATCAATGTTGCTCGAACGTCATTCGCCTGGTGGCTAAACACAACACTCTAATTCACATGATAAGTTTTAAAAAAGAGGAAAGAGAGGAAAAAAAGTCTCTGAAAACTGAATACTTCCATATAATTAGTCTTCCCTGGTTTTTCAGCGGAAGATAGAATCCGTACCGGGCTCTATTTGATTCTAATGGTGAGCAAATGATTTCTGATTTGAAGCCAAACTCGTCCAAGGCGTATGGGATAATTTAAATTGCTTGGTTTTATCCACGTATTAATTTGATTAATATACTTAGTACGCTTCAATTAAAAGTTCACCAATAATTTTAAAACAACATAAAAGAAAAAAAAGAGAGAAAATTTTCCATGTCTCAAATGAAAGCTTTATGGAGACCAGCAGTGAAAATCAAAATAAACATGAGAGAGATTAAAATCTGCTAACGAGATAATGACAAACGCAACGTAAAAAGTTATCGATTTACAATTTCGAGAATACAAAAAGTAAAGACATTATTAGGACAAGATTTCCATTTAAAAATATGCAGGATTCCAAAATTCTTATATTCGAAACACCAGAGGTAGAATCAGGTGTCTCTAAATCGCTCTCGGATACAGTCATGTCAGTTTCAGTGTGAAGGTGCACAGTAGAGTGAGAAGGCCTGGAAAGTTTCACTCTTGAATCACACACAGTCGAATGAGTTGTTTCCACAGCTATATGGGATTCAGACGTGTGCGTTTCCCTTCCTCTGTTGTATTGAAAACACGGGTGAAATATATTGAAAATCCTGACGGATACGAATACATAACATGCAATGGATGCGAATTCAGCCATCGTAGGAATTTTGAATTGAATGAAGAGCCTGAACATTCGGATTTATTCAAATTCGTGAAAAGCCATCGAGAAAAGCTATGAAGAAACATAAAAAGAAAAAGAAATACAAAAAATTGCACTCAAAATTTCAAAGAAAATTTACATTAAGAAAGGAGAAAAATATCAGCAGCTAATTTAACTTAACATTATTCACTTAATTGAGCTTAACGACAAATTGCCAGCTAACCATTGCCATGAAGATTATCACAATTTACGCTGCCTCATGCATGAGGTGATTAAGGATAAAAATATCTTTATTGATTCTTTGGCATCGAGAAGCTTTGTTAAAACTAATCGCAAACAGTCAATTTTGAGTGAAATTATTGCGTTCATGTTAAAAAACTTTTATGCATCATAATTTTTGGTTTGTTACCGCTTTATGGACTTTTTAAGTATTAAATGGATTAATGGTTTTTGATCAAAAGGAAAGCGAGAATAAACTCGTAATTACTTCTAAAAAATTCTTTGATCTAATGTTATTGACAAAATAAATTGCTTATTGAAGCCAATAATTTATGTATAGATAATTTAGTAAAATATTTTCCTGCAGATATCTTCTTAAGCCAATACAATAGTTTCGAATCTGAAGCATTTATCAGTATCAGTCACCATACGTTAAATTTTACAGATACCTAAATGATACTATAAATCACAATTAATGTACGTGACGAATAGTTTTCCCTATACGTAAAAATTACATATTCATTAACACAAAGGCTGTCAATAACTTAAATTCAATTATTTAACAGTGTTTTTTGTATTGATTGTTTGCTCGACTAGTTAACGAAAACAAATAATCAGTTTTGGTCGATAATTCGAGTTATAGTTTAATTTTTCTACCCTCTCAATATTTTTTACTTCTGCTGGAGCTTCATGTGTGTATGATAGAATAATGTAGAAGAGATTAGAGAATTAAACTCTAGCTATAGTTAAATCTCATTCATGTGCCGCCATTGTGTTCAGTTAACAAGCACTAACGAAGAATGCGCTAATGACATGACTAAAAATATATAGCTAGTTATCCATGCAGACTATTATAGTTCTTACTGCACATATGCTCCTAGTTATAGTGTGATGCTAGTGATAAATCGCTTATCACACTGAGGCTAGTGATGACTCGATCATAACTGTGATGCTAGCGATGACGCTGTCATCACTGTGATGTTAGTAGAAGATTTAATTGATTTCAGTGACCAGTTGAATGAATGAGGCGCTAGACTCGTGATCTCGCATAATTTCGGCCCGGACTCTCCATGCATAGCAAAGAAGCCAGTGTTCCAGCCCGACGAAATCACGCGGCCATCGCCATAAATAACCTGCCGTGATAGGACCAACTACTCCCGCAAATATTAGCTAAGAGACGAGAAAACGATTCAAATTTAAACTGGAAAGCGCTCGAGAAAACGATTCAAATTTAGAAAAATGAAACGCGCACTAGAAAACGATTCGAACTTAGGAATGAAAACGCGCAGGAGAAAACGATTCGATCATAGGAAGGAAAACGCGCAGGAGAAAACGATTCGATCGTAGGAAGGAAAACGAGCAAGAGAAAACGATTCGAACTTAGGAAGGTAAATGCGCATTAGAAAACGATTCGAACTTAGGAAGGAAACCGCGCGCATTAGAAAACGATTAGAAGTTATAGGAAGGAAACCATGCACGCATCAGAAAACGATTCGAACTCAGGAAGGAAACCGCGCGCATTAAAAAACGATTAGAAGTTAGGAAGGAAACCATGCACGCATTAGAAAACGATTCGAACTTGGGAAGTGAACCGCGCACGAGAAAACTTAGGAAAATATAGAACACTTTTTTGTTTGCTGCCAAGTAGGTGAAATAGTATGAAATGCCCATACTACGATCGTTTGTAGAAACGGCTTCCACAAACCTACGAGCCTTGCAGTTTTTCTGGTATTAAACATTTTGCTGCAAAGTTTATTCAAGAATTTTACTGAGTTTCGTAAAATAGCTACGGTAATATCGATTGGATTGTTGGATGAGGAAGAGAGAAATAAATTTTTGTATTGGTTGTACACATTTGTCGACAAATTAATATAATAATAACATCAAACAGATTATTATGCGGATTCATGATTATGGACTTTATTTCCCTATATGAGGATGTAATGATCTTTCTTGCCGAGGTTCAATAAAGATCTCCCAATTAACACAATTACTTTAATAGAACGAAAATAAACACTTAAATTACGAACATTTGAACAAATTAAGTTAAATAGAACATAGGTTTAGAGAATAGTTTCCTGGCACAGAACTGTTGCTTCATTCATATGTTTACAGCTCAGCATAGAACACAGTTCCACACAACACAGTAATGGAGTTCCGTATGCACAAACACCGAATAATAAATATATCACGGCTTCTTCTGGACTTCTATCCTGGTTGACATCTCACTACACGAACAAAATAAAATTTACAATCAGTCGGACAATTTCCCTAATAGCTATCTCACATAGTATCAGCAAACAGATAAAAAATACAATATTTACACACGAAATAATGACACAACATCTCCACAACTCCAGGACATTAAGCACATGATTGAATTAATAATTCAACCATGATTATGCATACCTCTGCAGTTCTCTGAATTCACAAACTAGTCCTTTCTTTTATCTTAAAACAAGTCTGCCCTTAATTCGTACGCTGTTACAGGATCATCAACACCTTAACCTAATTCTACCTGCCGCGTATTGGTTACTTTTGTTCTCCTTCTCACTCTGTTTCCCGAAGTACTCCTGAATATTTAGCTAAGATCCCTACAGAGGACATTCATACGAATTTCCGCTGGTTAAATTTAAAGCAAATGTACGAAGAATGGGAGCTGGTTAATTTCAGTATTAACCATTGTTAGCATATCCATTCAGAATATTTGCCTGAAACATATGAATTTTTCGCTCATCAATAAATTTAAAATGGATTTTATGACGGCAATGTGCGAATTTGAGATCATCGTGGAGCTCGTGACGAGGATGCAGTGGAGGTCGAGAATTAAGTATCAAAATCACGGAAAATAACAATTTAAAATAACTTTATATTTTCAAGTTCTTTCCTCTAGGTTTTACAACTAAATAACTCGTATTTGCAACAGTGTACATGTATCTGGATACTTACTCAATTTTAACTGATTAACGGCGAGGTTTCATTTTATGTTTTGCTTACATGAAAAATAAAAATTGCAATAATTTGGACCTTGGTTACAAAAACTTCGTTTTGTTTGCGGAAGATGATGAATTCTTATCAACACCATGAGCTCATATTAGATAATTTAAGTACTTTACTCACCCAAAATCAAGCAAAATAAAAGTCAGGTTCGGGTTTCAGGGCGTGAAGCTTGGCAAATGCCCCCAGGCTAAAACACAGACACTAAGTAAAAAGCCTTGCCTCGAAGCCCCATTTTCCGTAGGCCAAATTGCTGCCCATCAATATTAACGAAGTGATCAATTATGGACCAGGTTTTTGCTCGGAAATTTCATTCTATAATGACAGACGATGAAAAATTTGAGAAGCCTCGCGCGGGTATGTTTTATTCGCAGTTTTATTCGCTGGGTCGATCGTGGCGTTTGGTCCAACAAAGCAGTTTCAATATAACAAACAATCAATGAGAAGCTTAAACCAGCATGCCCATTTGTACCTAACTTTTACAATCTCATGGGAATCTTTTGTGAAATCACATGCATTAAAGTCTGGTTTAATTGATTTATTTCGGAGCTATGTTCTTCATCATTTGATAGCGCTAGGTAATGCATGATGACATGTACAGATTTTCAGCCACAGTGAAGGGGATGTTGCGGGTCAGGAATAATTGGTCAAATCCTTACAGAATTATCAGCAACATGGAGACTTCTGTCAAGGACAGAGATGCTCAGCTGTTTGCGTATGCACAACAATAAAAAGGATTGTATGTATTAAAAATACGGGCAAAATACGGGCCATATACGGTCCATATACTGGCCAAATACGGGCCATATACGGGCCAATAAGGGTAATTAAATATTTCGTACAAATAGTGAAGCACCTTTTGCATTTGTCTGGGTCATCGTGACCCAGTTTGGCCCTGCAAATGAAAGCGCCACTACGCCCGCTCTGTGCTCGCGCAGCAGTATCACCATTTGGACAATATTCCCCATTAATTTTTCTGAGCATGTGGCCTGGTGATGATCTCGCCTGCTCGCAGTGTCTGCGGCGAAATATCATTAGTCAGGCGGGATGACGCGCCGCTATCATCGCGCTGCGCCGCTAAACGCTCATCCAAATTGCACTAATGGCATAAATGCTTGTGTGTAAAACATAATGTATTGCAGGGAATTCACTTGATATTATATAATATAATAATTATTATCACACCTGCAATAGGTCGAATTCATAAAAGAAAGCTTTCGTCGCACTGTGGAATTTGAAGAAAGAGAAACCGTGGATATCCTGTTGATTGAAACATTTTATAACGCAGCAATACTTAATTATGATCATCTCATTATCACTGATTCTGCAGGACAAGAACGTGTTGATTCTTATTGCTGTAGTACTTAGAAAAATGAAATAAAAACGTGTATCAGTGCTATACGCCTGCCATCTGACAGCACCATGAGTAAGGATGTGCTTCACTATTCAGACAATATTACCCGCTGATTTTGATGAGTGTAAGACGCTTGATAAGCATATACTACAGCATACAGGAGCGCAAGCTGTGGCGGCCACTGCACAGTAGCGGCAAATTTATTAGCAGCAAAAACAGGTTTACAGAAGCCGTCGCGTGTCAGACGGACGCACTCTATATTTAAGGTGGCAGGGGAGCATCCAGAGGCGCCCAGCTAATGTCTTCTGATAAGACCAGCTCCTATTGTGGTCATTAGTTCAATCAGGTGCAGGCAGAGAGGAGTTATTATCAGGTGCATGCAGAGAGGAGTTATTATCAGGTGCATGCAGAGAGGAGTTATTATCAGGTGCAAGAAGAGGTTATTTAATACCAGGTGTAGGATTATATATTATCAGGCGCTAGAAGGGGTTATGTGTTATCAGGTGCAGGAAGGGGTAATTTATTATCAGGTGCAGGAAGGGATTATTTATTATCATGTGCAGGAAGACGTTACTTATTATCAGGTGTAAGAAGAGATCATTCATTTTCAGGTGCAGGCAGGGAAAAGTTATTAGTTGGTACAGAGAGAAGATTTTTATTAGGATGTGCTGGCAGAGGGGAGTCATTATCATAGGCTAGAATAAAAAAGTTATTATCGATATATGAGAGGATGCAGCGAACTAAAATTATTTTCAGGGGTAGGCAGAGACAAATCAAAATTAGATGAAGGCTGGATAAAGTTATTAGCCGGTGTAGCAAAGGGGAATTAACAACAGGTGTCGGCAAAAAGAATCACAACCTCATTCAAGTAATGCAAAGTTACTGAATTTTTCAGAAACTTTGACCTCATTTATCTTGATAATGGCTCAAAACAGATCGAAAATCAAGGCCCCTACGACAAGACGTGTATCAAATTTTATCGGTAAATCTATGATGAATTTATTTTACGTTTGAAATTATTATTGAAGCTCGTAAAATTACACCGAATCCGGTATATGTGACTGCTTCCATTTATAATTGGGACCATGAAATTATTAGGTCGGTTGGAAGTTCTTTACCATTCACAGCCGCACATTTTCCGCCATTGCCATTGGGCTTCGAGTTGCTATCAAAGGACAAATCGAGAGGCAGGTTTAAATCAAAGAGCTCGGAACTCTCCTCATGTATGCTCTCGTGAGCCCAATATTACAGGCAGTAATTAATGCTTTTCTTTTGCATGGCTGGTCGCTGCTCATCTCCAACTCAAGCTCTGCCATCGGCGCTTTTTTCCAAAACTGCCGAGATAATCAGAGGTTCCATTTGGAAGTAATGAGCGGGGAAATTCACCGAATTCGCCGTGTGGAAATCGATTTTATACGTGAAATTCCTAATATCTTTTACTTTATATTCACTTTTGGTAACTCAACAAATCTTTTTGTGGGTGTCGTAAACTTTATCGCTTAATTAAAGAATTTTTCTTTTCTCTATACCAATATTATTTGTATGGCAATTGAGATTTCACTAGGTTATGAAAGATTCACTTCTTACTCCAGTTAATTATTATTATTATATACAAGCATTATTAACAAGTGACTCTATTACTCTCCTATTTTCCCCCTTGAACAATTCCCGTACTCTCACGGAATTAATTACCACGGCAAGAATTCCGTCATTTTGAGATCGGATAATCAAGAGCTCAATCGTGCACTTCTTTGAAGTTGGATGAAGTGCCTTGAGCCAATCGTTCTCGGGCGAAGCGTTTACAAAAGAAGTAGCTGTAATTATCTGAGCCATATAAGTGTCGAACAATTAGATTCTGCTGAACTATTCCGATTATACGACAGTCTCTCCGGGCCGACCTTTTCTTTCCTCGAGACTTATTGGCTGTCGTTCCACTGGTAACGAACTCAACGAACTAAAGCCATTAGAAACGAGCTATCAAATTCGCTATTGCTTTAGGAACTCCTTGGAATGGACGAACCATCATTGGAGTTATTAAGAGATCTTGAAGTATTGCAGCGCTTTAGCTTGGCTTCGAATAAATTGATTCTTTGCCAATCAATTTCAGAGCGAAATAAGTGTGCTAAAATATATGTATCATGCTTCCCGGAGAAGAACGTTCACCTTCCATGGTCATTCAAATTGCAGAATATGTTCATGTTTACCATGATAATATTTTGATAATGATAGAACCTTTTCTATGAATTTCGCAAAATAACTCGGAATAGTGAGCGGGAATTATTTTTATCATCATTAGAGTAACACAAACTAGTTATTCAAATCCAAAAACGTTGCATGTGTGCATTGTGCATCGTTTTACTTCCCACTTACTACATGTACTACATGCTTTCCCTTTTAGAACAGTGCAACAAACTATTTATTAAAAATTCGCATAATAGTCACTACATGAATGCATGTGTGTTGCTTGCGTATTTTGCACTACGCACGAAATAACAAACAGACGCACCAGGTCCTACAAGTGCGTTTGTGTTCATCAAGAGCGTTAGTGCAGTGATAACTGCCACGACATCTGCGCGTGACAGCAGCACCAGACGAACACTGACCATCTTTGTCAGACGAGAACTCGTGTCGGCCGCTCAGTGACGACCTACACGAAATGTTAATTTTATTATCATGCAAAGAAATAGTAAAATGATTCAAGTTAATTAAATTATGATAAACTCTCAGTAAATTCTTGTGTTCATTACAGTACAGAACGAAATATTTCGCGCCATTTATATACATGATGGCTTCACGCGCGCACGAAGTTCTGTACCACGAATTTAATATCGAAGCATGTCGAACACGTATTGAATCTCGCGTAATTACCGTGTGGTAATCGCAATTAGCTGTTACTGGATGCAACATAAAACGGTGGTTGAGGACGAGTTAGATTCCTTGCTGAACACAATATCCGTTTACGCGTTGTCCAAGCGACATAATTGAAGGAAAGTGTGACCCATAATTGGTGGAACGAGTGGTCAGTGGATGAGCTAGCGTGGATTTTATGAGGTGCTTGTGCTGTTGCTCACAGGATTTAGCAGGACTAAGAGCGGTCCTAAGATCGTCCAGTAGGTGGACATTTGTGAGGAAATTGCCACAAGGATATTGCCTGCTGCGCTGCAAGCTTACGGAGGCACTTTTGTTGCCCCAAGCCTGGCGTATTTCAGCTCAAGAAGAAGCTCCCAGTTGCCGCGCGCCCCTAAACATCGTTTATACGAGACCTTGTTAATTTTGGGGTTTGCTCACATGTTGTAAATAAACTTGACCTCTTTAATTCTAGGATATGGCCACATGCTGCAAGAAAGCTACTGTCAGGCCTGTTTTATTCTAGGAATAGGTAGTATGCTACGGCCATCTACTGCTAACATGCTTCTATGGGATATGTTATAAACAACAAACTAATAGCATGCAGGTCAACAGAGTTTTAAACGCGTCTTCAATTTTTCAATTTCTCTTCATCACATCTTCTGAACTGAAATTATAAGATCAAACTCCTTTCATTTTTATATGTAGAATCACACAAGATAGGTTGCACATGAAATGATATATGCGAATAAACGATAATAAATGTTTCTAAGTTTTTGTGCTTGTCGCTTATTCTTCATAATGCCCTTTGGGATTCGCGTATGTCGCTCATGCGGAGAGAATTCCGTCCTTAAATGAAGGGTCTGGGCAATAGCGCTGCATATGTCTCAGTTCAAGCGTGCCTCACTCGGCCTTGGCTCTTTTGCACTCCATCAAATTGGGTCCATATGGTATGTGAGATTCTATACGCAGAAACAGGCTTTTCCGTGGGTTATTCATCTCGTAGTCATGACCGGGAAAGACGGTCATATCAGGCCGACATGTTCAGATGATCCAAATGTGGAGTTATTTGCATTGATCCGAAGTTCATGAAAATCTTCTAGAAAAACATAACAAGTTTTCATTGTTTAGTTCTCTGAATGAGATTTATTATCGTCTCTCACTTATATATCATATCAATCGATCATATATGGTCGCAGATTCGTTTATTCAATTCAAAGATAACAAATTAGTCGGGTCAAAATATGCTGAATACAAAATAATTGATTTCGTGCTGTTAAAAAACAATTATATCGAATTTCATTTGGGATCATATGAGCTTTTACTTGACCAAACTGCTATGGCTGAAAAATGACAGCTCCGGTACTGATAAAAACTGAACCGTAAAAATTTTCCTGCGATGTAGCACTATTAGCTCATGCGATTTAATTGCCTTCGTTGTGCAAATTAAAATTGTTCGCAGCGATGAGGAGCAATTTCCGCAGCGCGAAGCCATTTCAATTCCAGATCGCGCTAACCGATCAAGCTTGATTGTGCTCTGGCATGAATATGGAACTTCAAATCTCGAATCAATTTACTTCGACGAACAAGGCCGTCATGCTTTATAGTGCAACGTGTATGCAGTGCGCTGCAATTGCCTGGCAGATCGTGAATATCAAATGAAAGAATACATGTAGTTTTAAAAGAGCGACCCAGGATCATGTATCACACTGCGTAAAATTTGTTGGAGGCCAAAAGACATGATAGTCATCGCCATGTTCAAATTACTTCTATTCTGCTATTCTTTTCTGGTATGAATTAAAATCAAGACTTTACAGCCTGTTAATCATGTCACTTACTTGCAGGATCAACAGCTTATCAAAAATGTTATCACATATGAGCTTGGAAACACGTTGCATTTATACCTCAGGAAAATCTTTCAACCTTTTTATGAGTCATCTCGATGGAAGATCGTGGCAGTTATTGGGTTTGAAAGGACATTTCGAATAATCCGTGATATCTTCTCATTTTTGTTGCTCCATTGAACTTCAAAAATGAATGAAGTGTTTCCATTTCTTAGCTTCATTTACGAAATAATTTGACACCCAGAGTGAAATTACTTGCTTTTGAAAGCACATGAAATCGCGAATTATCAAAGAAACTCATGATCTCACATTCACTGGATGCATCTTCTATGCGCAGGGAATTTTAGAAATAAATGATCAATTAATCAAGTCTTTTGAAAGTGTATTTGATGACATGTTTACGGTTGAATATGAATTTGTGCTTTTATATATATTAAATTATACAACTTGTTTCTGAGGATTCTTCGGATCTAAACTCGAAAATAATCTGATTAAAAATGCACTTTATAATGTATAGAAAAATTGAGATGTGCAAAATTAATTAAAAATATTAAACTCTAATTTAAAATAATGCTAATAATTATTTTCCGAAAACCATGTATATTCGTTTTAAAAACTTTAGATGCATTTGTTCGAATGTAATTTAATTTTTCATCCATTGTCTGCTAAGAGGCTTACATTCAATGTACAGTATGATAAATTAAAATTCGAAGCAGATTATATTCAAGTATATACAACTCAGAGCAAAGCTTCTGCTTCTAAACATCTGCATTGTGTTCAAAATATACTGATTTTCTTATATTTATTCCTTGTGTTTTGCATTAGTGAATTTGCTTGTATATGGAAACGTCTTAATTTGCTTGTAGATTACAAGTTAAAATAAAAATTAATAGTTAAATAACGTCAAATGATTATGAAAGGATAAAAATCAAACATTTATTTGAATGGCCATAAAGTATAACCTGATATAATTCAATTTTGATAAGAGTCAAAATTTTTATTTAAATAATCATTCGCACCATGGAATTCTACGTCTAAATATACGTGACAATCGCACAGCCTTGTTGAATTTAAGGAAAGTGACAGACCTTAGCAAAATGTCAGAGGGAATATTTGGCGTCAAGGCCTCCAAATTTCCATCGTGTTTGGACTGGGTTCAATATCAGAGAAATTTATTACTAGTTTATAGATCTTTCAAGACCAGTGTGCTCAAATAAATCAATTTCTTTATTGTCTAACGAGGTCGATGAAGAGCAATAAATTAGATTATTACCTCTTGATCCATAAACGCACAAGACGATCAAGGCTGATTCACACGCTCCGTTCTCACACGTTAAACTCGGGGCTCGATTGTGACGAAGTTCCATTGAATTAAATGCCGTTAATTTCCATTGAATTAATTGTCGAGTACCTGCACAGAAAATGAGGGCTCTAAGAAAGCGTGCGTGTTTGCAAGAGTATAAATTTTTAAAAGGTTCATAATTTTTAGATGTTTCTTGATGGGTAAATCTGCGGGGAGAATTTAATTGAATTTATTCAGCGTGTCTATAAATATTAGACGAGAAAGTTTAAGAGCAGGTTTAAGTGATTATAATTTTACATTGGTTACACTGAAAATGAGTTTGGATATTTTAAATATTTGTTTGAAAAATTAAACAAATATGCATGCATTTTTTGTGCTGGAAAATGTCATCAAAATAACACTTTATTCTCAATTGATTTGAATTTTGACAATAGATGGGCCACACTTTTGGACGAACCTGTTTCTTGAATCTTGGCTACAAAGCTTTCTCAAAGGCCAACCCTACTAATGTTAACTAAACTGGCTTCTTTTGTTTTTTGGTCCTTAATAATCTGAAAACTTTGTTCGTTGCCTTTCTTTGAACATGAACTGCACTATTTACCTAAAGTGCTTTCACTGGCTCCACACCCAATTAACCATTTATATGAGGTTGAGCCTTGCGTTTGATATCAAAATAATGTTGATTATGAAGCTGCTATGCAACTTCTCTGATTTCAAACAGCTGAGTTTTTTTAGAAGGGGTTTAATGAGCGTATTCATCATTAGAATTACTTTGATCAGATTTAACTTTGAGCATATTTGATTAACCAAAGCCTTCTTGTCAAAACTTTGAATCGATGTTTAATCGCTCTTCCACGTACGTATTATATATACCGGTGAGTTTTTTGCTGGATTGGCAGTTTTATACCGCTTTGTGAACGCCTTTCGCCACGTGCGTGCTGTTGTTTGAAGTGTTTGAGATGCAAGTAGGGGAATATATTGACAAGTCCATTTCTGAGACTCTCAAACTGCAAATATTAAATAGAATTGTTAACTCGAGATTCCTGCTTAATATTTTATTCATTTTACGCAGTACTTTACATTTTACCGTTGTTCCTTCTCCATTACAGTCCCCGTAAGGAATTCCTTCCTTGATTTATATTAGAACCATTTGTAAATGTCATCCGAGAATTTGATTAGAATGAACTTATATTTTAGTAATGGAAATTTATTTTCATTAAATTGGTTCCATGAGAAAACTTTTGATGTGGCTTTTTTTTACATTATACTGCATGCATTATAATCTATGTATTTAGCTTTCCTCCAATAGATAGTCCTGTGAGATATTATAAAGTATTGTGTCTACAGATTGTTTTTTAGTGTTAGTTTGCCCTCGGATACCACTTGAATCGAATACAAAAATGACCGATAAAGACAGCTTTGTTTTGAAGATTATACGCATCATGAAATTTTAGTTAAACTTCGTTCATGAGGCAACGCTTCGTTTGAAGAAATGCGTATTAACGTAAACATTATTAAGGTCCAAAATTATGAAAATGTTTGCCTTCTAGATAGATTTATTTGTAAAATTGAAAGTTTATTGTCAAAGGTATTTATCAGAAAAAAAAAATTAAATTCCACTGTTAATTAAAACCTGAAAGTCGTTATCTTCCACGACATAATCTTCAGAGGTGAATGTATTAACTTAGAAAATCGTTTCGCTGACATAATTGAAGGATAAATCCCTTGCCCTTACATGCAATGAGCTGAGTACATTTCTGAGAAAAAACGGCTTAGAATGTCATTCCGCTGATATAATTGATGGATACAACTCTTACATATAATGAGCTAAGAAAACTATTGAGAAAAGCAGCACATAATTGACTTGCCTATAGTCACTCGGTGCATCTCATCCACGAAAAAAAATCGATAAAGTAGCGAATTTCGGAGACGCCACGAGCGCCAGCATGCGGAGCAACGAAGCCCAGGGATCACGTGGCACGCCTCTTTATTGGCAGGCTTGGCAATTTCTGGAGCCGAACCTTAGTGACGAGAGGAAGAGGGATTCCATGAATAATGCAGATTTTTTTTAAGATGTGAGGGACGATCGACGGCAGCTATAAGGCATGGATGGCAGTTTATGCGGGATCTTGCTGTGAAGGCTGGGCTAGGATCGGGGCGTTTTGAATGCTTTTCACGGAGCGTCGTGTCATTGAGCGCATCTCCGTTTCAGCGCCGGAATATCGGTTAACGTTCATCATATTCGGTATTTTGTTCAAGCGAATTTTTGAGTATATAAGAGCCTATGAAGTAATTTTATAGACTACAAAATTTGCTGCGAGCAGAGACAGTAGAAAAAGCCTTGCAGTAAAAAAATGTTTAACGTCTCCTTCCCTCAAAAATTTGCTAGTGAATATTTTATATTTTAGTACTATGCTTTTCCCTTGCGGTTTGCTTGTGAACGCGCGGTTTCAATCGGAAGGGCCAAGAGGTCTCGAATATTGCATAGTGATGACAACACCTCGAGATTGTCGCTAAAATGCTTATTTGAAGAACTCCAAGATCCAGACTCGGCCGAGGATCTCTCAACATAACCAATGCCGGCAAACCCAACGAAAATATTTATGAAAATCAAGGGTTTCTTGCCCAGCCCTAAAAAATGCGGTGGCATACAGCCTTCCTTTCTGGTTGAGAAAGGCTCAGTTGTTATGTAGTAATAAAAAAGGCTGCATAATATTATCTTATTATGCTACATAATAAGATGAGCTGCAAAATATTGTCCTATTATGTTACCTAATAAAGTGAGGTTATTAATATTAACTTGTTATTCTGCAAAAAAAGAGCTGCTCAATATTATTTTGTTGTGCAGAATAGTAAGAGAAGTTTTATAGTAATATCCTTGCGTAATGTGGACATGTTGTGCTTAGCCATTGTTGCATGCATGCATTAAAAAAATATGGACGAACTAAGTAGCGGAGCCTGTAGAATTCACATTAAATCTAATTCTTCGATCCTTATCTGCATGAGCCTTGAATTAAATTAAATGTGGGTATAAATGAGGTAATTATGTAATAATTTTTAATAAAGTTAATTTTTCAATTATCCCGAAATTCTTACATGGCTTGCTGCAAATACGAAAATAACAACGATGAGGCCAAAGCAATCTTATTGATTAACAATTTTTCTTATTCGTTTCTGCAAAAACATGAATTAAATTGCGAGAGTTCTATGAAAAATACACGTCTGAGCGCTTTACGCAGAAATTTAATTTCGAGAAACAAACCAGCTTCGCCAAAAAGGCTGTAATGGGTTGACCCTTGCCCGACTGACCCTTACTGTACATTTAGTGAAAGCCTGAGACGAAGGACAGACGCTGTAACAAGTGCGTACTGAACTGCTGAATACGTGACCTATTGCGCCGCATTGAGGGAATTTCCTCGGCCTAACCCTCCTTTGCTCTTTGCAAACAAATGTTGCACTGAATGTCACGCGAAAGTTCGGAAAATTTTAACTTTTACGTTAGAATTATCTTGTGTAACAGTATTTAATATAATTCATCTAATATGTAATCAAAAATTACTAACATTATCTATCTTTCTGTGCTATCTGAATTTTTTTTCTGCAATATCTCATTAGGTAGCATTCAAATATTTTATTATTTTATTGATGTTTGAAATGATGCTTTTAAAAAAAAAATCCGTGTAATATTCATGAAATACAAAGCCTATAACACGCGTTTAGGCGCCTTCCAAAGAGCCTGCTTGTCGGATTCAAGCGACGAAAAGTTCGATAATGGGACTTACAATCCCATTCTTCAAGTCGAGGCTTCGACACCAACCACTCAGCTCTGAGCGGCGCTAGAGGCTAGGCATACAGTCGTCACTTGCACGACGTTTGGTTTCGGATGAAAACCCTGGGTTTCCGGAAGAATACCCAATCGCGCTCACTGGTTTTGATATTTTGATTCCACTGAATTTTTGATATTTGACTGCGAATTCGTTGGAATTTCATAAAAATTAAATGCTAGAGGTAGTCGATATTTGTAGAAAAATGTGATGTACAGCTTTGGACATAACGAGGACGTTACGCTATCGTGGAGTGCTATCAAGAGAGAGCAAAGGGGGGTTAGCGGCTACGCACTTCAACCAAAGATTTTCGATCACATCGCCAGCGCAGGCTTCGAGTGTTAGCCAAACACAAGTTGGTGGATGCTCAAAGCCTTGTAGTGTGGGGAAATTGAGGCTTACCTCGAGTTTTCACACAGAAGTTTTTCCTAAAAAAGGATTCCTATACAATTGCTTTATTTTTCAGCTTAATTTGCACGTGTGCGCGAAAAATTACATTAATCTCAAATCAAACAGACTTCGTAGTTGATCATTCAGGCTGAACGCGAAAAAAAGGAACAAAGTGAAAAGATCATCTATGCTGATAGAAATACAATTATAATTAAATACAATCAAGCTTCAAGTATATTTTACCATTATGAAAATTATAAATGATGAAATTAAACCCAATAGGAAAAAGTTTTGAGTGGGCGTTTCGCTCAATGGATATTGCGTGGATATTCCATGCATTGCGAAAGAGGCAAAAATTTAAGCACGAATGATGGGAAGGGTTAGTAACTTTACATAAAGATAGTACATGATATTTGTACATTAACTCGTGATTTGTTTTCTCATTGGCAAATCTTTGGTACGACGTTCTCTGGGGGTACTATGCATATTAATTTGAGCAAATAACAAATAGTAATTGGTAGTCATTTTTAGCGAATTGAATGCTTGCCCATAAATAAATATCATTTGAATGTAGGCTTCCTGATAATGTATGCATTCAACATTTATGTAAAATTTAGAGGTTTAAATTTTCATCTCGACGTAGGCCTTAACGTGACGGGAAGTATATGTTTACTTTCAGTATAATCATATTCGTGTAAGGTCTCCTTGCACTAAAAGGACGAAAATATTCTTTGTATGCAATGCAAAGTACGTCTAATTTATGCAAGCGGAGCGTGTTCTCATACCCACAATAATGGTGCTAGTGTTGGCAATGCCATACTTCTTGCCCAGACTTGGCCGTACCCACAGTAGAGCGTTCAAACTATCGGCACAGTCGGGGCTGTAAAACATGTTTATTTATGAGCCTGTGCCACAGGCTTCGAGTTACCAGCCATGAATCAGATGAGAGAAAACTTACACATAACTTCCTGTGGGAGTGCGACCAAGGAACCGGCCACGAGTGGCTGATGTTGGATGAGGTTCTTCGGGTTAGGGTGGGTTCCGGTTCGTCGCAGGTTAGTTTTCGTTCCATTCAGTTTTGCTTTGCAGTTTGAGTCGAGCTCGAAGAGTCAATACGATATCGGACGGTGCGTAAGGTAACAGCTTTGAGATATATGACCAAGGAGGTGGTCAAAAAATGCGTCCTCTGTTTTTTTTTTAACACCGGCTAGTCTTGGAATCGAGTTAGCCACTTGAAGTTTGATGAATCGTGAGTACGCTGTTGAGACGCGCACCAAGAACTCACACTCGAGAATGAATAATGATTATGAACCCTGAATTATGACGCAGCTTCTATATACATAATCACGAGCAGTGCCAACGCACGCAAGATTGCAGTAACTCGATTGGTATACGTTCATGTTTGTTTATTTATGGGAATGCCTTGAAGTTCTATTACGAACGTACGTGGCAATATCCATCCACGCAAGTCTGAGCAACTCTTTGTACGCGAATTATACAATTGAAAGAGGAGAAAAAATGTAAGACCGATAAGCGAAAATAATATGTACGCCTCATTGAATATGTACCAATTGAAAATTATAGTCAAATGATATGGTAGGGCATTGACTAGTTTGTCGCAATTTTAAAATACAAAAGCGTCCCCTTCAGTGACCAGTCGACCATGACTGGTCACTAAATCTTGTGAATTTCATGGCATCTTCAAACAATTTACTCGGCCCTGTCCTCATCCCTCGATTTGGCTTGCCTTCTGACCTTTCCTCGTAATCGACCAAAGGTTTTCAGGGTATTTTTTTATTTCTTTTACCTTCCCAAGTCGCTACAGAAACCAGTTTTCGGCCAACACCGCCGTGTACAATACCGACTCTCCCGACATGATGCTTTGTCTTGAGCACCGAGCTCCACTCTCACTCTGCTGGCATTTCCTTTACATGTTCTCTGGCTCACTTGTGGGAACTTGGAGGAGCCTTCAATAATGGGGCATATCTTATTATTGGACAAATATAGAAAAATCAAATCCAAATAATGATGTCTTCATTGCGTACAGCGCATAATTGGATAAATTTTGATTTTAGGGGAACCATATATGTGAATCAATACGATTAATTGATAAAAGTTTAATTAACAATGCCGCCGTGAGATCGTACATGTACAATCGAAAATTTTATGATTGAGAACGCGAAGTGACTACTTTACAGTGATGGTCAAAATGTTACCTTAAAGATAAAATTGTAAGCCACGAAAAAGTTTGCCAGCTAATCGCATTTCTGCTTGAGTTTAGTGAAATTATTATACCCCGTCATCAAATGCCTGTTCAAATGCTGGCTATCAACAATTTTAATCATTCGCACGCCGCATTGATTAAATCATTGTCGATCTTTAAATCATTAGATCGTGTCGAATATTTTCAACTTGACTTCATTTCTGAAAGATGGCCTTCGCATTGAGTGGTTAAACTCGCCCAGACAATCCCACCCAAAAACGTTGATCTCTCAGCCGATGTAGAGATTTGCATGCCAGTGAATGCCATTGCCGGCAGATAAGAACTCCTCAAGGCAAATCTCAAGCGTTCCCACATATGCATCGAGAGTCGCTGCAGTCGGAATGATTCCCTATAGAGTCATGGGAATCCTGGGTAATCTACTCTGCAGCTCGTGCAATGCTTTGCTTTCGGACAAGTGGCTCTTGAGTGCAGTTTTGGTGATAGCAAAAGCCCCTTGGGTAGGGTTGGATCCCATAAACAAGAGCTTGCTTGCTCCCTCTTCCAAGTTTACTCCCAAATCAGGCAGGCAGGCGAATTGAATAACCTTATTTCATTACATTAGAGTTGTTACGTTGTTCAATTATACGTCAGTTTGGTGAAGTTGTTCATATAAAAACTCTGTTTTATCAGAAATAATTGCGTGGTGAAATCTGTAGTCTGCAGCTATGTTCAATTATCGCCTTCATTTGTTTACGTATGGATTGTCTGTAAATTGAGAGAACATAAATCAATATTTGGGATACGACATTGTTGATTTAATGTTGCTGCTACTGCCTTTTAGTCCAAAAAACTTGATTGTTGCTCTCGTCAATTAATGCTCTACACGGAAACTGGCAAACATTGAACTATATGAATAGAGAGTATTAGAGGGCAATATTTTGAGTAATATACGAGTACATAATTTAAATGCAGTATGCAAAGTTGAATGTCTCTCAATGTATCACAGTTTTAATACCACGACCATATACCACGCATAGCGTCTCTCGCGCCCCAGCGTCTCGCCATGTCTTAGAGTCTCACAAGTCCCAGCGTCTCGCCATGTCTTAGCGTCTCACAAGACCCAGTGTCTCGCCATGTCTTAGCGTCTCACAAGACCCAGCGTCTCGCCGTGTCTTAGCGTCTCACAAGACCCATCTTCTCGCCATGTCTTAGCGTCTCTGCAAGACCCAGCGTCTCGCCATGTCTTAGCGTTTCTCGAGTCCCAGCGTCTCTCCATGTCTTAGCGTCAAGACCCAGCGTCTCGCCATGTTTTAGCGTCTCACAAGACCCAGCGTCTCGCCATGTCTTAGCGTCTCACAAGACCCAGCGTCTCGCCATGTCTTAGCGTCTCACAAGACCCAATGTCTCGCTATATGTCTTAGCGTCTCTGCAAGTCGCCAAACGTCGGCGAGTTTCGCATGCTTGAGCGGTCTTGGTCTAAGCTGACCCCGCTTATGGCTCCGCGACCTCTGGCTCGGAACAACCGGTTTGCCAGGCCACAAAACATCGTAAAGTGAACACGGAAACGTCCGAACGCCGCACCAACACGACGCGACTGGCTGAATATAGCTTTAAAAACACATTTTGTTTAAAATGATAATTAATGAAATTGAAATTCTAAAAATGAAACGTAATGCGTTGAGTGTAGAAGCGAATATTGGAATTTCAGGTATGAATAATTATTTAATTGGTGTTCGTAAACTAATATCGGTTCAAAAATGCGTGTTTGGTATACAAAATTTTTTACAAAGAATACTGGAGAACAGGAAATTAATGTTATCTAATAACAGTCTGTGCGAACGAAAAGGTAAACACAAAACGAAAATGAATTAATTCGATTATAAATAACTGTATTGATGGAAATAGAAACCAATAAATCAATGCTATTACATTTCGCCTCTATGCAATGACAGAACAAATATACAAGGATAAAAATTCGTGAATTGTGCCGTAAATTGGTTATTGAGTATCTAAACACTTCAATTCAACATATTTTTGAAAATTTGTATTATATCTTATATGACTGGAATTTTTTCGTTTAGTCTGTTAAAGAAATTCTGTTGAGAATAACATTTACATCCTTTTTATTTATTAGTTACAAATGATAATAAATCTTCACTAGCATTGTATCGTGCCATAGTATCGTGCACAGTACGCCACAAGGAATTAACTCATCGCGAGGAAACGCTTGAGCAAAGCTAGCAACCTTGCGAACCTGCGGCATGAGAGACGCGGCGGCGAACGGAGAAAATCTCCAACACGCAACACTGAAGGTAGAAAAACTCAAGCACGCAACACTGAAGGTAGAAAAGCTCAAGCACGCAACACTGAAGGTAGAAAAACTCAAGCACGCAACACTGAAGGTAGANAAAACTCGAGCACGCAACACTGATGGTAGAAAAGCTCAAGCACGCAACACTGATGGTAGAAAAGCTCGAGCACGCAACACTGATGGTAGAAAAGCTCAAGCACGCAACACTGATGGTAGTAAAGTTCAAGTGCAGGTAGAAAAACTTCAGCATGTATCAGTGATGACAGAAAAGATCCACCAAGTCAAAGTGATTAATTCGAGCCTACGTTGGAAGAGTCATTAAAGATTGTTTCAAGCACTTTTAAAGCCACTGTTTTGGTTCAAGATAGTCTCAATTCTCAAATTCCCAGAAATACTAATTTGAGAGCTTAAGCAATGAACGAAGCTGTAATGGAAGCCATCGGGTAAAATTATTAGGAAATAGAACTTGATCAGTCATATGAAAAGGCATCAACACGAAGCAGCGTTATGATAGTGACAGCAATAAAAACCGTTGCATGACGAGGAAACAGCAAGAAACAACATTACGATGAAGTGACATCATGACAACACGGAACAACATAAAGATAAAATGAGTAGACAATACAATGTTATGATGAAGAACACACAACAAAAACAAAACAACATTATGAAGAACACAGATCAACATTATGATAATGATGTGACAGCACGAAATAACATATAGATGAAGTGACAGCACGAAACAAACAATACTGCAAGACAAGGATGATGGTTCCCAATAGCCGCGGGATTCTTTACTCTGCGGGGCCTCCGGTGACAGAAGCAATCGCGGACGAGACGTCGGATCTCCTGAGACCCTCAGTCATCTGTGCCGCTACCCTCTTATGGTGCTGCTACCCTCATATGGTGCCGCTACTTTCATATGGTGCCACTACCCTCATATGGTGCTGCTACCCTCATATGGTGCCACTACCCTCATATGGTGCCACTACCCTCATATGATGCTGCTACCCTCATATGGTGCCGCTACCCTCATATGGTGTAACTACCCTCATCTGGTGCCGCTACCCTCATATGGTGCCGCTACCCTCATATGATGCCACTACCCTCACATGGTGCAGCTACCCTCATATGGTGCTGCTACCCTCATATGGTGCCACTACCCTCATATGATGCTGCTACCCTCATATGGTGCTGCTACCCTCATATGGTGCCGCTACCCTCATACCCTCATATGGTGCCGCTACCCTCATATGGTACCGCTACCCTCATATGGTGCTGCTACCCTCATATGGTGCTGCTACCCTCATATGGTGCTGCTACCCTCATATGGTGCTGCTACCCTCATATGGTGCCGCTATGTACCCTCTTAATTCGTAAAATTATTCTCTTCGTACACCTTAATGTTAATAACGGTGTTATTTGAATGAATGTAATAACAGTGCAGTCGCTAAAATTCTCTAAATATTTTTACTTCACAAATTATCTGCCATCTCCCGAAATTGCGTTCTTATAAATTGTTTCATGGTGAAAAAATTTGAAACTTTCTCACCATTAATAATTTTATTTCCAAATCGAAATTTATTCCTCATATAGTACCAAAGAATTTGCTGCGCTAATTATGGAGAGAAAATTATTTAGTTCACTGGCTATTACTAAATTCTGAGATTCAAACATGACATTTATAAAACCGCTTCGACCTCTTCGATCTCTAATGAATCATTATATCTGCAGACTGAAAGACGTTCAGTTTCTGAATTGGCTCATTCCATTCAGTCAATCTGCATATTAAAGGTACAAGAGCAAGTGGAATCAGAAACATGTCGACGATGCAATCTGTTCAATTTTTAATACGAAAGAATCTAAAATGTATACGAACGAGACAGCTTGTAGGCATGATTTGCATCATCAAACTCGTTCTCTGGTAGAGCGGCACGAGCTTTAAAGGCCTTAGCCATGCAAGATGAAATTCCCGCTCAAATGGCACCTGAATTTTCATCTTTGGATGTCTTCATCAAGCTGCCGGCTGCGTGGCTCATATATGAATATATGTGAATAACTTTCCAAGTTGGCCTATAAAATTCGCTCAAGTGCTTTGAAGTCAAAGAGGCGTTTCGAATACCGTAGATTATATTAAAGGGAGCCCGGGGCGCGATATATATTATGATTTTCACTTGTTCTATAGGCGAAATTTCGCATTTGATGGCTGCAGTTACAGCCTCGTAAAAGCGGGGAGGAGTTGCGTCGAATAAAACAGAACCATAGCGCGACCACAGCCCGCTGAGATGCCTGCGTAAACCTAGTTTCTTTTGAATGCACAATTCTACGACATGGAATTTAGTTCATCTCTTCAAGCAACACGAATTAATTATTGAAATATTTTAATTACGAATAATCATGCATGATGAAATTGAAGACCAATTAACTTATCATAATAATATATATATAAAAAATCAGGCTGTCAGTTCAAGGTTTTCTGACGCACTATCTTCTCATTCATTTCTAGTTTCTATAATTACACTGCATTTAAATATTATAGTTCGTCGTTAATTATTATGGTTCTGGTCCGTTCCAAAGACTTTCTTTTTACCGTCACAAACTCACTGACTCGCAGCAGCGCGCACTGCGCTGTTCGAGGAGGAAGTGTGTGCAATACCTCGGCATTTAAGACCGAGAACCTGCGCCTGCAGCCTGACTATTATCGGTAACTAAACCTTCTTAGAATACAAGTATTGGCAGCCATGGCATCCAAGTAATTTGTGGAGCTAACCGCATTGAGAAATGGGTCAAGGAAAATACTGCATGTGTGTGGGATGACGAAATGAGCATTGTTTTGTATTAGTGACTCGTTTCGAAGTGATTCTATTTTATCGTTGAATCGACTGGGTCAATTAGTTCATTAACCAAAACGTTCACGGATTTGATTTCTGCAAATGGGACATTGGTCGTCAAAAGAAGACGAATACAGTAATTTATGGACATTTAATTTTCAATGATGGCATCCTTTGCAAATTTTAAATGGACTCGGTCATTGGTTCATAATTAGTCATGGGTAATTAATTTCAGCATAATTTATAACAAGTAGCAAAACCATTTTAGTTCAAACTACATTCACATATTTTTCGGTTTTCTTGAAGCACTCAATTTTCTGCAACGGTTGCGTAAAATAATAACTTTTTAAACTTATTTTTATAATTATGGCTTCATTCACTTACGCCTATTACCATCTAATAGAGATCAATTACCTACAATAGAGGCTTATTTCCCGAGATTAGTTACTCCTTTAATATAAAGGTCTATTTCCTGCAATAAAGGCTTATTTCACAGACATATAGGGGCTTATAAACCTGCAACAGCTGCCAATTATTCACAATCGAGGCTTCTTTCTTCTAATCCCGGCCGTTTTCATTCATCAGAGGACTATTCATGACAATAAAGGTTTAATTTCCTTAAAAAAAGTTTTTTCGTGCAATAAAGGAGTATTTCCTAACCAGAAATACGTATTTCTCGATGATAGAGCCTTATTTCCCTACAATAGACTTGATCTCCAGTCGTGAAGTGAGCTCCAAGACGGTCTTGGCCGAAGCGTGTCTAGCCTCAGGCTCTCCGTGAGTCGCTCGGGGCGCTGTCGGTGCTTTACTGACGTAACGACCAACTTGCCATTTCTCAGGACCGCCATTATAGTCTTCTACATCTACCTTTACTACGCGGTCACCGTGCTGTGCTTGCCTGCCCATTTACATTACCCTGCGCTGTAATGAACTCTACCCATTAAATTAGGCATGTTTTCAAGTACACTGCTCGGTGAGCTATGAAGTTTTCATCACATTAATTCGTGCATGTTCTGAGATACACTGCATCGTGGAAAATGATGTCCCTTATGCTTCACACTTAATGGAACGTACAAATACTATATGCGCGTGAGCTGTGCGTAATAGGCGAATAAGCTGTCCACACCATGCAAATTAGCGGCAAACTTTCCGACCACTGTCACGCATGACGTAAACTGCGCTTCGAATAACATGTGTAGTTCTGCTCTAACACATTCACGTTATTATCGATACAATGTACTTGAATATCGCCTGTTCATTGCTCTTCTATTTTCTCACCGATTACAGAATTATTTGGCCCGCCTATCGCCCGCCAAAATCCATTTGTCTAAGCGACCTCGGTTGGCCATGGCCCTGTAGTTCTTCATTGTTTTTTCATGCCCAGCTTATGCGTTTGTTTTTAAGCTATAATATTTCTTGTGTGACTGCAGCAGCTATATCGACAGGGGGAAAATTTACATATCAAAGATTCTATCAACGCCAAACACATAAATGAGCTTGTAAATGTTTTTCTCATGTTTTTATCTAAAAAAACTTTATACTAGTTATCGCAGGTGTAATCGTAAATTCAAGACTCAAAATTGGATAGTAAAAGATACTATAATCAAGGAATCGCCATCCAGCGGAGTAGTTTATCATACCTATACCGAAAAATAATTCTTTCTATCTCTGCACCGAAATCCCGTTGATAAGCATTGGGAAAAAAATATTTGACTGCCTCAAGAAATTTGTTCAGAAAACCAAAGGCGCCGCGTGCAAATGCAAAACAACACGAAAAGTTTGGGCTTAGGTTTCGAAGACAAATAAATTCCCGTAAAAGTCAAAAGCCCTCATCGGCAGCCAGCCGTAGAGCGGCGAGCATTTTGTGGCCACGAGAAAATCTCTGACGAGCCTTTGGTAGAAAAGCGCAACTCTGCTCCTTTAATGACAGCATGGCAAAAACAGCACTTCCTGTTTTTTCTACAATAAATAACTATTACGACAAAAATTTCCTCAGTATATGTCCTTACATGCGAAACTCGAGAAACTTGAATGGGATTTTTATAAAATTACTTTTGTGAAATGTTCTCGCAATTGATTCACTCTTAATCACGTGAAGCGATCTCTGCTATAACATTTTGTGGATCTTTTTACCTTCCTGGATAATTCTATGGGATTATCCTTGGTGATAAACGAGGATAAATTAAATTTTTTCGACAATTTCCTGAAGATTATTTTAGAATGATAAGCCATCATCGAGACTTTCATGTATTGGAAATTATAAAAATTGGACGGGTAGGGAACGAAACTAAATCTGTGAATCAACAAAGAATATTCGAATCAAAATTAATGAGAAATGGAATGTGAGGAATGCAGTAACTGGAGGTATTTGTTAATTATTATAAATTTTTGCTTACTTCCGTGAAAAATTCGACAGTGTTGATATAAGTCATTTTACAGTTCTAATATTTAATTCCTCCAATAATAATTTGATTTAATCGAAGGACCAGGCTTTTTCGAGTTGGAAGTGCAATTTTTTTGGTCATTTTTGTCGAACGTAAATAGATCGCTAGGCTCACTTCAATATAAACTAACTGGCTTAACCATTGCTATTTCTTACTCTGGATGAAATATCCTGCTAAGCCGGGGTGGAATTCAATTGGAGGAGAGTAGTAAAAATTAACTATGTCCCAATAGTCATCGTTATAACGTACAATTTCAGAGCACTCATTGCCTTGAATTACAACTTTAAACCAACTCGTACAAACCTACACTTCTTCGTTTTCTGCATCAAAAAAAAAAAATGCCGGAAGAAATAAAAGTTCCTAGAAATCTGTTGGATTCCAAGACTTGTGTACCAGATCGCTCTCGACCCCGCACCACACGCAGTGCGACAACGTGAGAAAGACTTAAACGCCATCGCCTTTTCTTTGGCGTTCAGCCGATGACGTCACATTACCTTCTTCTCGCGCCGGGTATCTGAGAGCCGAGAAAAACTTGGATTTGAATCCCCTACTTATTCAAGTGGGTGGTTACTAACATTACCACCTAAATAGATGACTCGAGTGTTTTTCAAGTATTTGAAAAGTACAATGCACTTCGGAATGAATTATTGCTCGAAATATGTATTACGGGGCTTTAAAAGCATTGATATTCCGCTCTTCATTAATAACCCTTACCGACATCATAAATGCACCAACGGTAGATTATTAACATATTCAATATTATAGATATTGTGAACGTACGTTGGAGTGATATCTTTAATTGTTTAAATCTCGAAAAAAATTCATCATTTATCTCCATTATGGTAAACTTTACACTTTCGTGCAGTTAAATTAAATCATTAGAATTACAGTATTTGACATCGTATTAATGAATGTATTTTTGTGTGTTTAATATAGACCGTGTAGTTCAGATGCAATAGGATATTAATACGCACTATAGCGGTCCAAACAAATACCTGTAACTTGGTAAAAAAAACATTCTTATAAGCAGTGCTCATGTCGGCAAAACATTTTTGATATTAAGGGACTTTAACGTTGACTGTGTTACATTAAATATTAATCTATTATTTAGTAACCCTTAAATCAATTTGATTAGATGATCGTATTTCTGCACTATTCTTTTATTATTACATATCTAAGAATGTTGCTGCTTGTTTGCTTAAATGGGATTACCAACATCCAGCTGGCATCTTTAGTAAATATTTACGAAGTATGCAATGATATAGGAAAGGAGTCGCATATAAAACATTTGAATAATTCATCGCTGGATATGTGGCCGCGACCGTATCTCATTCATTCGTCAACGTATTCTTGAATTGATGAACGATATCCCGAGCTGTCCTTTCATCTTTTTCTTTCCCTCCTGTCCTTGCTCTGGGAGAAGAGCAGGGACAAAAAATGGCCTTCGCAGAACGGATCGGACAGACGTGGTCTCTTTCAGTCGAAATACGAAATAAAAATAGCGGCAAAAAAGCTGACAAGCCAAAAAACTTCTCGAGAGGTGTGGGTAATGATCGTTGAAGCAGACCCCCCTTGAAGCACGTCATGATTTATGCTTCACTCGACGCGTCGGTGCGCCAAACGAGATGCTGATTTAAAGCGACGAAGCTGGAGTGTTGAGTTGCTTACGCTGGAGATTCAGTTGGAACCGTCAGAGCTGGTGCGTTATGCTGGAGATTCTGGCGGAACCGTCAGAGCTGGTGCGTTATGCTGGAGATTCAGGTGGAACCGTCAGAGCTGGTGCGTTATGCTGGAGATTCTGGTGGTACCGTCAGAGCTGATGCGTTATGCGGGAGATTCTGGTGGAACCGTCAGAGCTGGTGCGTTATGCTGGAGATTCAGTTGGAACCGTCAGTGCTGGTGCGTTATTCTGGAGATTCAGGATGAACCGTCAGAGCTGGTGCGTTATGCTGTAGATTCAGGAGGAACCGACAGAGCTGGTGCGTTTTGCTGGAGATTCTGGTGGAACCGTCAGAACTGGTGCGTTATGCTGGAGATTTTGGTAGAACCGTCAGAGCTGGTGCGTTATGCTGGAGATTCTGGCGGAACCGTCAGAGCTGGTGCGTTATGCTGGAGATTCTGGTGGAACCGTCAGAGCTGGTGCGGTATGCTGGAGATTCAGGCGGATCCGTCAGAGCTGGTGCGTTTTGTTGGAGATTCAGGAGGAACCGACAGAGCTGGTGCGTTTTGCTGGAGATTCTGGCGGAACCGTCAGAGCTGGTGCGGTATGCTGGAGATTCTGGTGGAACCGTCAGAGCTGGTGCGTTTTGCTGGAGATTCTGGTGGAACCGTCAGAGCTGGTGCGTTTTGCTGGAGATTCTGGTGGAACCGTCAGAGCTGGTGCGTTATGCTGGAGATTCTTGTGGAACCGTCAGAGTCTGGTGCGGTATGCTGGAGATTCTGGTGGAACCGTCAGAGCTGGTGCGGTATGCTGGAGATTCTGGTGGAACCGACAGAGCTGGTGCGTTATGCTGGAAATTCTGGTGGAACCGTCAGAGCTGGTGCGTTTTGCTGGAGATTCTGGTGGAACCGACAGAGCTGGTGCGTTATGCTGGAAATTCAGGTGGAACCGTCAGAGCTGGTGCGTTTTGCTGGAGATTCAGGTGGAACCGTAGGAGCTGGAGTGATCGACGAGTTCTCTATTCCTAAATGTTGTCAAGGTTTGTATGCATTACACTTCGCACTTGTTCACAATCTGTAGTTTTAGTTATCACAGTCAAGATTGAAGTAGCAATGAGCTATACGAGGCATACTTTTGGTCGAATGTTAATTTGAATATTGCGCAGATTACTCGTTTGAATTATAATTTGAATGTATTTACAAGAAACGTTAGTAATTTTGCCCACGAATAGAAGTTTACATGTATACGGACATTGAGCACACACTTCAAATATATCATCGCATAATATAAAATTGTTCATAATTGACTTTATTCATATAGTCTCTAGTGAATAATTGGCGAATGGTTACTCCTGCTAATTTTCAAATATCTGTCTAATTTTAATTACTCATTTATGAACTGGGTGATCGGAAATAAAGTTATTGGATGCATAATACAATTCAAATTGGAATGATCAAAATGAATGTCAGGTTAGTTAGATATACAAACGGCATATTAGATCAATAAAATGTCCTATTAGTTTAGATCAAATCCCTAATTGAAAATTAGATAAATTCGAGGAACTTAAAGATACAAATACTCCATTTATAAAACTGTCCTACTTTCAACCTTTATTTTGAGGAAATTCAGTCAATCTTGAGTGACATCATTGAAAGATGTGGCACAGGCGATGCTTCCGGCACGTACATTAGTAGGTTTAAACCCCTTACCCTCCCCATTTTACCCCACCCTCTCTCCCCCTCTCTACGTCACAAATGCTTCACGGAAATTAATTCGCAAGCTCTGCCCATATTTCACACTTGAGTCTGGCGTTCGTTGTTGTAGCCGCCATTTTGCTTGTGGATTGACCAACGCTAGTTTTTTTCTTCGAGCTCGAGCGCAGGTCCGACTCTCGAGGCATTTTTAGTCTGTTTGATATCTGCGGCCAGGTTTTTGCCTTGAAACTTTTTGCCTTGAATCTTTTTGCCTTGAATCTTTTTGCATTGAATGTTTTAGCTACGGAACTGAGAGCAGAGCGGAGGTGCGCCCGCATGGGGTAAGCTTTGACTGGGCAATCGCAGGAAGGCATGCGAGGCTTAATATATTGGCGTGCCTTATTGAAATGCGAAAATTAGTGATTACGAATGAAAAAGAATGTTATTAACATGATGATAATGCAGAAAGAAAGTGTGCTTATCGTGCATTGCGTGAGCCAGATGCGTTTTCCTGTATTTTTTTCCAAAAAATGCCAAATGGTGCTGATATATATTGTTGGGTCGAAAATTTATGTTATGGAGCGTCTTCAAACATTATGACCATATGGCGCTTCCCTCAATGGCGAGGTTCAGATGATACTTCTATGAAGGAAAAATCAATAAATAATAAATAACTTTAAATTAAATGAAAAAACAATAATAAATAGAAAATAAATAAATAAACTGAATTACTATTAAAAAATGAATAATATATATCAACCAAAAGTTCAAAAAAATGTCAAATTGAGAACCAAAATGTATACCCTGAAGAACATCTTTGAAAATTGAATTATTTACTCGGTATTAATGCAAGGGATTCAAAGTTTTAAAATTTAAAGTTTCCTATGGAAAAGAATAGCATCTTAATATACGCGGTATTGTTTTGGAAGGCACCGACCGTGCATGGAACTTCCTTCAATATTGGTTTGCCATGCCATTTTTTTTTCTAATTTCACAGTTCGCAATCTTCACTAAGAAAAAATCGGAGGTATGAAGAAAACAATAGCATGAAATAATAAAAATTAAAACACGAAAATTCGGAAAGCAGCAATTTTTAAAGACAGAAATCCCCAGTTGGACTGTTCCGCTATTCCGTGAAGCGTAATTTTCTTCTAAAAAAGTCCAACCGAAGACCCCATGTCCTGGAAACGCTGCGTTTCGGGAATTCTGTGAGACGATGAAATTTCTGTGTATGGATCAATACTTGAACTTCCGACAACAGTAATAAAGTTCATCAGGAGGCCTTTCTTGTGGCCATAAGGCACCTCATTCTTGGCCGTCTCTCCTCCTCTAACTTCTCATATACTCGCCCAAAAGTTGGCTTTTTTGGCCGCTTCGGCTCGGATGTATCGGCACGACCTCGCCTAGGGCCACATCCAAGCTCCGGCCTTCATTATTATTCATCTTTTCCTGGAGTAATTTGTACCTTCTGACGAGTGAGATACCAGACCGACTAGCTAGCTTTATTGCTGGGCTCTGAACACTTGAAGAGGCAAAAAATGTGATGAATATACTATAAAATTGAACGGAGGAAGTTGTTGGCAGAGGACATAAAGTGTTAGTAGAAGTACCTAACTTCGATTCATCGCACTGAATTACCCTGTTCCAACAAACTAAATTATTATTTGAGATATCAATCAAATCAGATAATCAAATATATATCATCAGAGTGAAATTATCATTGAGCTCGAAATGTCATTTAAATTTTGTTTTTCAATGATTCTTCGAAATACTTATTGCTGGAAGTTCATTATTGTTTTATTTTACTCCATCTTCTTACTTTCTGTAACAGATGTGAATGCCTTGATCGACAGGCGCCTCAGCTGCGCAGACCGCGTTCATTTCCCTGCCCGGCGTTCCAGCAACGAAGGCCACAGCCGCGTTCATTTCCCTGCCCGGCGTTACAGCAGCGAAGGCCGCTGCCGCGTTCATTTCCCTGCGTTCCAGCAACGAAGGCCGCGTTCATATCTCACAGGCGGCCGGCCCAGCACGTCACGACGTAGCCTCCAGCGGTCCGGTCGGTACGTCGCACAGCCCCGAGCCCAGCGCTTGGAATTATAACTACGAGCATACGATCTTTTGTGGTCCGATCTTGGGGTTATACCTTCTAGATTGGTTTCAATTGCTCGATATTTAATTTTCTAGGAGAAATTATTTGTGATGAATTAAAGGTTGGTTATTAATATTAAGTGGCGGTCGTTAATAATTAATCTGCTGGGAGCTAAACATTACTGCTTGGCATGACATGTTTACTTGGATTATGAGGTAATGCGAATATAAGCGAGTTTTGAATGAATGTTGACATGAAACAAATAAGTGCACTAGTTTAAAGATCGGCAGTATAACTGAGTGCATGAAAAGTTGAGAGCGATATTTTGAATTAGATTTTATAATCAAACATAAGTAATCGGTTTCTTATCAGTCATCGCAAAATATTATATGTTTGCATTCAGTGCAACGTGAAGCTTACATGTACTTTCCTATCTAACGTGCAATGAATTTTAGGAATTGCTATAAAGAGTAAACTTTCAAGGCCCTTCATAACATGAACTTACCTCTAATTCAAGCAGATTTTAATTCTTATTATACAACATGTATCGCGAAATAGATAAATATCTTGCCATTTCAGTTATTCATATTGCACGGCTTAGCAATAAGAGATGTATTCAGTAATGAATAAAGTTATTCTGGACGTGCCGCCGTTCATCAGCCTTTGAATTTCGAAAGGAAATCCGAGCCCTGATTCTTGACGGGAAATCTGATTTCTGCACAGCGTGGCTACGAGTTCGAAGTATTCCAGATCAAGACATGGTATTGGAGTTAGAAGTACTTATATCATTAGTCTGCTTATATCGCAAGTTCACAAGGAATTTAAAAGCAAAGAAAACGCCAAGAAAATTCACCATATCGATATTGAAAACGTTTCGGAGTCCAGCTCCATCATCAGTTCGACTAAACTAAAAATGAATAAAATCACTTTAAAAGTCAAAGTTCAAAGACAGACATAAAACCTAAACAAGACCTAACATTATATCGAAATAAACAGGACTAGTTATGAACAACTTAGTCCTAGGGGTACGACAAGAATATAAAATCCTAGCGATTTACTATTTCCAGATTATATGAGCTAAAGGCATTATTGAGACATGGTTTTCGTTTAAAGATATGTAGAGACTCCAAAATTCTCAAATCCGAGCAGCCAGAAGTGGAACCGAGTATCCTGAAATCACTCTCAGATACAGCCACGTCGCACTGTTCAGCATGGAGGCGCACGGAAGAATGAGGAGGCTTGGCGAGAGGCAAGTTAGAACGATAGCTCCTGCCACGGTGTTCAGAAACCCGGATGTAGAAGTTACGCGACGTCATTCCAACGTACGTAGATGCACAGCGTACATTCACAAAATCTTGTTGTAATATTTACATTAAAACCTGGTTCCTTCACAAATTTAGTGATTTTTCTCCATTTCCTGAAATTAAAATGTATGGAGTTTCCTTGAATGGAGGAGAAGATGAAGAATCTGCCGGGCCATATCTTGATAATTCACAACTATGTAAAACATTTATTGCTTCATAATTGCATTTAATTCGATGATAAAAAGCAAATGAGGACCAAAATACAAGTGCGATCCGAATTTTTTTCCGCTTGGCTGTGTTATATTAAAAATGTTCGAAATGAAATCGAAAGTAATATCGTTACGATTCATTCCTGCATAATTTTTTTTCACTTAGATCTGTTTATTCATGAACAATAATAAGATTCATTATGATTAAATATTCCTTCATTTCCTTTCCACTTGGAACTTTAAGTCCATAAATAATCGTGGTCATGAACACTTTGTGTTACTACTTCGAAGAAGAAGTAGGTATAAAGAAATATAAGATTTATGTCCAAGAAGTCCAGCGTTATGAATAATGTCACTTTCCCAGAGGGCTACCGGCAGCCAGGGTAAGGAAGTATGTGTATGTATAATAACTGTTTACATTACTCTCAGGACAAATGTTTCCTTTGGGCTGGCGTCGTAGTGGTCTCCTATATGAACATGATATTATTCAAACTCCGCCGGTACGAGTTTTGAAAATCCTAGGTTGTTATTTAAAAAAATTGGTAATTTCTAGCTTCCTCTAGGATACTTTCATGAGCATACTCAGCATTTGTGCTAAATATAATCATTAATTCGTCATACAATAATTACATTGTGTGCTAAAATAATGTCAATTGCAACAAGACAAGCGATAAGAGTACGTATACGCATCCAAGCAACACGTTTTCTTATCTACGGTTCTCGTGTTGATGGCTCTATTGTCCAACGCTGATAGCTCTCTCATTCTTTTCTTATATAATTTTATTGTATATATGACATTTTTTGTTTGCAAAATTCTTCCGTGTGAATCACTCACATTGCCGTGTAGTTTCCTCAAAGAATGCTGAAATTGTCAGAATTTCTTTCATGCTGCCGATGATTGAAGAATATTTATTAGAAAATTTATGCATTCCAAACTAGAGAAATATTAGTTTGGTATTTGAATGACCTCTGAATATCTGTACAGAGCAGAGACTCAGCAATTTTGCTGACTCATTGAAATTTATTTTCACATTACTACGGAGCAGGCAACAATTATGCTTTCTTTGTATTTATATTTTATCAAATCATGGCTTGTTTTAATTTTTATTTCTGTAAAATTTTCAAAAACAACCATAGATTTTGACATTTCTTAAATTTATTTTCTTTCTATATATTAATACGGAAGCTTGAAAAATATCAGACACAGACATTTTCATCTGTGAACTTCTAATTTGGGTGATGACAGCGATCATCATTCAGATTAAACACACATTCTGTCATTATGCTTCAAGAATTAGAATCGAAGAAATGAATATCTGAAATAAAAAAAAACTCGTTAAATATTTCATACTCATTCTCGCGCTGGTTTTTAAATGGATCTTCTTTCAGAGTCACGCTCTAGAATTTCCTTGGCTTAAAAGTGGGAGTCAAACTCGATGCCAGCGCCTCGCTTTATGGCGAAATTTTCAGGGAAATTCTATGGAACTAATGTTACTTGCCCTTTGATGTGGATTATGAAGGAGTTAGATGCGGGTCGGCTGATTGAATGACGAGCTGGAATTTCAAAGAATTCTAAATTCTTGACCATGTCTATGTCACTGCCAGAAAATGTAAAGAATGCCATGTCCAGGTATCGGAGTGAATAGAGTTTGGTATTTTATCAAGGAAACATTATCATTAATGTTTTTTTTTTTTGAAAATTCGAATAGAAATGCCCACATGTGTGAGGCACGATAAACTTACATTCGCAAGATGGCAACGGTTTTCTGATGAATCTATGAATGCAGAAATCGTGAATATATAATCAATATGTACGTAGCAATAAGTTGAAATTATTACCTCAAGATTGACATAAAAGGATCCAGTTCTTAGGAGAGTATTCCGCGCTAAAAAAAGTAACCTGCACGTAGTGCAAATCAAACGGAGTATTTAATAAATTGATAACATTTATACCCCACCAATTTTTTGCACTTAACACTCAAATATAACATGCCTGAAATTATTGTTCGTTGTTTTCTAACTTTCTGAACGTAAAGTAGTTATAATTAAAATATGAACTGGGTTCTTTCAATACATATATTTCGTGCACCGCTTCTCTCCACAAATTAATTCATTTAATCTGCGACATTGAATCTCCCGACAAAAGGGCACCTTTATCCTCAACAAACTCTAAACGTTGTCCTACTTGCGAGAATACCCAATTTTGTCTCGATTTGTTGTGGTTTTCACGATCATGTTGTAGATTTAACATACGTGCAAGACAGCGTTCACGTCAAGACCGCCAAACATATTTACAGTTAATTAAGACCCGAGGACCCGCTTAATTATAGCTCAGTCTGGGTGGTATACCCCATATACCAGGCAGGATACTCCCATACGCTTAATAATTACGGCTTAGGCCGTATAGCATCACTCCAACCGGAACAAGCTTGTCCGTACTCGGTCTAGCATAGTCCTGCCTGAATATAAGCTCACGATACGCAATTTATCGTTAGTGCTTCGGAATACATTTGAGTGATCTTCGTTAAATTATTATCTTTTATTTGAAGTCGGAATAAGTTTGTAAACGGAGCGGACGACGCGCAGCGGATGTTATGTTTACTTAATTGTCACCGAAATTAAGCTCATTTTGAAACGACAAAATAACGTCTTTTTTTAGATTATAGCCATTTAGGAATGCTAGAGAAATTGCGATCACTTGCAATAAGCATTCCGATGTAATCTAATACGCGTTTTTTAGGATCTTTAACCTGAAATTTTCAAGGAAGTCTGCGAGGATACTCGTGCAATAAACGTAAAATAACGTTATGTTGTCTTCACAATTTCCAGAATTCAAAATTTTCCAACCTATATCAAGTTTACTGAATGAAAATGTTTAGAAATTTTATGATTTATCTGTATCATCATTGTGATCACTTGAAAAACTCCCAGATTTAAAAGTTTAATTGTTCAGTCATTTAAAAATGTTATGGACTTGAAAGTCGTGAGGTTTCCCTAATAGAACAAAATAAACTTTGATTGAACTTCAAACGTACATTAACTAAAGGCATACTTACATCGATCAAATTTTACAGCAAATGATTTACAAGTCTTCGCACATTCTAAGTAATTTATTTACATCACAGCCTGAGAGTCTGCTCAGGCTCAACACCACTAAATAATTTCTAACCGTACGCCTTCATCATCATACGTTTTGTCAATTTTGAAGTACTCCTAACATTACAATATTCCATTTCAAATGTAGCAAAATGTTTCAAATACCACTGATACGGCCTCAGACATTAATGCCAAGCCATAAATACCTTCATATTTTCATTCCTAACACAATAATACGATGACCTTGTAAAGAAAAAATTTTTAATATTCTGAGTGGAAGACAAATCTTCATGTCTGCAAGACGTGAACAAGAAGACAATATTTTGTTCAAGAAGAGAGTCGCATGTACTCATCTTCACACGAGTATGACACACACAAGGGACTTCTAAATCTCATTACCTCCCTAGAAAAGAATGTTTTTGCTCCAGGAATTTTGCAGAGAATTCCATCAAATGTTTAAGAAATGGCCGCGACGATCTTGTTTAAGCCTAAAGTGAGAAAGATGCATCAAGGAGGGCAGGCGCCATCATGCGCATCGCGCGTGAGAGCCTAGACAAGCGATACAATATAAATTACATATGTCATGGTATTTAATTTTTGATATAATATTTCGGATTGTTGATGTTATGTTTTTTTACTTTTGATGTTGCATTGTTAGATTGTTGACGCATGGGTAAATATTGTTGTTATATTCTTATATTTTTTTGTTGTTATTGATGTTGTTGCTTAGTATATTATTATTATTATTATATTATTATTATAATGCTACGTTGTTATATTTTTGTTGTTGTTGTTGTCATTGTGGTTATGTTTTTGATATTATGTTATTATATTGTCGATGTTATGTTGTTATATTGTTTATGTTAGATTATCAACATGAACATATAATCAGCACTTTGTTTAGATTATTAGTTTCCCGCTTGTGGACTTGTGGCTCTCCGCTTCGTTAACTCTTGTATTACTGTAGAGTGCGAAATGTTCTTGTTCAGGCCTACGTAGACAGGTTGTCAAAAGTGGAACTCATAATTTGAATCTAGTCCTGAAATTTTTTTTCCTGCATTTGCAATATTGAACGAATTTTTCTTCTTTCGGGGGAGACATTTTCATTTGTAACCTGTTTCTTCAATTTCTCATTTCCAGCGCATAAGGGGTTCATTCCGCGATCTTGAATTCACGTGACCTTACATCAGTGATTTTGAATTAAAACTCTGAGGGACCGAGTTACTTCAAAAAGCTGTAAATATAATTCTCTTATATGATTAATGCTGGCATAGAGCAATGAATTTAGCCTTTGGAATGATAAATAACGGAATAAAGTGATATATTTGCAACGCGCAAGTGAAAACACGTGTTTCTCATATAATCTGTAGTTTTTATTGTAACAGTTTCTTTAACCTGATTACTGATGCATATCAAATATTGAATAGAGTATGCCATTCATGCTACATGTTTATGCATGAAACAAACCATCTGCAATAATAATATAATATAATTATATAATATTATTAAATAATATAATATTATGATAATTTTTAATAGTATTTAAATAATTTTTTCTAATATAATAATATATTTCAAAGTACTAATGAGTTTATTAAATCGGAATAGTTATTAATATTCTTGATGCACCCTGTATCTTGAGACTGGAGTAAAGCTAAGTCAAGTAAAATTTGATTAATTACGCATTGAATTTACAAAAATTTCTATAGAGCCGTAACTGGTGACCCTAAAGCCGTAACTGGTGGCCGTAAAGCCGTAACTAGTGTTCATAAAGCCGTAACTGGTGACCCTAAAGCCGTAACTAGTGATCCTAGAGCCGTAACTAGTGACCATAAAGCCATACCTGGTGATTTTACAGCCGTAGCTATTGGCCATCAAGTCGTAACTACTAACCATCCAGCCGTAAGTAGTGACTCTTCAACCATAACTAGTATTCATACTGCCGTAACTAGTGACCTCTTCGAAATCACTAGTGACCTTCCAGCCATAACTAGAGAATCTAGTACCAAAATCAGAGACTTATCAGCCGTTACTAGTTACCTTCTAGCCGTTACTAGTGATATTCTAGCCATAACCAGTGACCCTCTCGCCATAACTAGTGACCCTCTAGCCATAACTAGTGACCTCTAGTCATAACTAGTGACCCTCTAGCCATAACTAGTGACCTTCTAGCCATAATTAGTGGCCCTCTAGCCATAACTAGTGACCTTCTAGCCATAACTAGTGACACTCTAAACATAACTAGTGACCCTCTAGCCATGACTAATGACCCTCTAGCCATAACAAGTGACCTTCTAGCCATGATTAGTGACCCTCTAGCCATAACTAGTGACCTTCTAGCCATAACTAGTGACCCTCTAGCCATAACGAGTGACCTTCTAGCCATAACTAATGACCCTCTAGCCATAACTAGTGACCCTTTAGTCATAACTAGTAACCCTCTAGCCATAACTAATGACCCTCTAGCCATAACTAGTGACCCTCTAGCCATAACTAGTGACCTTCTAGCCATAACTAATGACCCTCTAGCCATAACTAGTGACCCTTTAGTCATAACTAGTAACCCTCTAGCCATAACTAATGACCCTCTAGCCATAACTAGTGACCTTCTAGCCATAACTAGTGACCCTCTAGTCATAACTAGTGACTCTCTAGCCGTAACTAGTCACCCTCTAGCCATAACTAGTGACCTCTAGCCATAACTAGTTACCTCTAGCCATAACTATATAGTGACCTCTAGCCATAATTTCCTAAGGCTTGCAAAACGTAACCTAAGTACTGACTTGTGTCCAGAACCTGCATGGGATTAACCAGGCCTGAGTTACACGGTGCTTAGGACTCCTCATTTGGAATTCAAGCCGTGAAAGGAGCATTCCTTTTCCTTCTTGTTTAGAGTCTCAAGAATATTCATGCCTCATTGCAGCAACAAATTGCCGCTATTCGCTAGGAAACAGCGGAAATTGTCGCCAGGTTCTGTAAAAGGGAGAAGACTCCATTGCTCCACCGTGAGAGCTCCAGGGCTGGAGCAGCTGGACGATGCATGATGCTTCAATTTGAAGACCTTGGCCAGTATACTATATACCAAGTTAGTATAACTACTTGAAATTTGTATGTTTGAGGGCCTTAAACCGCTAGGTCTTCAAATATGATCTTCAGTTGGTCTGTTTTTGAAGATCAGTTGGTCCTTAGTCAGTATACGCAATGCAATGACATTTTAATAATTTATAAAAAAAATTAATCTGCATTATTCTCAGGTTCGGAATTTAATGAAATTTTGAGCTACGAATAAATTGATGAGTGCCCACAATGTGCTACATTGTTTTTGGTTCGCTGTTAATCAATCTTCATGTTTCTATTTAATGTGATATGAAAATGTTATAAATATGAGCATTTTTCTGTGCGAGTAACTTGCTTCGACTGAGAAGTCACTAAATATTTTATTATATCATGCAGATTTTGCATCTATTTTTTTTAAGTTTTGAATAACGTACGTTTGCCAAATACCATCTATTTTAAGTTCATTGATGGAGTTCTATTGCCAATTGATAGAACTTATCTCCATTCCTCTTAGATAAAACTAAAGAGTTATTACAGATATAAAAAAATAAAACTTTAATAACTCTTTCATGTTCTATCACAATATCAATAAAACAAGGCGATTGCGCATCTTGTTCTCTTAATCCACAAAAAAACTTACATTTTACACAAACTTCTTGATAACGAAGGGGGCTCTTGCTCTCGACTCATGCAAGCGATCTCGGTAATTTGAGAAAAGAGGTGTGATTTTTGTAGGTATGACCACAGTTTCTTGGTGGGAAGTACAGCAAAGAAAATCTACTTGGAAGAAAAAAGCGATGTTTGTCGAGCAGCCCGCGGTGACGTTTATTGTGAACACTCGCGCTTATTGGGAGCCAAGTTTGAGCTGCAGCTTACTGTAGCCTCGACATTTTTGTCTTGGCACCATTGCAGAAAGGTTTAGAAACAGAGCAATTATTTCAAGATCATCGTAATGCTATAATTTTGTATTAGAATGTGACCTATATCTTTTTTAACTGCCTATAATCATATTTGTAACTATGCCTATGATATTATGACCAAGCCAGTCAAGTTGAAGCATTTGTCTCTGGCTTCCTTGAGAGGCTGACTGAGCTACTGTATTGTAGGCTGCAGTTTGCCATTCATATGTACGAGTTCAGGGTGGTTTAGTGTCTTGTAATATAATGTTTGTGTGAATTATTGTGTTATTATCTTCTTATCTTAATCATTTCGATGTGTATTAATTCGCCTCATTAGTTTATCTCTTCGGGACTGAAAGAAGTATCTCTCCTTCTTGTGATTATCCAATTTCTAGCTTATTCGGAATGAAAGTAAGACTTGCTGAACTATAACTTAACCCGACATTAATAAAAGATAATAATAATACAAAATTAATAGTACAATATTGTAACTGGAACAAAAAGCGAACGGTTCCGTCACATAATGAAAATACAATTTAACAATTTAAGTGCTCACATCAGAAAAAAAGGTAATGAAAATTCGATATTCCCTCAATGTTTCCCTCCCCACAATTAATGAAAATAAAATTATTTCAGGGGGCTGCAACGATACCCTCGATTATATTTTTTTTTTTTTGAGGTAAATTACATACTCTCGCCTGCAGATCAGCCACGCTTACAAGGACGTGAACATAGTCTTAAGCATTATACGCTTCAGTCTGTGACTATATAACGCATTACCTGATGCCAACACTGCAGAGCAGGTGTTACATGCACGTCACTACACTGAGGTACACGTGCGTGATGAGGAGTATATCTCATGCGCCCCCCATGTAATCCTATACACTGAGGTACACGCGCATGATGAAGCGTATCTGTCACGCACCCCCCATGTAATCCTCTACACTGAGGTACACGCGCATGATGAAGCGTATCTGTCACGCACCCCCCATGTAATCCTCTACACTGAGGTACACGCGCATGATGAGGCGTATATCTGCCACGCGCCCCCCATGTAATCCTATACACTGAGGTACACGCGCATGATGAAGCGTATCTGTCACGCACCCCCCATATAATCCCCTACACTGTGGAACACGCGCATGATGAGGCGTATATACTGTACCACGCACCCCCATATGTAATCCTCTACACTGAGGTACACGCGCATGATGAGGCGTATATGTCATGCGCCCATCCGCAGCCACAGCTCCGCAGTTTGCAGCTCAAGCGGACATGAAGCAATCAGCATTCATTAAGCATTAATGGATTCTCTCCCTCACTCCGCGCATCAGGACCCTCGATGGAACTAAATCAAGGGGAAACACGCCCTCTTTCCTTCCATCTTCCACTTGAAATGCAGCCTTTGTTATTTATTGTCGTTGTTGCTTGTGATCGAACAGAGCGATCCGCGCTGATGAAATTAGCTTGAGTCCTCATACAGTGCACAGTGCAGTGTTGCAGATGGTGCAGTGTTGCAGGTGGTGCAGTGTTGCAGGTGGTGCAGTGTTGCAGATGGTGCAGTGTTGCAGATGGTGCGGTGTTGCAGATGGTGCAGTGTTGCAGCTGGTGCAGAGTTGCAGATGGTGCGGTGTTGCAGCTGGTGCGGTGTTGCAGATGGTACAGTGTTGCAGATGGTGCAGTGTGGCAGATGGTGCAGTGTTGCAGATGGTGCGGTGTTGCAGATGGTGCGGTGTTGCAGCTGGTGCAGAGTTGCAGATGGTGCGGTGTTGCAGATGGTGCGGTGTTGCAGATGGTGCGGTGTTGCAGATGGTGCGGTGTTGCAGATGGTGCGGTGTTGCAGATGGTGCAGTGTTGCAGATGGTGCGGTGTTGCAGATGGTGCAGTGTTGCAGATGGTGCGGTGTTGCAGATGGTGCAGTGTTGCAGATGGTGCAGTGTTGCAGATGGTGCGGTGTTGCAGATGGTGCAGTGTTGCAGATGGTGCAGTGTTGCAGATGTGCAGTGTTACAGATGGTGCAGTGTTGCAGATGTGCAGTGTTGCAGATGGTGCAGTGTTGCAGATGTGCAGTGTTGCAGATGATGCAGTGAAACAAATGACTTCATATAGTGACTCCGCTAAAGGCGTCGGAATACTTAGGAGACGCTCAGTGTGACCTGGGACTTCAACGTCTGAAACAAATACTGTAGAATACCTAATGATATTTAGTCTGTGATGGCATCTAGTGTCCGTGCTGCCTTGGTTATTATGACATCGCAATTAAGTTCTCCCGGCTGCATTTGTATTATTTTCAATTGTATTTTCTGTCTGCTTTTATTTGTGTTTTTTTTTTTGTTGAACTTTAAGCACTCAGCATCCACCAACCAAACGGGTTAAGTAAGTGTCACTTAAATTCGCACGCCAAAGAATAGAAGTTTCTATGTTCATGCCACTCGATTAACTGTAGATATGACCTTTTCATGTGTGAATGTTGCAGATGGTGCAGTGTGTGCAACAATTCAAACAATACATGTTTGAATTGTTTCATAATTTCGGGACCGAGTTCAGTTTCAAGTTGAGAGCATAATGCTTCCAATAATCAGTGACAGTAATATAAATCAAGATGCCTTTATACATTTTTGCATGTTCCGTAAAATGTAGGAATATTTGCTTGTTTTATCGATTACATACAGTATTTAATTAGTAAACTGGAATAACATCAAACGGAATAATAAAAAATTCAGTGATTTTTCTAAGCAAGTCGATAGTCGAATCATTCCTCTAAGTTATTACAATTATTTGGAATAAATTATAATAAAATTCGACGATACATGCTTGCACGAACATCCAGCTTAATTACAGCCATGTGGGTAGAAAAGTCTCATTACAATTGGTGAGATAGACTCGTACAAGGTGCGAATTGGCAGCACTTGGGCATGCTTCTTACGACGGCTCGGTCGTTATAGGATCGCGTAATTCAGAGCACCGAGCTCATCACACGCGAATGCTCTGTTGCAGTGTTGGCAGAACTAATGAGAAGTTCTTGTTTTAATTAAGAGACGCACGTTGTTAGCGCCGACGAGCTACCAAAGTGGTTGGATCATTGCCATGGCTACAGCCTCGACGCGCTGGAGGGTTACGGACGGAAAGCAACGATATTATTTTATATTAAACGTTTATTATTCTTTCATAAAGAGACTCTGAAATTTATTTTTAGGAGGTTCATTAATATTTATACTCTTAAATATTCAGAAATATATGAAGAATATTTTTGCTTAGCAGAAAAATGAGCCTATTACAAACTTTCTAATGGTAAATGCGGAGCCGAAAATTTTTGACTATGAAACTGATTCATGTTGGTTCAATGAGTATGGATCGATTTTAATGACTGACCGAACTATATGTCGATATTCAAGTTAGAAAAAGATGATCTTTAGGATCAATGATTCATACGATGCCTCTCTTCAACCTCGAAAAAGCTGTACGAACGAAAATTGTTAATGGTGGCTGTAAATCGCAAGTTAACGTTCAAAGACGTACGGTAGTATATTGCATGCAATGCTGACTGGGAATCTGTTAACAACAGGATATTTTCTGAGCGGAGTCTTGGGTCCAAGCAGCAGAACTCAAAGGCCTTGAGTATTGCAAAGAGTTCTGATCCGATGACTGTATGCGCAGGGTTCAACCTCCATGTAGTGGCACTCTGAAGACTTGGTATGTACATGGCTGCAACTGTAGAACCATTGCTGTACTTTGTAGACGTTGGGCTTGCAGTGGCAAGTGGCCTAGGGTAAGTGGCAAGTGGTCCGAAGAAAGTGGCTAGTGGCCCGGGGTAAGTGGCAAATGATCTGGGGTAAGTGGCAAGTGGCCCGAAGAAAGTGGCTATGTGGCCCGGGGTAAGTGGCAAGTGGCCCGAAGAAAGTGGCTAGTGACCCGAGGTAAGTGGGAAATGGCCCGGGGTAAGTGGCAAGTGGCCCGGGGTAATGGCTCCTTGTTAAGGCGGTTAGCAGGAGCGATAGGACTTGTCTCTCAGCACCAGGGTAATGTGCCTGTGATACTAGCACGACCACTTCCAGAGTTATGGTCACCATAATCTTTGAGGGCTCGCTTATGGGACGCCCTAGCCTGATGCTCGGCTCGTTCTAACGTTCCTCGGCATCTGCTCGTACGAGAGAAACCGTGAACGCAATTATGAGTGTTGCGATGAACGCAATTATGAGTGTTGCGATGAACGCAATTATGAGCGTTGCGATGAACGCAATTATGAGTGTTGCGATGAACGCAATTATGAGCGTTGCGATGAACGCAATTATGAGTGTTGCGATGAACGCAATTAAGAAGACTCCCTCGACTTTTCTAGTCCACACGTATTCATATTTCCTAGACGTCTCAATATATGGGGAGAGTACACGTCCTTTTTGCTGATCCACCAGAACCATATATATTGCATTACACAACAAGCCAGGGACTCATTGATTATTATGGTACGGTCATTATTTCAAAGGCCATCATTGTATTCGCAATTTGAATTTTGTATTTGATTCATAAATATTTCTCCTTGTCTTTCCACCTGGAAATGGAATAAAAATACTTCATAAAAGGTTTATTCAGATATTACATTTGTTACATGATCACAGTCCATTTTCGGCCGTATAGTTTACCGCACAGGAGACCCGGAATCAGTTCGCCTGAGCTGCGCATGACGTGTGCATTTGTGACCAAAGCCTCCCACTACGGGGAACGCCTTTTGCCACGTAATAGACATGCTAAAAAGTTGACAATTCCCCTGGAATGGCTTGTTCGCTCCGCTGGTCGTGTCCTTGCGCCGTTCAAGATCAAAATGAAATGAGTTTGAACGAGGAAATGGAAGTATTCGACCTGAAAATAGGACACCCATAAAATGGCTTACCTGAAAATTACGCTGTCGCTCTGGATTGAATTTTGATTCAAAAGTGAGAATTCATTCGGGTCAGGCATAGCCTGCTTTCATGCAGAGCTCTTCGTTGCTTTATACTTATACCTGCCTATGAGTTTGACAATTTCGGGAGAAACTAATCCGTTTGTTTTTCACATCGGCGTGAAAACCTAATCGGGAGAGTGCACAAACATCCAAATGTTTCATGACACTTGTTTCTAACTAGTTAATATTGATATCCCAATATATCAGTTTGAATGATGTTTGAAATGATAGTGTTGAACGCACGTTTGAGCTCGTAAACAGAGCGCATATCCTGTCTAAAATTCTGGCTATATGACCAGTGAGGACGTTACGACATCGAAGGCAGAGACCCATTGGGCGGCCAAATGACTCCGGTTACGACACAAATCTAACGTAAACGCCTCGTCGAGTGTGGCCTCTGGATCGATACGAATGACATGCTCTCGAGACCATACGGAGCGGTGCCTCCGATCGTGTAAGAAATGACAAGAATGAAGCGTAGTCGCGGCAGGGAATAGCTATCGAAGGACGTGATAGAATAGAATAGAATAGAATAGAATAGAATAGAATAGAAGTGTCGGCGTTGAAGAAATAGGCCCATTTGCTTGTTGGTTTCTTCAATTTCGGCTTTAAAAACAGAAAACATAGAAGAGCACTTCTCTTCCACCATTTTTTCGCTTTTTACAGCGCTAAGTGCAGGTTGTTGGCAGTCCTGACAGTACCAGTGTACTGACTTGTTTTTACGGATAACCGCGCAGTCAGTCTTGCTTAACTTTGCACAGTTGTTGCAGACGATATCCCCGCAACGATCACAGGCCACTGTAGCATCATTGACGTTAATCGAAACCAGCTTGCAAAATTTACAAATTTCCTCTCGCTCATTTTGCGATTTGATCTTCGCATTCGGTTTAACAGGACTGGAAGCCTTCTCATTTAATTTTTTTCCTCGCTGACCAGCCATCATGAAATGCAAGAACCAAAGAAAAAACACAATTTAAAAAATGAAACAAGTTAAGTAAAAATTGTAAAGTTTCAAAGGGCTGTAAAAACTCGGTTACAGACTTGAGAATAAGCGGCTGTAAAAGGTGTCAGGGTAGAGGAGGTAGCTTGGCCACAGAAACAAGGGCTCTATTGTTCTACGCTGGCGGGGCAGTGCTGCACGTTGCCCTCGCCTGGCCTGTTTGCGTCCCTCGCTGACTCTTGATCGCTTTATTTCAGATGGAAACACTTTTACTATAGGCTTTTTTTCTATTTGCACTCTATTTTACTGACTTCACTGAAAATTCAGTCATTCACTGACACGGGTCATAAAAAATGCAAAAAGAGTTCCGAAAACGGCACAGTTAAAGTTAAAAGTTGAAAATCTGGGACCGCAAAACACGAGCGTCCGCTCTCGACCACGGCTGAAACTTCACCTGCAGAGAAGGATGCCATCTCTGATCGAACAAGTGTCGTTCGCCGAGACATAGGCTTCCAGCACCGAGAAGAAAACCACGGATAGATGTTCCGGATATGATGTAGAACAGCATGATGGTGGTGCCTTGCATAAATTAAAATAAAATAAGACTACAAATCGGATTTATCAGCTGCATGCTCAACCTAGTATTTGTTCAGTGTAGATGCTCCAATGTGATTTTTTTACCTTTTTTATTCAGAAAATGCTTGAAAAGAGTGATAATTAGGAAAAAGTAAATGTTACATGAGAAGGAACTTTACATAACATATATACAAATTACTGGCTTACAATGAATTATAATTACTTGCTTTAAATCTTGGTTCTTTAACTAGATTGGTGATCTCAAACCTCGTTTTCTATGTGTAATTATAAAAAATGGTGTGCATTAGATGCGAGTCAAAAATGGATTTAGTTTTACAGTATGTTAGTTAAAACTTGCAAATCCTTTCGTTCTCAGTTCGAGAGCCTTTTTTTTATTCGATGATGAAGTCAAACAACTGTTTTGAGTAAAAATGAGCAGGTTAGCAGTTTATTTGCATTTCCAATTAATAATGAACAATTTTTTAGCCCTTCTCTTCTTTAGCTTTCGTTTTCCCAAACTGTGACTAATTTTTTGTCTTAATAACTTATACATATAGGACATTCCTATAAAAATTGTTTGATTCTTCTGAATTATATCCCACTTTTAACACATAAATTCCTCATTAATGATTAGACGCAATTCATTGAGTATCACTAATTTTACTAAATTCATAAAGTTCTCAATATATAATATTTTTATACATTTATATAGAGATTTTATTTTGCTGAAAAGAAAGGAACTTCAAGTGTTCCGGCCTGAGGGTGAACGCTACCACAAAGCTCTCGTGAAATTATTTTTCCTTTAAAGTTTGACCCTGGCGGTTTGAACTGTCATATCCTCGCTTGAGTAAAATTGTGCACCACATCGAGGCTTCCCTTAAAAACAACCATAAGTCGGGTGTCAGGTTTCCGGTTTTGGTCTTGTAACCGTTAAGGCTTTCCTTCCTAGCGCAACATATGCCGCGTGCCATAAAACTTTGCACCTAAGTCTGTTGCTCGTGCAGTTTAACAAATTAAACTTTTTATCCAATACAAAATAAAAATCAAATAAGAGCATCAAACGAATATGGCAAACTTTGTATTTGAATCATCTAGAAATGATTTTCATTCAAGGCGGCATTGAAAATGCGATCTAACTTTCAAGTTCTATCGTTTTCCTTATCGCATGACTGATCGTATCGTATTCTTACCAATACGAGGTTCACTCCTAATTAATACGTAAAAATAATTCGTATCCTCTGATTGGACTTCTCCATAGAAGCCATCGTAACTTAAAATTAATGAGTGAATACTGTGAAAAAATCGCTCTTTCTCACATGTTGCATTACCCCAATATTCACTGACTGAGTCCCACATGACTTGGTCGCAATTTTGTTCAGATTTATTTCAACAGAATGTGAGGACATATCGGTGCTCTAGTCTTGTCGCCAGCGACTACATGGCACGGTAATTTTTCCCTTCCAGCACCAAAGGGCTCTGGAATGCCAACCTAAAGAAAGTTTCCCATTAATGAAATACCTTTACTTTCATCCGCCAAAATACCTTTACTTTCATTCGACAAAACGGTGAAAAAGTTTCTATTTTCGACTGCCTGGCATATCGAATGGACTGACTTAACCGAGCCCTTCCAGGGCTTTGATGGTTTCCTCAAAAGAGCGAAGCTTCGAAGAAAAATTATTAGATTAAATTATAGTGATACTATAAAACGAGGCAAACTTCTATAGAAATTTTCAATGCCGAAGCACACAAGTCTGGAGGTCATGAATTTAAGGGGAATATAGTCGAATGATGCAGCTTATTAAGGGATACTTCGGTAAAAAAATTCCTGTCACTAACCTAAAAAGGAAAAATTTATTATAAACAGATTTATGTTTTCTCCATTCCACTTAGTCTTTAGCGAGAGAAGTAAGTAATTGGCACGGTCGATGTATGCAATATAGTAATCAATCTATTCAATATAGTGTCTATTTAATTAAGCTCAATTTTTTATATTTATTTCTATTTATTATTTATATTTAATTTTTTTCATGCAAGCGAACATACGCCAAAGTTATTTCCTGCATAAATACTTTTTTTCTGTAAGGTGTAAATAAAATGTAACCACGTAGTATTATTTTGTTTTGTTTTTGTGAAGTTTTAAAACTCTCCTCTTTTTTTTGTGAAGTTTCAATACTCTCTCCTCCTTTTTTGTGAAGTTTCAATACTCTCTCCTCCTTTTTTGTGAAGTTTAAATACTCTCTCCCCTTTATGTGAAGTTTCAATACTCCTGCGGAGTATTTCTCACATATTACGTCCATTGAATCGACGCAGCACTGCCGATAAAACTCCAATTCTTCATCAAAAAATTTCTCTATAAACTCAAGGTTGAGGCGGAAAGAAACTGTTTGCTCATTTTTATCTTCCTCTATCTTGCCGGGAATTCGAGAGCAACTTTTGCGAAAGATGTAGTAAAAGTTTTAGAATAAACACTCATTAGCTATTCGGAAGTTGTGTTGCAACTTGCGATCAAGAAGCATTCGCTTAATGAGCAATATAGCAAGCGGCCTAAGTGGTGAACTTACTGGTATGTTATATGTTATATTCTCGTATGTTATATACGAGGCGAGACGTAAGCGTTCCTCATTGGCAAAGGCCTTGTCAAGAACGCATTATTGCTGGACTAAAGTTAGTCTTCTTTACGTGGCCTGACTCGCTGCCTCACAGAATTAACTCTCATTCAATAACTGAGTTTCAAAGATTTTTTACATAATTAAGTTGACGCTGCTTGGGCAGGCGCAATGTGAATGTAATACGTGCACTTCAACTTCAACGTGAATTAGCGGAATTAGCTGGCCAAGTTGAAACTTGGGTAACTTATTTAGCTCAAGCCTTACTCTGAGGCGGAGCTTAATTTGAGGCTAGTACTGGAGGAAACAGGAACCAAAATTGTCATAAACTGTTATAAGACATTAAAAGGTATCAAAATAAGTCGGATGAAACTGAAAACATATAAACAATGATCATAAACAATATCGATTACCCATGAGCGTGGCATGTGAATTCTCAGCACATGACTGGAGTGATTATAATTTGTTTTCTTGAACGTGATCATATCACATTTAGCGGCTAAGAATCAAGCAAAACACACTTTTTCAAGGCAACGAAAAACAGCAGAATAATGAGCAACGCGAAGTCTAAACCACGAATCTAATAAATAATTTTCGAAATTACCTGTGGATATTTTTTATGTTCAAACTGTTACTGAAAATCTATATATAATATAACTGTAGAACTTGCCTAAACCACCGTAAGCATTGAACCTACAAAACCTGTGAGCCGCGCAAGCTTTGTGCGCTGCAAGAATCCATTACCCAAATTACTAAAAGCTTCTTTGCCATGCTGATCGATGGATGGGAAATAGAGGCATGCAAAAACTAAATACTTTGCGAAATCTCTTTGGATTTCATCGCTGCCAAGTTCGGTGCTCAAGTATTTTTCCAACGGTTTCTATCCAGTACAGCACCACTTTAGGTAGGACTTTAGTACAGTAAAGCCTGTTTGCTGGAATAAACTCAGTTATGTGAATAATAATAATCCAACAGCCAAACAACTTTGAATCAATGTTGAAATAAACGTTGTTTGCTTGAATCAAAATTGATTAAACATTTTTTCAACGTCATTTACTTAGTGGGAAGGCTTCTTAAATTAATTTTTCTTGGCTTGTTGTAGAGCGTCAAAATACGAAATGAATGCAAATATTCAATTTTTTCATCGCGTTGCTATAGAATTTTTATGACGAATATTTTTAAAAGCGGCTTTCATTTTAATATACAAGAAATCAATTGATCATAGGAGCACCATCAATAAACTAAGATTATTACTTATGGGAGTGTATAGAGTGCAGGCAATCGGATGTGTATATAATGTAAAGCGACTCTACATCCTCAAGCGAGCATAATGATATTGTACCAAACTTCAGAAGCTGATTTCATAAAAACCTTCTTTCTTTGAAGTGCATTTCAATGCACAAATCTCCTTCTGTCCTTTGTAAACTAGGAACGCTGTTGAGAAGCCCGACGTTGGCTCAGGAAAGAACTCTCAGCGACTCGCAAGATTCCTTACTAGTGTTCAGGAATTAAACGCGTGGTCGGCAATCCTCTTTGCGAGAAAGGATAGCGACGTTGAAGGATGATTTGACGATGCCGGGATCGGCTTTTGTATTCGAGTCGATGTTGGGAGTGGAAATTGAGATTTCTTACAAGAATTGCTCTGCGAATTGTAATTCTAATGAGGAAACTAAATCAATATAAACCATATTCAGAACGGGACTTTATTTTAAAGCGTATTTCAGTGTGCGTCTGATACAATTTTACACATAGCCAACTTATCTAACTACGATTTAACATTACGATTCCAACTATGTTATTGTGTTAAACTGTTTTAACTCCAAGGGTTATTAAATTGAATAGTTTATGTGCGATTTTTTGGAATTTAGTCTCGTATTCGTTACAAATATGAAAAAAGATTCTCGATTTTCGTGGCTGAGCAGTCTGTTGGTGCAGTCATAAGCGATGTCTTGAATGGCTCAGATCATCATTTGCAAGTCCGTTCACAGCGCCGAAATTGGTTTACCCATAACCGTAAGCAAGAAGCGTTTAATCTGTACCGACATTGTCAGTCGTAACATAAATATGAATTATGACGAAGTTCCAAGGGCTAGATTGTAGAGGCGATCGTGCATTCAGATTAAAACAGTCCATTCAGACTAGATTGGGCGTTCATTTGCAGCTCGTCTTTGAACCATGCAATACTAACTAAGAGTTAAGTTGCCAGACAAATTAGAATCGCGTTCACTGCACTTACGAGTCTTCTGCAATCAAGAGTTTTACGAAAACATGTAAATAAATTGACTGGAACCTACATACACTTTGAAATTCTTTGTTCATCTTTATTTTTTAAATCATCATACATCAGCAAGTTTTACAGAAATTTTGTTGGCTTTACATTTTTTTAATTTCCAGACAGGCAACAACAAGCACACGCATTCTGCAATGAGGTTCCTTCAGACTCTTTGAAAGCACAGGTATATTTTTTCACTAGTAGCGTGTATAGTTGAAAATTTCACACACCTCATTTATCACAAAAACTCAAATGCTACTACATTCGCGATGAAATTTGCTTCCTGGGCATCCACAATGTAAATAACTTCCTTGTCAACTTCCGTTGTGTTGTATTTCCCCCTAAGGAGATGAGAACGTTCCGTTTTTTCGCTAGCATTTTTCGTCGGGAGACTGACGAGCTTCCCTAAAAGTTGAGTTGTTAACCCAATACCCGGGATCGTTAAGCCAGGTGAGGGAGGCATATCCAGCCAGCCTCGCATATATCACCCTGAATGTCCAGCATAATGAGCTCCACGGACAGTTATTTGCAAGGGCTAAACTCTAAGAGGCCTGTATTAAAATTTGAACGCGTGGAAGATAGTTGTTACAAAAGTGAACGGCTATCAAAATGTCTGCTAGCGGAACGTTCTCTAAATGATAATAACCTGTTCAATAATAATCACCCCTACAGCACGGCCAAAGTTTTGTTATCGGATGAAATTGCGAGGACCTGTGAAGGTACAGAAGAGGATCCCTTGTTTCAGAAGCTGGTTAGGATCCATGGGATGGGCGTTAAAATTAATAGAAACTCAGTGTAAGACCTTGCGACATATTGATAATAATGATGTTTCTGAAGCTAAATACTTTGATGATTACTATTCAGCACGAGGTCAATAATAATATATATTGGTAATATTGAACCAGGGTAGATATGGGAACAATTTATACTAGAAAAATTTCCTAAGGAGACTAGACTACAGAATGAGCAATTATGTAAAATCATTGTTTTTATTTACAAATCTGTCGTTCAATTTTCTATTCTTTGGTGCTACGCTACCAAATAATAGTTATATTTTCCAAACACTAAATATTAATAGTATTGCAGGTCTTGATTTATATCCGCATATTAATAATTAGAGTTAGAGTCACATAAATTCCGTTGAAAAATTTTCCTTTACTAGTAACTTCCAACTGGGATTTATTAAAAATTTAGACCTTTATTTGCTTTATAAATTCGGTGAAGCGATATGATTTAGTATGACGTTTTTCGAGCCTATTTATTAGGCAGGGTCGCAATAAGTTGCGTTTGGTTCTTATTATTTTTTTTACTGCTATGTGAATTCAGGAGTTGTACCGGGAAGAAAAAATGTCTTCCCATTATTTCGTCATTTTATTTAAAAAACATGTTAGGTTGCTGGGAACTACATGTCTCTGAGACTCCAGCATTAACATGCAGCTTTTTTCATATTGAAAGGCGCAGAGTTTTATAAGTTAATTTTACAGAATAGCTATATACACCACTGTTACGGTGCGCAGATGTGGCGCACACCAGCGCGAAACTTGGACATGAATAAGAAACAGTAAAGAAGGATGAAAATCCAAAGTCCGGAACTGAAAACTCAAAGCGAAACATCTAATAATAAATATTACTGAAAATATGTTCAACAGGGATTAACAGAAATTTATGCTATTCTCGTTGATAGAAAAAATTATAATCAATACGCAAATAAGAAGTCAACCCGCACAAATTTTATTTTGGATGTTGCTTCTCCGAATATATCACGTGTAGGAATAAGTGCTCATGCCGCATCTTGATCCCATAGCGGAGCGTTCATTTGACCTCGGCCGCCATGCAGGAACTTTGGCAGCCGCCGCAAAAAGCGCCACATCACGTACGATATTTCCATTGGCAGCAGCTGGACACGTCTTGGTCGTCGTGATTGAATGAGTTGCTTTGCTCTTCCGAACAAAACTCCTATAACACGATTTGTCTCACCGTAAGTTGTGCCAGAAGCAAGAAAAATACTTCAGTCCGTCCTTGCACGGGAGCCTCAACCTCCGCTATCCTATTCCTGCCGAAAAGGCATCCTATTCCTGCGTTGGTGCGTAGCTATAATTCTTTTTAGGTTCGTCAGGATGCAATCATGGGGCACGAGGCTGCTGCTATTCACGGAGGAGGTAAAGAACACTTCGTTTTCCCATGAGAGGAAACCTAGACCTGACGAATAACTCGATTATGATCCCTCTTGAACTTAGCTAAACTCGTTACATTCTTTGGTGGCAAAGGTTTAACTTTTGTCAGGAGGAGAAACATAGCTTGACGTCCGTCAAGTCAGGAGCAAAACTTGAAGTTGACCATTAGCTTTTGATGAAACTGAGTTAGTAACTTAGCCGTACCATTAGAAGTTCATGAGCACTAACATGGAGAAGAGTCCCTGAAAATTGATGGTGAAATACGCACGTTCGCTTTCTCGTAAAATTGCCTCTAAGTATTTATTTATTTGAATAGATATTATTATTGCCTCCAAATGAATTTAATTACGCTTTAGAATTTTTAAGACACAAATAGACGCAAATTTGAGAAAAAATTAAACTGTGAATAGATCCCTGCAACCGACCCATATATATCCGCTGAAGCTTCATTCTGATCATATATTCTCTTGCAATCCGTGTCATATTTTCCTTAAAAAAAATGAAAGGTTTCCTTTACGTAGCATATAATGACTGTTTCATAGCACATACTCACTGTCATCTATCATTTTTTTCTACATTTCCGGCAGTCATCTTCATATCCTCACTAATTTCTTACAACTTTTTCCGCATTTCCACCTTTATTCTAAGAACAGGCGAAATATCATTCACATATACTATACAGGGCAATTTCCAGGTTTCGATGAAATTTTAATAATTTTTTACCGAGATAATTTTATTAATGAGAAAATTTTTATTTCATTTCTCAGATATTGTTAACTTTTTTATTTACTTATAGCTTTTAATTATAAGAGCCTTTAGATTGGCAGCAGCCAATCTATGAATAATTAAGATTATTTAACTGCATAGGATCGATACCTTATACGATATACTAAGCACGAATGAAAAATGAAGTTCTCATGCACTCCGTAGGAAACATTTCGAGCAGTGAGAGAAAAGATGTGTTTATACGTATGTGTTTAGAAATGACATTTCATCGTTAAATCCGATCCCTCTCACAAGCCGTCCCATGCCTAAGTTTCGCCCAGCAGATCCCTTTTATACAGGACCCCGTCCCAATATCTACATAGGATCGACAGATTCCAAGTCCCATATAGGACCTCGTCTCAATATCTACATAGGATCGACAGATTCCAAGTCCCATATAGGACCCCGTCTCAATATCTGCATAGGATCGACAGATTCCAAGTCCCATATAGAACCCCGTCTCAATATCTGCATAGGATCGACAGATTCCAAGTCCCATATAGGACCCCGTCTCAATATCTACATAGGATCGACAGATTTTAAGTCCCATATAGGACCCCGTCTCAATATCTCCAAGAGATCGACTGATTCCAATTCCTACATGGAATCTAAGAATACCCACTGACATATAAAAAATCCTCTCATTATATGGAAGTAATCTATATCACCAAGTACCCGTCCCAATATTCTAATGGGACAGTAGGCTACCAAGCCTCTTACTCGTACATTCGACACAATAGCTCTACAGAATTGACAACTTCCAAGTCTTAGAGGTGGCCTCCATCTCACTATCGCTAAAATAATCGAGTCCATTATTTCATGGATACGAAAGAACACAAGCCCTACCACGCAAAACCGAAATTTCAAAGGACTTGATCATGTCATTTGGTCTTCAGATCCAGAGCCTGTGCATCAATCAACACGGGCTTATGACCTTGGGTCACAAGCCTATAGCTTCAACTATTTGGTTCCCAAGGTCCCAAGCCGTACGTCCCAAACCGGACGTCCCAAGCCCTACGTCCCAAGCCCCTAATCTTAAGATCTGCATACCCTACCTACACTGCTCCCAAGAGATGAGTCCTAAGCTCATCTCCTAAGCCCGACGTCCTAAGCCTGCATCACATGCCTTACGCCCCCAATACCTTTGTCCAAAGCCCCACTTCCCTAGCCCAACGCCACAAGCCGAACGTCTCCAGCCATTCGCCCCATATGTCCCACGTTCTAAGCCCCAGGCCCTTAGCCCCATGTTACAATTCCACGTCCCAAGTCCACGATCAAAGCCCTATACGCTGCAAGCCCTACGCCCCAAGCCCAGGGCTGGCAGGCTGTCGGGTTTAGTTGAGTCTGAGGTCGTGACGCCGACGCCATATCGTTCCGGTCAGCGCCGCACGACCGCTCGGCCATCCCTCCATCATACCTACATCTCCTACACCTCCTACATCACTCCATCATACCTCTATCTCCTACACCTCCTGCATCATTCCATTATACCTCTATCTCCTACACCTCCTACATCACTCCATCATACCTCTATCTCCTACACCTCCTTCATCACTCCATCATACCTCCATCTCCTACACCTCCTGCATCACTCCATCATACCTCCATCGCCTACACCTCCTACATCACACTCATCATGCCGTGTGTTTCCTTCTCATACATCTCCTGCATCACCGTCATCATAAAATGCGTTTCCTGCAGCTCCTGCATATCCTATGTGTTTATTTTTGTCTATTCAGGAACGCCATTTTTCTCATCGCACCGAGCATTTGATTTACCATAATAAACCATAATTCCTTAATGTCCTCACCCTCCGTCCTAAATGTTATTTATTTTCTTTCCTACACTTCTGTCAACCATCATCATAACCTCACTAATTTCTCTCTACTTTTTCCTCATCTTCGTCTTTATTCTTTAAACGGGCAAAACACATTTCGCATATATTATATTTAAAGACCTAAAAGATACGTACTAATTTTTTTGTGAAAGAAACAGAATTTTTGCCAGGTTCTGGTTTAACAAATTTTAAGTAGTACGCAATAAATAGTTGTATATTAACTAAGATCAAAATATTAAGTTCTCACGCTCTTCTTAGGAAATATTTCTAGTCGTGACAGGAACCTCTGCGTAGCGTCCATTCCTCAGAATAATCTTAAAGAACATCGATGGGAAATCTCATCGTTTCGAATCATTTCCGAATTATATTAATTCGTATCGTACTAATAGCCCCGTGTCATGCAAAGGCTCGCGCGTCTCCATGTCTCATCAGGCGGCCGGCGTTCGTACGTCTCACTCAGAAAAAAGAATAGATCATATTGTCCAAATAGTGGCCCACTGTCTTACACACAGTAATAGCAAAGAGCAGAGTAGCACTCATACGCCGCACGTTTGCTGGACCAAAACGGGTCAGGATGACCCATAGAAAGGGAAATAGTGCGTTATTATTTGCCCAAAACCCTGAGTGCACGTCGTAATACCCAAGGTGTTCTAGGTGTCCTGTAAAGATCCGGCGCTGACTTCGTAAACATAAAGACCAAGCAATACCCAGGCTTTGCAGGCAAGAATTCACGACCCCTCGGAAATTGGAATGAAAATCATCCCGCTCGAAAGGAAACAAACGACTATCAACAAAGAGCTCTGGGCATGGTTACGGTCTCGTGATTCGTGGTCGTTCAAGTAGGACCTTTTTATCACGCATCTGCGCGTCCGCGGAATATGGGCTTACGCTTCCAATGGTTCCTTTCTTTATAGTACAAACGCGTGCGTTATTAGTGCTTGAGAGAAATGGAGGAGTCGTGATCTGACGATGAGTCGCCGCCAGCCACAAAGATGTGCAAAACTGCCATTTCTGGAACCCCTGTTGATCAATGTGGGAAGAAACTTTCGTTGCTTCAAAAAGAGGACATACAGCACGCCATGCGCATCTTTTCCTCATATAAATACCCCCCAAGCTTTTGATGGTCTTCTATAAACTTTGTTCTCGTGAGCATTAAAAATTTCTCGAATCCTCGATCTGAAATAAGGAGGCAATCGAATTATGCGAAATGATTCTCTATATAGTGCAAGACTATAAGCTATATTGCTTTCATGTAAGGATTGTCCTCACATGATTAATTCACATACCTCGTCCGCGAAGAAATAATAGATAATTCAATTATTTTCTCTCTCTTGATTATGTAATCCGTATTTGATAAGTTTTGAAAAATCAGTTTTATTGTTAGTCAATGACTTTGAATATCCGTTGCTGCTCAATTTGTCAACGCTGACCACTGCAAAATTAAATATATAAAAAGTGGGTAATGCTCTAAAGAAGTTGTATTGCTGTTTTGAGTTTCTTATCCCTATTCCTCTAGATAAAAAAATGAAGAAAAAGCGCTTGCCTTCTTGCGTAGCGATACACTATCGTTACGCATCACGCTATCGCTCCTAAAATCCTCTTTCAACGTTAACTTTTTGAAGGTTTGTATGGAAGTCTGCACATTGAAAGAGGTCAGAGTTGTGGCTCAACTTTTAGAGGTCAAACTGGAAGACCCGACAGAGCGGGCTTCGTTTTTTAGAAGGTCTAACCCCGGTCTTTTGTGCTGGGCGCGCAACTTACGAGGAGCTCGCTCGCGCAAACCATATCGACATGCTAAGCTTTTGTTAATGCCGCTCTTAACCCGAGCGCTGGGCCGTGATAACTTATGGATATTATGGCAAGTCATCACCTCCAGCCTTTATCAATGGAGATGCTATATGTACGCTATATTTTCCCATTGATAAAGAGATTATGAAGGGCTTCGAATATTGTACGACAGGAAACAGCTCATTCTACTGAAATTCTCAATCTTTTATGACAGGTTGGGCACACGCTCAAGAAATGGCAACGATCTCGTGAAAATGAAGGGTGCCGTATAAATTTAAAAATTTTCGATAATGGTTCTGCGTCTGATTTGAAACCAACTGTCTCTACAACAGTACTGATTCGGGTTTATGTAAATCGTAACTTGTCGGCATAATTTAATTTTGACCCGTATGAAAATGAACGCGTAGGCATTTTTAGCGCATTTTCTCATTCATGGAAAAAATGCACAATTGTGCTCGCCATGTCCGTCTGTCTGTCCGTCTGTCCGTCCGTCTGTCCGTGACCTCAAGATTTCGTCGACGAGACAATGCGCTCTCTGTCACTCACTGCTTAGAGCACTGAGTTAAATTTTTTATGGTATTCTGACAACAGTAGGTTGTTGCAATGTGCAAAATAATTTTGACCGAAGAACAAACGAGAAAAAATATTCAAAAACCTACTCATATTAGAAATGTTACTTTAGAAAATCACCCCCCATTCATGTATTTTTAGATCAAATTCATGTTCCATTGACATCCTCCGAGTGTAGATTCCACAGGTCCAATCAGTTTCGCGCACTCTCTTGTGCATCTGCATAATTTCAATTTAATATCGCCATTTGTTTCAAATGTTTCTGATTCGCCCAACACTTCTAAACATAATGCAGAGCAGGCCCGGAAATTCTCCAATATATATTCCATGGAATTCGTCCGCCTTTGAACCAGAAATTCTCTTGATGCAAATCACTGTTGGTTCCGAGCTGTTCAGTGACGTTTCTTCAGATTCCGCATCACTTTGGTTACGAAACTTTGCGACATCGCTGGGGTTGGAACAAGGACCTCATTTGTTGTTCGCTACATACAAATTAGTTGGGTGGACAAAGGGTTTAAGGCGGACCTTGAGAAAACGCTTGCAGAGAGGGAGTAGACCTGCCAGAACAGGTCTAGCAATGTCATGTGAAGATGAGTCGCCTCCACTCAACGCGGAGATTAGACGCGTGATCTACTTACAGATAGTATGTGAAACCGAAGGTGTACCGCCATATAAAATCTACGACAAAATTTATATTTGCATATACAAATATATGTTGGTTAAATGAAAGGCATTTAACACTTAGTTATAATAGTTGAAGCACAATTTATGTAATAAAAATTACAGTTATCCAAATCTGTTTGGATTGCATATTTTCTTACTCGTTTTGTTTTGCAATTGCTATCAGATTAGTGATATTCACAAATTCTATCGAATAGTGTAGACTGTAGAATTTCGTCATCCGGAAGCACTTTCATTTTGATGACTTGCAGTTATTACAAAAATCGAACCAATAAATATGATTACAACTTAAAACCGCATATTTTCAGAAATTATATTCATTGAAGTAGTATTGAATTTTAAGTGATGATTCATGTAGATTAACTAAAATTTTCAACAGTCCATTTTACCTGACCTAAATAACCATCAGACAAGCTCAAATTTTCACCTCAATCATCTAATTATTGATTGATATTGATGAATCGTCTTCTGACTTCCTTCTTAAATTCCATCTTTCTACCGCTAAGCATACGTCAGTCGCTTCTACTTAGAATTCACTAAACCAAACTCAGGTCTTTCCTTTCGTGAGCGCGCTTATACTTACGTCTTCTCTTTCAACTTGCTGCTTAACAATTCACGACTCTCCTCTCAGGCCACAAGCTTCGCCAACTATTCCTTCGTACTCTTAATAAATCTCAGTCAAACAGTCCCAAGGCAGCTTTGCCAGGCTTCTCGCTGTATTTTTTCCAGTCGCCGGCTCGTTATCACTCGAGAGTTGGGCTCTTTGTTCGGCGCAAGCTAAGCGAGCTCGCTTCCAAGATCAAGAGCACTGATTAAAAATAATGCGGTGCTCTGCTTTTCTTTTAGACGGCGGTTAGTATCACTGTAACGCTTTCAATGCAAATGAATATGAATTACAAACTCATTAGTTTATTTAATAAAAATAACCAGTTGCAACATCTATATTCTTACGTTTTATTTTTGTTTTAATTCGGTTAGGAATTGACCGGATGAGATGAAATTAATATTCTCTCAGTAAACCGGGCTTTAAATTTCCTCGCGCACTCGCCCAGGTTGTTGGTATCTCATCAGGAAATGTCTGTGAGGATAAACTTCAGGCATTATATATCTGAACAATTTAATTACAAATCTCGTATTGCAGCACATGTCAAATTCAAATGGACTTTAGGAATTATGAATTCCGGGCAATTTTTACTGACATATACATCGTACATTATATTTCATTCATTAGAAAGCACCACCAAACACTCAGTACTTCGGTATAAATCAATAAATTGTTGAAACAGTAGCTGCTCTAAAATCAACCCAAACCAAAATCAAATTTTTAATCAACCAAAAGCTTTAAAAGCAACCAAACCAAATTAGCTATTTTGGCTATTATGTAAAAAATACCAATCTGGAATACAAAAAAACATACTTTTAAATTGGTCTTGGTATAAATTGCACGAATTCGAGCTTCTATTCAGAGTATCAGCGACGCGACAAAATTCAGTTGGTTAGTAAAGCGTATTGTTTCCTTTCTCTTGGAAGAGACGTGCGCGGCTCCAGCTTTGATCAAAAGAACCTTTAAAGCAAATGGAAGACCCTTGTGGTGGTCGCCTGTAGGATTTGCTTCAAATGATTGCGGCAGAAAGCCTTGCCGAGACAAACCCTGCAGTCGTCGATCGTCTCCGGTTCTGCGCTACACAGTTTCTCGCAGGATTGAGAAGTTCTCGGTCCTAGTGATATGAATTTTAATTTTTGTAGTTTATGTTTCACAGTCAATCGCCCAAAGTATCTAGGAATATTAAATTGATAACTTAATAGCTTGGATCCGGAATTGAGTGCATGGATCCGACTTCCTCCCTGTAATGTACTTTCAAGCGGGCATCAAATAATTTTTCATTGTAATTGACCTAATTCTCTATTCGTCAAGGTTTTCGTTATTTAGAAATCGACACGTGCTCTTTTGAAAACAAATCAACTCTTACAAGCAAATAGTCTTGTGACTGCTGTAGATATGAAACTTTTCATTAGAGTCTTTAGATTCGTCACTTTCCTGCTAGTATGATAATTGACCTACGTGCATTCGGATTAAATTATGTGAACTAAAGCTGTGCATTTAGTACCGAACCCATCATTTTGTGCTGCGAAATGACGAAACCGAGTTTACAAAGAACACCTAATTTATTCGGATCCGGGGATATATTACCCATTATCAATCTATGTCAAGTCCGGTATAAAAATCCAGAACGTGCATTATCTGAATTAACCGTGTTGCGCTCGAATAAAAAGTGCAACGACAACTCTTTTGCCTTGTGCCCAGACTGAGGATGAACATTAGCATTTGCGCGAACGTTAGTTGTTAAATCCAGTCGCATGGGAACATTCATCGTTACTCAATATTAGGTCTCATATTCCCGAGGCAAAAGACAAAGCTTTAATTATTCCAATGACTATACCCAGCGAGAGATTTTATCTGCAACATTTGCTTTTATTGTGACCGCGAGGGAATTTCCACCGTAAAAATAGCACAAGGAAGATGGATGAAATATCAGTCGCTCTTTTTGAAGTCACAAGATTTTTTCTTAATGTTTGAACGCGTGATGCTTGATGTTTGAACACGTGATGTTCGATGTTTGAACGCATGATGTTCGATGTTGAACGCATGATGTTCGATGTTTGAACACGTGATGTTCGATGTTTGAACGCATGATGTTTGATGTTTGAATTGATGCTTGATGCGTGTACGTGTGATACTTGATGTTTGAACGCGTGGCGTCTGATGTCTGACGAGGGACGATAGAGTGATCATCAAAGACCTGCTTGAGCATTTGATGTCATATTCGTCCCGTTCATGTCTGTCAAATGATGATATTCGAAGAACAGTGATTATAACCTAAAACAATTTAGGGAAGATGATATGAAATGCGACAACATGTCAATAACATCAACTAGAAATCTCATGTTTGCTTAATTAAAACCTTTATCGGTGTGAACATCGATATCATTGTATTTATATTCGCTCTGGAAATGCCAGAGATTCTTTCCTGCGTTTTTGGTATCATTAAAGTTTTTTTTTATTTAGACCATTCATATTCTGTAATGCTCGTTTAGCTTTATCGTCATTCTAATAAGAATGTACATACTGTTGTTATTGAATTACCATCATTTTTAAATATAGTATTACAATTTATTGTCATATTAATGAAATTGCAGCTGTACCATTTTATGGCTGTATTAATGGGAATATAGTGTTACCATTTTTGTCGTATTGCTCGGAAGATACCGATACCACAATAATAGGTATATACTATTCCTATTTTACTACCATAATTATTGGAATATAGAAATAATTTTGAATTGCTACTTTAATAAGAAAATAGTATCATTATTTGTTGACATATAAGGCTTATATAATATTGTTTTTTTATTGCCATATTAATAGGACTACAATGGAATGGCAGGCTCATGCTCCTATTACCCATTAGGCGCTGATGTGGAGACAATAGAACAACGGAACCGTCCACAAGCAGTGACATATCCTAGCCTACATTTCAGGCTGATCCTGTCAGGAGAGTCATACTAATTCTTTTGTATCCTGATGAAAATGGCATTCATAACATTAATTCTTATTTAAAAAAATTCTATCCTGATAAAGTTAACATTTTAAACATTAAGTCTTTTTACAAAATTGTATCCCGATAAAGTTAACATTGAAAACATTAATTCTTATTTAAAAGAAATTTATCATGATGAAGTTAACGCTCAAAACATTAATTCATTAATTCCTATTAAAAAAAATGCCGTCCAGATAATTAAAGTTAACAATCAAAACATTAATTCATATTTTAAAAAATTGTATCATGATAAAGTTAGCATTCAAACATTGATTCTTCTTAAAAATAAATTTTGTATCCTGATTAAGTTAACATTTTGAACCTACTTTCAGGCGTATATCTTAATAACCGTGAGCTTAGATCGCCAGATTCAAGTGAATTTCTACGGATACAATATGTTATGCGTATATTATGTGTTCTCATCTAATTACTAAATAAGCTTAATTCTGTAATCCTTTTATAATCCTCTTCAAGTACTAGAATATTTTTACAAATTTACTTGATTTATAGGACCCCATTAACTCCCTTACTCTTGATTTGTGATCGTTCGTGTTTCATATAAAATATATTAGTTAATATCTTGTGGCGCTAATAATGTCGTAAATTATAATTTAAAACCGCATACACTGCAATATGATTAAAAGGTTCACTGTTTAATCAGTAATTTTTTTTCGAATTGGTGCCGTTTATTAGTAGCAAGAAAATTAAACGAAAATTACTCATAAATATCATCATGCTTCCTGCACACAACTGGATATGTCATTCAGTCAAGCCATAAAAATTTCCCAAATCTTCGTCAAAATGAAGATGTTATTTTGACGTACGACTTATTACGAAAAATTTTCATGGTGAAAATAATTCATCGTGACTTATGAATTATTATGACCAGTTATGATCATGATAATAAGTCATTTTGTGTTATGACTTATTGTGACTTATTGCAATAGATTTTCATCTGAAAAATAAAACACCGTATTTATGAAAAATAATAATAAAGCTCGGAATAAATTCATCTTGTTTTATGACTTATTATTAGTGATTTTCATCATAATAAGAAGACACCTTGTCTTATGACTTATTATGACCAATTTCCATCTTGAAACGATTTACAGGAAAACCTGATGGCATGCATTGGTCTTAACTCAGCATTAATGCGTCATGTTTAAGCCGCTGCTAGCTCCCATTAAGGATATGCATCGATTACTTACGCTTATCATGAAGTAATAAACATGCAGTGATGCAGGATCTATTAAGTGATAACTTGACGCATGGTAATGAAATGGTATTGGCGCATGGTATTGACCCATGGTAATTGAATTCATTCTTAAAGAACTGCGACATAGGTGCCAATTGAAGTAGTGGAATATGGGCAGCCTTGTTAAAATCAAAGCAGTTATATTTCAAAATTCACCTGTAATTTATTACAAGGTTCCTCAAAAATAATTGACACGTTAAGCAAGATTCATTACAGGCAATGAGTATGGGTGAATTTTCAATGCTAAAAGAGATATCTTGTAATTAAAATTAATGGTAAATATCATGTTCATTGATGATAACATATTTTTGGTCATTATTTTTATAATATATATCATGTTATGAATATATTTTTTGTTTAGAGAAATAATTGGAGAGAGAGAAATAATCTAAGAATAATTAGAGAGAAAATAATAATAATAACATTCCTTGAATGTTAAACTTGAATTACTATTCTATCAGCAACATTCAGTATTATTCGTCCTGTTACGTATTCGAACGATTTCACCATACGATGGATATTGGTTTCTTTGCCGCTTCAAATGAATTGCAGTCGATGCCACGGTGTGTGCTATTTTTGCGAGCAAAAGAATGCCAGATTTAATTTCAAATTGATTTTTAATTTCGATAAACAATATTATCTTGGCTCGTGAACATAACTAATTGAAAAAAAACATAAAACATCATTTTCTAAACAGTACCCTAAGAGTACTTGTTACGCATTACATTAATGGCATCGCAGGCACTACATAGAGCATTGCGTAAAGCATGTTTGCTTCCATCAATACGGACTAGAACCATGGCTAAGAAACAAATAAAATACGTATAACAAAATGCCATGAAAACGCCACAATATTTTTTTTGTTATATTATTAAACTATTGATAATATCCGCCTCGTACAATCCATTACAATTCAGAATGATTCACTGCAAATTTAGTGTAACCGAAAATGCTTTTTTATTAACTTTTTATATTTTTGACCAAGTTTTGTTCTGCAAAATGACTTTGTATCATTGGATTGCGTTTTTGTGCTAAAGCAGTCCTAGCCTGCAGGGTATTGAAAATGTTTTTTGTTATTGATTTTAAATTACTAAACCCCAAGCGATTGTATCACTATTAATATTTTAACTAAGAACTGCATCTTTCAACAAATAGATTCTATGAAAACTTTTTAGGTGCAGATCTTTGCACCTTATAATCACAATCGTATATAGGAGTCGTATAAAAGTTTGTCGAAAATTATTTATTATATTCATTATTATGGTTATAACATCGTTATACCTGATGCTCTTGTTTTGCAATCATTGTTGTATCATCGATGTTCTAGACTTATCATATAATCATCGTTATACGATCATATCATCTCTTACATTGTTGCATTATAGTCATTTTGTTATAACATCATCATGTCCGACACTGTTACCATGTTAGTTTTTAGTGAAAATAAGTTTCGTAGTCACGCGTCCGGTGAGCGAGAAGGTAAAACACGGGATTTTTACTCGGTTATTTACGGGCGAGCACGTAGCAACCACGAGGGAGACTTACGGCAGACATGCTATAAAACAACCCTGATCTACACAGCTTAATTACGTTCGACTGATATTTCGGAGGCGGGGCTCGCCGTACGCTATTATCCTCAGACGAAACATGGCGCTCCATGACGTAATATCTTGCGCGGTTTAAACATGGCCATCCAAAACCCGAAGCTCGGCCGTTCTCAAGTCGCTTTTTATCTTGTAATTGTGTACGAGCCTTGAAGAATGGATGACTAGCGTAAATTGAGGAATGCATTAACTGGCTCATAGTGCCTTTACATTGATGAAGTAATTCCCAAATACACGCTAATGGACAGCTATGAAACTGTGCAAGTCAAATTCAAAGTCGTGAGGAATCAAAGACTTTGATGGTGGAAAATAATGCTTTGCCGCTAATTATATTTGGTCCGGATTGAGCCCAGGGCTGTTAATTTATGTGCATTAATATGCAATATTCGCATACTCTCTTTCTATTATTTGTACTCGTAAAACTTCTACTAAATTAATGTCAGTTTTTATTATTTGCGAATTATTAGTGTTCGTGAATGAATTTGCATTTGTGGGACATGCATCGATATCCGTCCAATTATTGTTCCCCCGAAAAATTAAGATAATTTACCCGACATCGTCACGTCAAGATATCTGCAGAGATGCACTCTTTTATTTGGACTTCAGCTGTTGCGGAAATAATATGCTTTTATGTAAATAATATGCTTTATATATAAATAATATATTATGTAAATAATATGCCTTTAAAAATACTTTTTAAAGGCAGCACTTCTAAAGAATCCAGTGATTACGATGTTCCACATGTACAATGAATTTCTAATTTTATTTACAAATATTTATTTACAAATATGCATTGTCTCCGACTTTACGCAAGTGTGCAAAATTTCAGATCGATTGGACAGGTAGAAGTGTGTTAAATATTTATTATAAGATTGGTAGCAGATAAAATTATTTTTTCAGTATGTTTTAATAAAAAATTAAAATTCTTAAAATTATCTATTCTGTCAATTGATTCATGCGTTGTCTCCAACTTTACGCAAGTGTGCAAAATTTCAGATCGATTGGAGAGGTATAAGCGTGTTGAATATCTATTATAAGATTTGTAGCAGGCAAACAATTAAACAAACAACAGTTAGTGAAGTTAAAGAGTAGTATTGTAAAAAAGTTATTCTGATGAAACATATTCAGCGAATGCCATGAGAAGCATTGAAGCTCCAAAACATATAATTGGTGAACCCACACTAGGTCGAAAAACCTTCATGTCCTATGTGAAGGACTCTACTTTGGAAGAGAGGATACGCGAAATATAAACGTGTTGCTACGGAAAAGTAATAATTTATTTTTCGTTGAACTATAGCGGCGCATAGTCGTAAAGTCGTAGATAATATACCAGAACCTTTTAAATAATCTAACGGGCCGCGATCTCGGCTCTTATCAAGAGACGAACGAAAGGCGAGTATAAAATAACTGATATTAAATTTTAACAGATTTAGGAACATGAGTTCTTTCCCGTTTATTAATCAACACATGATCGAGTCCCGGCCTCGCACTCTAGGCTGACATCAAAATTGCCTCGAGCTCTGCAAAAAATTTTCAGACAATGTTTTGCTCCCCAATTTTCGATAACCTGACATGATCGCGAAATTTGGGATACTTTTCGTTTGCTTCGCTGCTGTCGAAAAATCCGTTACAATAATTGTTTTTATTTGGAGTTTTATTATCTATTTTACTCCTGGCGACTTTGGTGAGAAGGGATAAGCAAATCCTGGATTAATTGTGAGCTGAAAAACAAAAACCGCACTATTTTAGAACTTCAATGTAACTTGAATGAGTTATGAAATTCTTGGAAAAATTGTGACATGACGAACATCTGCGGCACTATTTATAAACTTTCATGTATTATGCAAAAGTTTCTCTTTTCAGAGCAGACCAACATAAGCTATTTTAATGACACTACTGCAGGGTAGAGCACTTACGATATTGAAATGCCTTTTGCATCTGTTTGCAGTTTTGACCGAATCTATTACAAAATACTTTCTTTACCTCCGGTTTAATCATGTAACAGCTTTATTATTATTAATCTAAATTAATTATTAAATTCTGCAATTTTCATCGGCACTTTGGAAAACCATTCTACGATCCATTTAATTCGACTTAACGCATGTAATTTTTATTGAATTCAAGTGCAATTTTTAAACGCGTAATTCAATTATTTTCTTCCATCAATACAAACTTCCAACATGGTACTAATTTTTCGTTTTGTTACAAATTACCGGGAAACATGACGGAAAAAGAAGAAAATAATACTTATGACCAGTTTCCGATTTTCGTCGTTCGATTAAGACCAGCTGGAGCCACCTGCCTCGCTGCGATAAATTCTGATTACCGTCGTCCATTTTCGACGGGCTTCGAACTAAAGATCTGCGAGGAAAAAAAATGAGCAGCCAGTTGGAAGCAAAATTTCTATCGATTTGTCGTGCTCCGGGTCAACGTTCTACTTCTTGCCTCTATTTCTTTTATTTGCGACTTCATGTATAATTTTTTATTCATATGATATTTATTTCAATTGGTTTTTCTGGTATTTACTATGCAAGGAATATATGTGGCACTTAATTCCTAACATTGTGACGCGAGAGCAGTAACAGAGCCGTTATTTGACATTGAAGAAGGAAGTTTTCGCTGTTTTCGCCTCTCTGATACCTTATCATAACTAAATTTATGAAACTCCACATTTGTAACGCGGCGTTTCACAACATCATAGATCCAGTCCGTTATTTTTCACATTATTCTAAAATTATCGACAAATTTCGAATGGACCCCAAGTATCACTGGTCTCTCATTCACATGAAATATTTAGGAGCTCTGTCGTAGAGCTCTGCACTCAATTATGCACCCAATCTGTTCTGCAGGACAACAGCAGAATGCCTCTGCTCGTTAAGATTTCATCCTCTTGTTTCTCAAGTTCTTTAAATGTGTGGAACGCACGTGCTGAATGTGTGGACGATACCAGTGACCGAGGCTATGGCTGCATGCAGTAATGAACGTGTAACAGGCTCGAGTGATTGACTGGTCTAAGAATTACTGTAACGCACTCCAGCACGATATTTCAACGCCTTACCGTCTGCGTGGACACGATAGTCCCACGCATTTACCACGCCGCATGGGGGGTCGCCCGCCGAAGACCACCACTGCCCTGGATGTAATGGACCATCATGGTTCTTGCCTTCCGGAACGTAGCCTTCAACACTTCAAGCCGTCCGTATCTAGGCCGTGGGTCGAACCAGCCCTCGGTCGAACGGCCACTTGTCGAGGGACGACAAATTTTGGAACAGAACTATGCTATCTAAAACCTAACCTCAGATGCGGTGAACGTAAAATTACGTAATTTAACGATGCCTGGAAGTCATATTCGATCCGCGGTCTGGTGGTGCACGGCAGGTGGTGGTCAAGGCCGGAAGAGGACACAGCCGAATGGTGCACGGCGGATTGGTATAGGTCCGGAGAGATACAAGGCGTTCGATTCAGGGCTTATTGTGCACAAAATTAGTGGTGCACGGCTGCGCTCCCCGCATGGGCACTTGTCCACGCTTTTCCTGCGGCCCATGAGCACGAGTCTCAGGCCAGACCGCACCGCATAGACACGCGATAGACCCACGCCCGCCCACGCCCTATGGGCACGATAGTCCCACGCTCTACTGCACCACATGTGCACGATAGCCCCACGCCTGACCGTGCCACATAGGCACGATATTACCCCACCTGACCGCGCCGCATGGATTTGATAGTCCCACGTCTGACCGACCTACATGGACCTTATAGACCCATGCCTTATCGCGCCATATGGGTTTGATAGACCCAAGCCATACCACGCCACATGAGCACGATAGTGTCAGACCTCACCGGGCCGTACGGACACTATAGACCCTAGCCATGCCGCGCCGCATGGGCGCGCTAGTCCCAGACATTACCGGGGCGTATGGACACGATAGTCCCACGCTTTACCGGCCCACATGGACACGCTAGTTCCATACCTTACCGCTCCGTATGGACACGATAGTCCCACGCTTTACCGGCCCACATGGACACGCTAGTTCCATACCTTACCGCTCCGTATGGACACGATAGTCCCACGCTTTACCGGCCCACATGGACACGCTAGTTCCATGCCTTACCGCTCCGTATGGTCACGATAGTTCCACGCCTTTCACTGCCATCACAATTACGATGCGTGACCTTCAGACTGACCAAAAGGGTCTCTCGTTCGCGGTGTTCTATGCCAAAATTGTACATTTTTATCGTAGCTAACATCATCATTTTTATCACTAATAACAACCGATGAAATGAACCAATGTTTATTTGCAGTTTAACTTTAATAATTCCAGTCGTAATAATAATATATGCTTTGCGTAAAAGTTTCATAACATTTAAAAGTACAAATAAATTCTGCATGTCAGAAATAAATTTTACATCGTGTGAAACAGCGCAATGAGAGACGTGATTACAAATGTAAGATCAAACTCAATTCTATACTATACTTAAATTTTCTGTGCAAAATCCTATTCCCGATTCACAACCGCCCATCCCCCCCAATTAGTATAAGCGTCTTGATGTATAGTCGAAACGTTGCCTAAAAAACAAATTCCCTGCCCAATCAATCAACTACTCTTATGGAGGTGCGAAATAATCAATCGCACAGCCCATCAACAATAAATAGAACAACTTCTAGAACAGGAATGATGAATGGTTTCTCTTCTGTGCCCACTAATTTAAAAGATCTTTAATTCAGAATAACACACCTCCGTATTCAACTCTGGCCCAAGTTATAAGCTACGAGAATGTTAGGTTTACTAGAGTTCTACATCGTATCCTGTTATATCGGCTCGTATATCACAAGCCTGTGCAATTGCACATGCAAATTCCTGTGCCCTATCTTATGTCTATCTTTCCATGCAGCGGTAATAAGATTCCCGCAAGAAAATGGTCAAACTAACGAACAAAACGCGGACAGGCCCTTCAGATTCTCTGGTCCGTAGCTCACAGAATAACAATAGAAGATCTCGGCGCACATCTTTATTTCTTACGGGACTTTTTGTGCTCAATAATAGCTTAGGTTTGCGCCGTGCTCTTCCAGCTGTACTTGGGCATGTAAAGACCTGCCGTGGCACTGAACAAATGATACACATGAAGAAAGCATTAGAAATGAAATGTAACAGATGAGAATAGCTAAATAGACGCATGAACTCTGATCTATAAGGCCGAAAATATTCATATTACGTCGCTAGAAAAAATAATCAGGCAAATTTTTTGGTCGAATGGAGCATATAGAAAAATATAACTCAGTACTCACTGCAGTGAGTGACGGACAGCATTTTCTCGTTGACGAAAACGTGGTCACGGACGGACGGACGGACAGACGGACAGGCATGACGAGCACAATAGCGCGTTTTTTGAATAAATGAGAAAATTCGCTAAAAAGAATGAGAAAAATAAATGGACAGACAGTACACGACAAAGTTACAGTGCAAGGCAAAGGGTTAGAATGTTCCAGGCAGGAATTGAACCTTGTAAAAAAGCCGTAACGAGCTGCATGGTCAGACACCTGATAGCTGTTCTCTGGACGCCTGTGATGTACCGGTAGACGAGGTACAGGGCAACGAGATACTCGATCGCTGCGCCTGATTCCTGCAACAGAAACTCAACCTTATAGGAGCGATACTTTGGTGGAAATGTCTTTCGTGTTCACATCGAATGAACTTGTGAAGATTAAGAGAAAAAATATAATTGTATATTAGTGTGAACGTTTGAATTACTAATGATGAATTGAACAGATGACGAAGTACATGAACAGATAACAGAAATTCATAACAATAATTCCAATTCTAACTTGAATATTTAGGTGACCGATGTTGCCACAATAAATTAATAATTCTTTGTTTTTCCTAAATATAATACAATTACATTTAGCATTCCTCTTTACTAGATGTATCAAAATATCAGCAAAATTCAATTTGCAGATGTACCAGTGAATCCTATCTTCCTAATCTTGGCGATTAAGCCTCGAAATGATTAAAGCTAACATTTCCATCAACATTCATCAATTCTATGTAGATTCCATATTGTTTCTATTTCTATTGAGATTCCTCATCGAGAAACAATTCACAGAATATCTTCCCGATTTTCTCGTCCTGAATCAAGGCACGACCGCCTGAGGCGACCGAGGCGCTGAACCTTACCTTTCTCACAGGCCTAGTTTTTTCAGGAAGAGTTTTTTTTGCCAGGTTATGATGAGAGGTTTGAACGCTGCGTGCTGCCTCGGTCCTGCCTCTCCCAACTTACCTGCGTGGTCGCCGCAACTTGCAACACGGTGACTTCTCAAAACATTTCAGTAATACATACTTTTTACTGCATATAGGAACTTATTTGTGTTTTACAGTTTATTAGTGTCTAACTTTTCAGTGTTCTCGTAGTTTTTAGAGTGTTGTTAATTTTTAGTGCGTATGGGAAATTTAACTGTGATTCAGAAATATATGCTTAACGTACTACATACCTACCGCTAGGCTTCATTATTTTTTTCCAGTCCGACATCTGAACGCATTACCGTAATGCAAATTTTTTAGTGTTCCGGTATATAGGAACTTCTTAATATTGTGTGCTTTGCAACTTTTGTGTAACTAAATTTTTAAAGTGTAACTTTTTATAGGTTCTCTTAGTTTTTACTTTATTATTTTAGTTTCAGAATGTGCTGGGATTTTAATAGTGATTAATTTATATATGTTCAATGTATTTCACGACCACCGTTAAGATTTATGATTCCTCTGAAATCTCAGTGTTGAAACATAATTTTTAGTAGCGGTTTTTCTTGAATTTTTTGATCGGCATTCATGATCCATGGTTTGGTTCTGTAATCAATATGAACGTCGGGCTTACATCATGCAATACTGAGGACTCTTCTATTAGTTTCTATGTGTTAAATTAGTACTAATACAGTATTTATGCCAATTAGTCATAATTAAAACGCTAACCAATAGGAAAGATCAAGTTATAGCAATGTTTTTATTACACTAAATACTCTAATACGGAAATTGAATTAGATGAGTAATTTCATCGTATTTATTGTTATGATCACTAATTACTATTGCATTTGTGTCGCTGTGCGGGTTGATCTATGACTGGGTCCGATTAGTTGTAAAATGATTTTTTGCGCATAATTACAAAATAAAGGTAATTTTACTTCCGTTTTCATTGATGTATTCCTTAGATTTAATGTATATCAGACTCTATAGACAAGTAATTTGATTGAAGTATATCCACTATAATCTTTTGTAGTTGTGTTAGGAAAATGAATTTAGTAAAATGCTTAAGTTGCAGTAAATATAGTAATAGCGAAGTGCACAACAGAGTAACTTGTCATTCTCCAAGACTCAGCCGATTGTGACGATTATGTATCTCGAGTTCTTTAATGCTGGATTAATTTCACAATTTATGCTCGACCAGCACAATGACTAAGAAGATACATACATAATTTGTTTTCGTCTGCACTAACGGGTTGCAACACAGCTCGGTTGAAACATGAGGCGGTCAGTCGCCTTCGTAGTTGTTGCTGCATTCCGATTCGAGGAACCCCAGCCCCGACTAGTGTACGAGAAAAGGCAAGCTGTAATTTGTGCATGGAGAAGCCCCAGTCTGGCTCCACCATCCTCAGCCTTTAGGCACGTTCTCACAGACTCCATGCCACGACACGAGGAAATACAGACTGGATTCTCTTTGAATAAATGTATTTTTTCACACTGCATTCGTGCGGTTTACATCTAATCTTCGAAGTGGCGCATGATCGAAATTATAGCGCGTTAAATTGGCTACAGTTTGGCGGTGCCTGCTTGCATGCCCTAGGACTTTTTTCAACTTACGGTACTTCTTATTATAGCTTGAGGATATTCGGATATTTGTGTTGACTAAACTGTTGGAAATACAAACTATTTCCAACAGTTGACTAAACTGTCAGAATTAGAAAATGAAATTCATAGCATCGGCATAATTATAGTTTTAAATTGCAACTTTGAAATGCAACGCTTAGAAATATCCGAATTACTCGACAAGTGAAGAAAAATTTTCCAGTCACTGAAAAATATATTTCTGCTCTCTTTATATACAAATCACATTGCTAATTATTAAAATCTGTCATATTTATGAACATTAGCGAGGGAAAAAAATATCCATGCAAACTGCTGAGAATTTTAATTCTGGTTTAGAGGAACGCGATTGAGGAGATCGGGGCAAATTAAAAATTTGTACTACTTAAAAGTTTAAAGACCGCTTGGTTGAAGGACTTTAATATGGCTTCACGTTTTCAGCTTGCCCTACGCTGCTTGCTCCAAACTTCTCGAAACGTGAAGTTTTATAGGAAACTTGTTCCAGGATCACCAGAGTTCAAAGGGATACCACATGCTCCCCGGCCTTAAATTCTAAAACTATTGGACTAAATTTGTCCCATTCAGCCTCATCAACAATAAATTATATACCCAAGTCTCGCCACTGGACTATGATTTCTTGATCTAATTATCGCTAAATATTCCCTCTCAATTTAGTTAAGTTGCATCATGAATGTTTGGTTACAATAATTAACTAAATAACAACTTCAATGCAATTTATAACTTCATTTAATTGTCACATATAGGAATTTTTTGGCTTATAATAAGAGCTTTTCCACGTAGTTACTATCAATGAAAATACGCCCGTGCAAAAATTGACTTCAAATAAAAATTCTCTCTTCTAAGGGAATCCATTCACGAGAATAAAATAATGTGACACGTGAATTAAATCGAACGTAATCTACGGGCAGTGTTGAAAAATTTGAATATAGCACACAGAATGTAAAGCACAAATACAGAGCGACATAAAAACACGCACTCTATAAGAGCTACGGTGAATATCTTCACTGAAGAATGGCTCGACTGTGGTTTGAATAAATCCCACTACGATACTGAGCAATGAAAAAAGGGCAAACTTTTCAGCTGGAGACCTCGTGCGTGTAGGTTGAGTTGAAATATTTCAACTTTTGCTCCAAGTTCCTCTCTGGGGGGTGGGGGCGGGCGGAAGAGGGGATGGGGTTCAGAGGTCAGAACCTATCCTCTACCCACCCACTCCTCAATCCTATCCTTCCATCCTATACCCCTCCCTGCTCCTGTCCCCAGCCATCTCAATGTCCCTCTCCCTACCTTCTCACCAACCCTTCCTCAGCCACACTCTCCGCACTCTCTCTTGCTGTTAAATATCTCTGAACACTCCCTTCCCCTTACTTATATTTTTTCTTGCTTTATTCCCTTTATTCTTGCCCTATTCCTGCCCTTATACGCCACAATTATTTTTCTAGTGTTTCCCATAGCCTCATTCCCTGTCTTCTTCGAATACTTCCTCTTATTTATCGCTTCCTCTTCATGTACTCCTGATTTTTTCACATTCACTGTTGCGTTGTCTCTGCCTTCTCCATACATTATTTTCCCTGCTCCCCTACTGACCTTTTTTCTGTCTTTACTACCGCCATCAACGTAATCACTGATTAATTATACATGAACAACATGAAAAATTCGTCCCGCATTTGTCGATTTTTCGCGCACAAATAAAGCTCTCATTTTGCAAGTGATTCAGCCATCCAATCTTTTTGCTGCAGAAAATATTGAATATATCAGGTTCAAACGGAGAATTCTGTTCAAATTCTAAATAAACTACCACTTTTGATTACGCTTTCATCGGACGTGAACAAATTTTGAAATCTCCCGAACTGCATTATATTTCATCAATGTATTCGAACTAATTCTGTAATAAACATCGTGGATTTCATGTCTCTACATAATGCATGGCCAAATAGTGCAAGCTACAAATGCAATATTGAACTTCTCGCTATTTTTTTCTCCCCGTAATGGACAGAAGATGGAGATGTTGACATGTAGATTGTGTTTCTTGCTCTTTATTATCGTTCACAAATATTCCGTGATCTATAGTACCTGTACTTTCTGGTTATACGCTTTCCGTTCAAACATTTTCATGAATAATATTAATTTTATCTACGTAAATCTTATGTGAGTTTTCATCTGTAGATGCGCAAATCTGAGATCTTCGAGAGGAGCTTAATTTCGATTGTACCGAATTCCCAGTTTAACAAAGCGATGTATTTTCTTTCGCGCTGGTAGCGTTCAATTAGCTAAATGCATCAGCTGATGCAGGCCCGAGGATTGATTCGGACCTCTCGTTCTGTCTTTCAGCCAAAACTTGCGATAAATTTTATTGCAAACCCAAGAAAGGATCTCTTGGATTTTCACTGTGGAAAGAAAACTCGTAGAAATTCTGGCTACTAATTCGATTTTTAGAGTTTTTTCTCTTGATCAACAGCTCGAAATCCTACACTTTCCTAAAGGAATTTGGATTAATCTTGTTGTGGAACTAAATTTTACGGGACATTTGTCCTAGGTTCACAAAAAATTCGCAACTAAAAACCGCATTTACTATTTCTTTTTTCATTGGAGAAGCCCGATCACTATCCATGTTCATCATGCATGTCTTTGAATACTCGTTCAGATTTTGACATCTTCCGAGAGATGGTGTCTAGAAACTCTTTATATCGGAATAATTTGATTGCAACGATCAAACCGTTATACAACGAAATATCCGTTGCCTTATACCATCAGTACATTATAATGTTTACATTATAATTAACCTTTTCCTGTCCTGTTGCCCAATCGAATGTGTCTCAAATCGTAAATCGCTGACTGTTATCAAGCACTATATTGCCCTCATTGTTATTGCACTTATTATGCACAGCATAATTTGCAAACGGTTTATGCTCATCGCGATCGGTACTCCAGTACTTCATAACAACACTCGAGCGCAAAATGTGCTACTCAGAAAGCAATGCATAGCAAAGTACTACAGGGAGCTACGAAGGTGCAGAACTTTACCCCCAACACAAATCTGTGACCAAAAACTCGAGGACTTCAATGGGCCGTTGGGATTCTCTGCAAGACCTTCTCGAGCCATGTTCTTCTTTAGCGACTCATTCGATATCTGTTGTGCGGGACATTGCAAGTGGTAAAAGTGTGTCGTAACTTTTGGCGAATTATGAACAAGAAGTTTTCGTGAAGTTAGTTGCCAAAGACGGCGATAAATATCCCATGACACTCATACAACTTGGAATTCTAGAGCTTATAAGGTCTGCAATTTGAGACAAGCGCATTTTTCAATAAGACTACTGAAAATCTACGTTAGTAAACTCATTCCTCGAGGAAAAATTCCAGTGTGAAGTCAAAATATTGATGAAAAATTCTCTTGACCTCTCAGTGAGACATCATTCATTCACTCAAAAGAGGTTTTAATAATTGATCCTACTTTGGAACGATTGGTCAGTAAATTCATATTTGTTACATGAAGGCTCAAATTAATTAAGACTTTAATTTAGTTCCAATTTCGAACAGAAAATTATTTATTTGTTTAATGAGCTTTCCACAAAAAATTTTCATGCGCTTTTATTACTCATGCGCTTCTTCTATAAACAATGGAAATCAATAGATTATTGAGTACTTCCTATCTTAATTGAAAACAAATTTGCCAGAGTTGATGAGAATTGCTCGACAATAATTTTCTTTTGAAAAACTGTACCATAGAGTCTTTAAGGAAGAGAATTTAAGCTACTTGAGGAATAACCCTGGCAAAGTTCAGCTTCCATTAACACAATATCCCTCGGGACTTTTTCCCGCTAAAAATTCCGCCCATGGTGTCGGTTGGTGAGCTCTGGGAGCTGCGGTGCCTTCACTAAACTGCTTAGCAAACTATTCATTTCGGAGCAAACCAGAAGTTGACAAAGTTTGTGCGTGTTTAGAGTTGAGCCACAAGAAAATAGCTCGACGGTACAAGTCCTGGCCTAAAATACAGTGAACGAGACTCTCGTAACTCTGCCTCTGAGATAAAATAAGAGCTGCCGAGCTTCATGGAAAATTAGTTCAGCAAACACCCGAGAAAAATCTCTTTCCTGATTCCAGGAGGTTCGAGAATTTAAATTAAGTCTCACTCGCGTTTATCTTCGTGGCTGCGATGAGAATCTTACGTAGACATGAAATAAGCAAAAGTCAATGGCTTGGCAATGAGCGAGTCAAGTTATTAGTGTTATTGCAGAGCACTGGACAGCCTTGGATGGTAATACACGTTAAATATTACCTAATAAGTATAAAAGATATTAAAGAGATTTTTTGGTTTAACTTCTACTCATTTGAATCAACTTCTCATTTTATTTAACAAACACTTTATTTAAAAAATCTGCAAATTTGGTAATGTGGGCATTCATTACGAAAATAGTCTGCATCACCAAATTTATAATATCTCGCGTCTAAATGAAATTATTGACATAAAAGGCAGAAGAAATGGTCCATTTAAAATGGGCCCTTAATGGCAAGCGTTCTTGCCTTTCATCACGCGTGTTATTCAGCAATACAAATCCATGCACAACTGTAACTTATCCTGATTTATTCAACCATCGTAAATATTCATTATTTTTAGCGCATTTTCTCAGTTATGGAAAAAAGGCGCTATTGTGCTCGTCATGTCCGTCCGTCCGTCTGTCTGTCTGTCCGTCCGTGACTTCACGTTTTCGTCGACGAGAAAATGCGCTCTCTATCACTCACTGGAGTGAGTAATGAGTGATATTTTTAAAATTTTAAAATCGATCAAATGGGCGATTGTAGACATCAACCTTGGACCCTCTGTTTACGAATATATTTACTATCATCTTTGTTATTCTTACGTAAAGATCGTGGACAATTTGCCATCAGTAGTCAAAAGCTTAACAAAACTTTTTATTTACCTAATAACCCAACACACCATAATTAATCATGCTTCTCATGCATGTATTGAAGCAATAGGTCGGCTTAATTTAATATAAAGCACACAACAAACGTCAAGAAGACCAGTGAGTGCCCGCGTATATGCAAGGCAGATAATCTGTGGGGCATCGCCAAGCAGCGTGAGATTTACGATCATAATCGCGGGAGGGGCCCGTGAGTTATAACCGTGATCAATGGCGAGCAATGCCCGCGGCTGGACTTATTCATGCCTTGAATTGGAATGATGCAAGTGGATGGAGTTATTCCCGCCTTGAAATGGTATGATACCCGTGGCTGGCCTTATTCCAGCATTGAATCGCTATGATATAGGTGGATGGATGCATTCCTGCCTTAAATTGGTATGATGCAACTGGATGGAGTTATTCCAACATTGAATTGGTGTAATGCAAGTGGATGAATTTTTTCTGCCTTGAAATGGTATGATATCCGTGGCTGGTCTTATTCCTGCATTGAAATTCCAGCCTGGACTTTATTCCATATTCATTTTCTCCTGCCCTGGAATGGCAGGGTTTGCGTTTCATGCATCTGAAAAGAGGACTTCACTTATAAAAATCATTTTCTTTGTCATGTATACAGGAAATTATATAAAGCGCGGTACAATTCGAAGCTCCCGTTAATTTGAAAATTAAGTTTATAATCTGCATATTAATTTGAAGAAGTTTTCATTCATGCTAGTCTATCATTGTGGCGTATAATAATATATTTTCTTTTGTAGTATTTCTTATTGAACATATGAAAATATCATCACCGCTGGGGCACTCGTGGTCTTCAATTTTATGTTTAAATGAACCTTTTTGAATAATCTTTAACACAGCTTTGCGCTGTAATTGACGCGAAAGAATTTCACGGATAATTAATAAAATTCAAATTTTCAATCTATTTTAGACTCTGCTTCGATATTATTCATAAAATATTTTTATATTTTGGGCCTTCTTCAGACATTTGCCAACAAGAAATTTATTTCTGCAAAAAGAAAACGGCACCTTGAAACATTTTCGGCATTTTTCAACATGTATCCAGGAAGGATTTAGGGAATTGCGTCACAAGCTAACAGGTTAGACAGTCCCGTTACATAGGAGGTCTGGAGCTCGCCTCAATCAAGAGTCGTCATTATGATAATCGGAAATCTACGCTTCTTCTCATAAGAGAGGATCAGTTTGCCTGCAAGCTCACCTTTAATTTCCATTCCTGACTAAAGACTCGTCCGTCCCACACCTGATATTCTGGTCAGTCGCGGGGTGATGTCTGCCTACATCCCACACCTGATATTATGATCAGTCGCGGGGTGATGCCTGCGTACATCCCACACCTGATATTCTGGTCAGTCGCGGGGTGATGTCTGCGCGACTGACGCAGTGCGGAGAGCCATGTAATACTCACGAAAATCACGTATCTTTTTTAAAGGTTTTATCATCTACCTAAAAGTAAAAATTGGACCGATTAAATCTTAATTTATAACACAAATAACACGGGCTTGCCAAAACGAACCATTTATTTATGTGAGACGTCTTTCTCGAGACGTCTTGTAGATACGAATGCTACTGGAAACTTGAAATATCTCTGTAGACAAATGTATGAGACCTTTATGCGTACTGGTTAATATTTGCACCAATGAAAAATTTTATAATCTTTTCATTTTTCTCACAGTGGTTTTCCTAAAATCCTAGATGAATATCTTGTGCATGGCTACTTACATTTTTGTGGTAAATGTTCTGACTACTGTACAATCTTTGTTACAACACATAACTTGCGGTTTTGGAAAACAATGAACTTCATGGTAATTCCGCAAGAGAAACGTTAGGATTTGGGATGTTTGTGTGTCAAGAGAAAGCGCATAGTCAAGACTATCCCGCGTGCTGCCCAAACATAACTTTTCCCTCCCCAACCGCGAGTATCACATCGTTAAATCATCCATGGATCTTCATCAGCCAATAGATGGCCGTACGTAGGCCACCTGTGTTTCATCCATGGAGCGCTCGCTGACTAAATGCAAACCTGAGAACCACATTAAGAATCCTCGACTTCGTGACTTGCTCGAGCCACGACACTCTCAATAAAAATAAAAACCTGTACCACAAACATGGGCATCTTCCTCATGCTCGAATATTTCATGTTTTTTGCAGATGCATGTCTTGCATGCAGTGCAAAAATCATTTATTTGGGCATCTGATTTGCATATCCCTTATTTCGATTTGGACCATAATAGTACAACATAATATTTACATTGAGCATTATGCCGAGACAAATAATTTAACATTCTCACACACCTGTCAAAATTTGAACACTTTCAGAATGAGGTTTTCCATCTTGAGGATGCGCCTGAGTTATCAGCGATTTCATAGACTATTTTGATGAGAACCTTATGTGGAAAAATCTCCTTCCATAGATTAGTTTGATATGAAAAACAACCGTTTTCAGCTAACAATAAATAGAATCTAAATGGATGAAAGTATAATACATGAATGTTACCGTTAAAGGATGTGATTCAATGCTGAATATATCCGATTATTTTCTGCTCATTGGCGTAGGTAGGAAACCAAATGCAGCTCCCGGCTCTAAGCATCTGCCGTTGAAAGGACCTTTCTAGTCATCAGTGCCTCACAGACCAGACCCTTTGAAGGGCGAGGCATATTTGCGCTCGCATACTCTAAGCGGGGGCCTTTTCTTTGACTCTCAATGTTTTTTCTTCTAAAGATAAAGTAATAAAAACAGAAGCCCCAAAAGCACGCATGCAGCTTTTTATGCTTTCTACATGGCAATCGGAAGTTTTTTCATGTTCAGATTTTTCTAGGAATCTTATCTGGCAAGCTTTTGAAGTGATCCCCAGCATTTGTACCATTCCATTAAGACTGCCAAGGACCCTATCGCTTCAACTAGCCGAGCTCGTGGCCTTGCGTATCCTGAAAGCCTTCCACTCTTTCTTATCTAATTCACAATCTGTGTTGACTATCGCCTCTCCTCAAGCGCTCTTTCAGTTCTGCCACCATCATCAGCACAAGGATGTCACCGACATTAAAATTTCTAGCGTTTGCCAAATATTTTTGTTTCGACTCGAAAATCTAATGTTTCTCAAAGTTTCTGGATGTATAGGATTTTGTAAAGTAAAAAATAAGATACTGTTCAATTCAAAAATTAAATTTCAATTCAAAATTAACAATTGACAATTATTACAAAAAGGAACAATATGAATAGTTGTCTATTTAACCTTTAAATCAACGTTAGAAAAACATTTAGATTGTAGTTCACGTATGAATAATCAACTACATTTGACATGGTTTCGTCATTTCAAATGAGCGTAAGCCGACCTGATTCATACATGAATAAAACTTGTTCGTCTTCATAAATTGGAGTTGAAAAAAATTCTCGGCCACGTGAACTCTGTTGTTTCATATTTTTTGCCCTCCAATGACTATTCCACATGAAGATTTAGGCTGTCAGCTTTGTATTCTATATAGGCACCGCTGCTGCTGGTCGTAAAAAAAATCAGTCCATTTTTACTCATAAGAATATTGGTGCATTTTTGTTTTCTGGGACGGCTGGGGAAATAGCAATGTATATCATTGGTGGTCGTTTAATTCCAGGCTTCCCGTTTTCTGGAGGAGGTCGAGAATGAAGTGAAGTCGATTGCCGGTGATTGCTTATATTGCCGTGCCACAGAAGACTGGAAGCTTTCCAGTAAACTAAGATATGATAGGTGACGTTCATAAATTTGACTGCCGCTGCAAGAAGTAAAAAATCGTCTCCTTGCCCACGTCTGGCCAACAGAGAACGAATCTGAATCAAAGTTCCCGACATGGGCTCAAAGTCTTCTCCTTGAAGCTCGAATGTTCATACTACTTTTCCATGACATTTTCAGCAGGCAGTGAAAAGAGCCAAGTTTGTGGCCTGGAAAGAACGAGTTCATTCGCTGGAGAACGATCTGGGTACGATAACATGTAGTGATGCTCCAGGACCGCTCACGGCAATCACAGCCTATGGCCACATTGCGCCTGATTGTTCATGTTTCCTTAACGTCAAAATCGGGAAAAAGGACGCAGATTTGTCGGTTCTCAGATAGCTGTAGCTTGGTGCTCTTCTGACGACTTATTAAATAATACCATGGCTATTAGAAATTACAAATTGGCTATTAGTGATTATTCAGCAGTTATAAGAAATAATAGAATGGCTAAAATTAATTATAAAATGGCTATAAGGAATGACTTAATAACTTCCACAAAATGTAGACTGGCTATAAAAAATCTAAAAATGGCTATAATAAATTATATAATGGCCATACGATATGTTAAAATTGTATAAAAACTATAGAATGGCTATAAGAGACTATGTAATGGCTATACAAAATTGTTGAATTATTAAAAAATAATGGAAATACTATTGTAGGAAATTTTAAGTAGAAGAAAATTCATTCATTGAGGAGAAAAATGTGGCTTGAAACCATAAAGAGCACCTGACTGGACTTTATAATGTAGCAAGCGCTAAAGATCTTTGAAGTTATTTTTCACATTTTTTTTAATTTTGATCATTTCTGAATTAGAACAATTGAACGTTATTTTGAATTTCGGTAAATCTAACAATGACTACGAATGCTGTTATAGTTCAATTATGTGTAAATTTGAGTGCGCAGCGCATTAATTTTCATTAATGTGGTATTAATTTCCAAATAACATCATTTCCCCTTCTTTAGAATTGTGATCCAATTAATTCTGGATTTTTAATTCCTGGCATATTCAAATTCCAATTTCGGTAATTTAATTTATCTCTAGTATAAATTTGCCAGCAGAGAAATTGAAATCACTTACATCGAACAATACTCTAGAAACTTTTCCCAAATAAAATCAAAGGAAACATTCTTAAACTGATTATTTTTCTGAACTTCGTGAATAAATTAAGCGGAAAAACGTTTCTTTTAACCTTCAAAAATTTCTGCTTAACCTTCAGGCAAGCAGTTCCCAAACCCGGCACGCACGTGCAATTGAAGAACCTCGTATACACACGTCTATATTCCTTGCAAGTCTTTCTAATCTCACTTTTAGGCCATCATCGATGTTTTGAACTCCGTGAGAAAACTGAGAGCGTTCCCAAAATGTGGATACTCTCATTGTTAAATGATAAAGATGATCCTAAAACCCGGAGAGAGTCGATGCAGTCTTTTGTGTTCGTGCGGATGCTCCGATTTATCGAATTCCAATAGGAAACATTACCGGTAAAAGGGAGACCTCGAGCTTTGGATGTTGTGGATGGAGGGTCTGCTTCTAAGGAGACCGCAGCGCTTTTGGCCTCTTGTCGATTTTATCACTGAATAAATTGCCTCTAAAAATCGCGCAGTCGTAACTATTTGATATGGATAATGAATGATCATATCGTGGGGTTTATATATCATAGATTTGACCCGTGTGCTATGACTTGACTCCATATTCAATAGTTCTTTTCCTGACACCTGAATGTATTTTTCTTCATGGGTGTTTTACTTACTTTATTAAAAAAATATGCTTGAATGATTGAAGTAGACTGTCTTATTGATTATTTACTATTAGAGTATTTGTTTACCTCTTTCTCGTTATTTTGGTTTTTTGTTTTTAATACTTCATCGGTTTTTAAAATTCACGAGAATAACCTATGACAACCGGCATTATTTATCGTCGCAAACTATAACTTAAATTACAGTTTTCCTATATTCTTCTGTAAGTGATCAGTCCAGTTAAGTAATCAGGCAAAATTATCGACTTACCGAAATACGTACGTCAGTAACGTATATATAAGTCATGTTTACGCTAGGTTCCATGATCAACTCACATACGTTGTTCACTGTAGCCTCCTCGTCGCTAATGGTTGTTATCAAAAGAGTTTGCGGTTGGTAACTGATTGCACCGTGAGCAATTACAGCTGCCACCAGCGCTAGATCATATCTTCCGATACCATCAAAGGCAAATAAAACAGTAATTTTCGGCTGTTGCATCAGACACTGCAGCCTCGGATTGAGAGGCTGCTTGCCGTGCGAAAAATTGTTAGCAAGTCTTGGACAGTCGGTCATATAGGACCCAAGGACTTGCAGGGAAAATATAAATTAAATGTGCACTTGAAAGTTAGCAGACTTTTCCGCACTCACTAACTTTTCTTGTTGAGTAAACTTACGGACTGCACATCTGTACAACAGCTGCTCGTGTATTGTACCATCATCTCTCTTTTCAGAGTAATCGTAAGCATTGTTGACATTGGAATTACAGTACTGAATGCTGCAATAACAATGCTGAAAACATTTTCTTAGAGTTCTCATGCATTACAACACCGTTATGTTACTAAATGGTCTTATAAAACCTTTTGTGTCGTATTTTTCATTACTATATAACAATAAGTCATACGGGATTAGTAGTTTTATTTGCTTTTGCAGATAAAAAACGGTCTTATTTCCTTTTTATTATGCTAATGCAGCCATACGGGTTTCCACTGCTTCAGGATCAGCCTACCTCAAAAGTGTTCTCTCAAATCCAGTGCACCCATTTTCTACAATTTTTGTTAGTGTTAGAACCCTTTACTATACGTGCGTAACAAAGACGAGCCCATAGCAGTTTTGTACCGGCGCTTCGCCCACAGTGTAACCCCGACAAACCAGTCTGCATTTGATGCCCCAGCTCTTCTCATCGTTTGTCTTCGAACGTAACAGGTTAGCCACGCATGATTACAGGTTCGCCTTAGCCTCGAGCGTTCGACGAGTGCTTACCTGCCCTCATAATAGGTCGCTTCTATGATCGAACTTAACTTATGCCACGCTTGCGCTGTCATATTAAAATTCCCGATAGTGATGTATTGGCACGGAATCGCTTGAATTTACTGCTTATTACAATTGAAGATACTGAAATGTATGGTCCTGTTGATGTTTGTGTGCTTAGAAGCACTTAATTGTTGTCATTGTAGGCGTGTGGTAAATAAATTAAATTTTGAATTATGTGTTCAAAAATAATGATTACTTATAAATTATTCAATTTAACGCCCGCAACCTTTCGTGTGTGTTGGATGAAAATTGTTTTTATGATTTAAAAAGCCTGCTTAAATGAGAATTTATTGGAGAGAAACATACTGGTAATAAAGTATTTACACCTTTAGTCGTTGAGCAGCATGTGTGAACAAATGGATTAGAGATTGATATGATTAAAATTGAAGAAGATGTGTTCAGGATGTGAGTATATATCACAGATCTCGCCGATGTATTAGTGAAGTGTGAAGCACCTTTTATCGACCTTCAAAAATAACATGCCCTTCTCTCCCTCATATGATAACATTTAAATTCAAGATCATTATGATAACCGAAAATTTTTCTCGCCTTAGATTTAGAAAAACTCAAACAATTTAAGTATCTCTGAGATCTTTGCCTTTGCACTTCAAACATTGAATTCATTCGAATTCATGTAGTTTCATACGCATATTAGCACGACTGTACAGGAAAAAAACACCGAAAATATATGTCAAAATATATCGTGATAATTTATTAACGATCTTCAGCCAAATAAATTATATAGTTTTGCAGGCCTTGAGCCTGTATCCCATCTTGCAAGTCCACCTCCCAAGTATGTTTGCTGATCAGATCCCGGTATTGCACAATATTATTCTTTAAATAATTGAATGACTGTGCTAATTTTTGCAGCCAATCGCATTCAATGTCATTTGCATCATAGTTAATAGCAACTATTGCTCGCAATCGGTATTGCGGGACTGAAACTTCTCAGGTTTTAACTTAGTATATCAATTTTAGACTAAATGAATTCATGAAAAATCTAGATTTTATTCAAATTTTATAAAAAGTCGTACAATGGGCACAATAAGCCGGTCGTCGTGGCCCATGATGCGTCTCCGTTCTGCATTCGTTTTCGGTTACTATGTATGCCCAAAATTGTTAACGTACATGTCCAACGTAAAGAGTTCATTTTTAAATCACTTTACAATTGCAACATGCAAAGCAGTGCAACAGACATTAAACCAAACGCAATAACATCAAAATGCTTCGCACAATTGGTCGCCGTTCTCCAGGTGTTTCAGTCGGATATTAATTCCTATAAGTAACAGATGCTGTGCATTCTCGCTCTCCAATATAGGCATTCGGCAGGTGTAAAAATGGGTACGGTACTGGCTACGAGTTTGAACTTCAAAAGGGTATAAGCTGATGAAAAATTGACCTGCCAGCAAAAAAATCGGATGATGAAAGGCTTAGCTGGACTCCAGAAACGAATGCTTCATGCCTGCATAATTTCTTACGCCCAACTTTTCACTGGAAAGCTTTCATGACTTACGTAAACGATTATGAATCATAAATACTGTAGAACATTTTCTCTCTATCATTGAACATGTTTCTTGTGAAGCTTCTTTAATACACATTTTGCGCACCGCTGATAATATTTTGAACTTTTGGTTTCAAGAGATATAAAGTTTACCCGTATTATAAAATACTCGCGGTGAAGATTTCCAATAAACACCATCATGTCATTAACTCAACCCAATCCAATATCTACTATGGAGCCTTATTTCTAGTGTGGTTAATTGGTCTGCGCTTTAATGTACATCTCAAGACTTGTCTGGGGCAACAACACTTGGATTTGATATTGACGGCCATTTCAATGACTGGTTGAAGGCTAGCCGCCGATCTCACGTCTCTGATTTTTAATTGGGACTATAGCCATAACGCATCGAGGCCTCTACGCAATCGGTCGGCGTAATCACAGCCTCGTGTAATGGCAGGGTGTCAAGCCCAGCCATCATTCTGAGCTGGCACGTGCAACAGGTTTCCTGTAGCTTTATGTTCACTCTCATAGAAATGTGTGAGACGTTGTCCAAATGGTGATACATTAATTGCACTTGTTTGGGCCGTCCTGACACAGTTTACCCCAGCCAAAATGACATATCATTGCTACGTGCTGGAAGTGGGTCACTATTCGGAAAATATGATCCATTCATCTTTCTGGGTGCAAGCGCTGTCATGCTTTGCTCTATTACACGCTCGTTAAACTATATGGTCTCTCCACTGGGCACTGACTTGGCCTTGCGATCGCTTGCTAAAAGCATTGTATGAATTTCTAGACATGTGTTAGGTTTTGTTATGCGTTATTCGGCTTTATTGGTCGAGTCTGCTTATATTATCGGTAGGTACGAAATTAAAATGGCGTCTTGGATAGCCAAAAGATTTCGTTATATTTTTATGTTGTGCTAAGCGATCTTCGAACGACTTGTGTTTAATATCATAGTAATTTTGCCGCTACAAGCGCTTCTAAACTCCAGCTTTATTAGAATTATTAATGAGAGACGACTCGAGTTGTCGAAAACAGTTATTACTCCAATTGCAACACAATTCCTGTGGCCAATGCCTTTACTACTCACCCTTTTAATTAACAAAAACAAATAAACTTTTATGTATCCTGGATGAACTTGTCTATATATATTTTATAGCAAACAATGAAAACTGCATACGCGCTGAAAAAACTGCAACATGCTATCATGTTTTCATAATGGCAGCTATAATGTAGTCAGTTCCTGTTGTAGATGTCAAATTATATTAACTTGTGAAAGCTACTAAAATTTCAGCCATTACTATTCTACTATAGATAGATATTTAAAAGCTTGAATTACCCAGCCTAATATAACTTGCACCAAACCAAATCAAGGACCGTGACGCGTTCTATAGCATTGAGAAGAGTCGTATCACGATGTATTAATTGTACATTGAGCGAGCATTATACTTACATGGAAGAGGTTACATTGTATTAAGAAACGAGGTTTCGTCTTGCATGGATGACCGTACGAATAATCTAAAGAGTATCTTAGCTCGGCAAAAACTGACTTCCTTCCTTGCTCGGCTGTTCATATTCGAAGTTCATTCGCATGTTGAAGAAGGATTCGCATGTTCCCAAATATTTAGTAGACAGCAAACCAACAAACTCTGGAAATTTATGCATCAAGACCTTGAGCAGTTATTTCGTTTCGGGGGCATTTATTTACATTTATGTACAGTTAGGGTTACGAAATATAATTTTCAACTAATAAATTTTAGATTTGTATTTGAAGTTAGACTCAATTATAGGATCCCGAATGTCTCTTCTTGATAACGTAAAGAAAAGCTTACCGTCTAATCTACATTGGCTATACTGCTATAGCAATAGTGTCAATAAATATAACTATATGAAAATGTTGCATTTTTTAGTTTTAGAGACAAATAATTTGATTAAAACTAGAAGTATGTAATGTAATGCATACGCACTCAACATTATTTCCTATAAAGGCCTAGTGATAATGAAACGATATATAGACTGATGATCTCTATGCCAACTATCCCACGATGAAGATTTCCACAATTTTATCACATTAGTGAAGTAAATACATTAATAAAAACCGAGATAATTTCCCAGAACATAAAAAATTTATCTCGTACGGTAAGAAAGCACAGCTATCACATCATTGTTTAAAAAATTCTCATTGCACTGGTAAATATACCACTTCACAAAAATATTTACGCAATTCGACAATATTAAGTTACACATTTTGTTTGAGAAGTTGTTCCAAGAAGTGCTGCGCAGTATCAAAGAGCAGACGACAAACTTTCCACTTATTCATGATTCACTTTGAGTCGTTCATGAGTTGCTATTGTTAATTAATCAGTTCCAGCTAGAGCCTAAGAGAGATGATTAATGCCTATACCGACTGCCAATCAAGACAAAAATTGAACAATACAACTCAGCAGCGCGCCATCCATCTTTCTCTAACTGCCTTCCTTATAAGATTCATCACTTGAGCCTCCTTTTGTTGAGGCGATGACGCGTGTTGGGACCCAGCAAAAAAAATCCACCCAAACGAAGCCTATGGTGTCGATGAGACGTCGCTTAAGTTAATTGTTCTGCTCGAGCGTAACAGATTATACCTGACAACTAGCCTCTACCAACTCAAGTTGCATCGAGAAGTTCTTTAATTCTATCGGCGGTTTTTCAATGAGGGTGCAGAGCTCGAACCAATATACTTGGAATCAATATCAAGTGAGAGTGAAAAACGTTAGGAGAACTTAACTGATACGTACTCAGTGAATTGGAACAATAGTTATTCTGATCGAGTCTTCTAGGTTGGTTCTAACAAAAACTTTACTTCTGTTCTGGATCTTGTTCCTGTTATTTAGTTCAGATAGAGTATGCATTTATTCATTCAACTATCTTCTAATAATATTGGCAACGATATTCGATCGATCGCGACATCGATAGCTAAGGTATCCCTGCACCTTAAAGTATTCATCTTAATATATTAATGGTAATCAGAATGTGCTTTCGATCATGTGTCATGCCATTGAGTAAAAATTACATTACAGCGTCATGCCATTGAGTAAAATGGGCATCTATCATATTAAAAACCTGCGGGTGGCAAAGCGTATTTCTTTCTAGTACTATTAACGACGATCATATGCCTTAGTTCAGGTAGCTATTAAAGGATAAATGTTGCTTTGTTCACAACAAATGATCCTAGAAGAAGTGTCTCGTCGCTGATATCGGGTCGGCATTACTCGCTTATCTCATACGAGTCTTCCAGCCTCGCGCGCAGCAAATTGCTGACAAATTTCTCGCTCAACCGGAACGATCGATCAAGCATTGTGGTGACGTTCGTCTCGCTCGATGATAACTTTCATTAAACATGACGAGGTGCGATGAGCACAGCATCATTGCAGCTCTTAAATGATCCTCTAACAAGTCTAATAAGGTGACGATGACGAAGTACGACGTATGGGTACGTTTTATTATATTTATGCTACTTACTAGTTTATATAGTGAATATATAGTGAAATTTGCGTTGCATTGCGCGCATGCACATAGTATTCCGTACAATAGTTTATGAAATTAAGTTACTTCGCACTGGGACCAATGACTATTATAAGAACTGGCGCAGCTCTAGATTGTATGTTCAAGTCCTAGAACTACGTACTGTTCTCTATGTAATTATTCAGTAATAAGTATCTTTATGTGCAAGATATTCACATATGAATATACTCCCTTGAACTTACCGTTTTTCTCTATGTAATTATTCAGTAATAAGTATCTTTATGTGCAAGATATTCACATATCATCATATGAATATATCCCCTTGAAGGTACCGTTTTTCTTGTTGTTATAGTAGTGTTACTTTGTTTCAGGATGTTCTTCTTGTTGTACGAGTCACTTAAATTAGGGTCTCCATTACGAAAATACACATTTCTTCTGTATCGTCCTCTTGTAAATATACCATCTCCCAGCATACGTGTTGATGCGTTAAGTGAAATCTAATTTTATTTCCATGCACTAATTCTGTTTTTAGTACTTTCGAATTACTAGGAGCATTTTTATCTGTTGTGGGTGTTTATCGTAGAAGACATTTTTCATTGCAAAATTTTCCCTCCTCAAATCTTTGCCAGTTTTCGCCGTGGCAAGATTTTAGCTACTCGAAATATTGTTCGAACTTCGAGTTGGTACGTACGTGTATCCTACAATTTATATCCGATGCGATTTTAAATCCTAGCGATCCATATAAACACATGCGAATGAAAAGTACAATGACTGCAATTTGAACAAAAAGTCATACTCGCCGTCTAATCTTGATATTTCACATGCATTGTGGCAAGTTTCGAGCACGTTTATCACTCTTAGCCATTTATCCTTCCGATGAAGCTTTTCATAATCCGCGTATAATGTTATTCCTACGATAAATGTGGAATTAATTCAGAAGTGAAGCGTTAGCTTCAACTGGGAACACAAAGCATGCATGAGAAAGAAAGACATCGCTCATTGCGCGAGCGCCACTCATGGCTCGATCGACGCGGCGATCTTTCGGAGCAGACCCAGTTTACCTTATGCGATCGCTTATGACCCACGATAACTCGATCATGGTGCGTGCAGTCGAAAGTCGAGTCTCTCTCCAAACTGAGCGTAGATCACCGCCGCAATGAGCATATTTCTCTCGTGTGAGAGTGCGCCGCATGTGTTTTTTATTGCTCATATAAGGGAAATCACATAAAAAAGCTCACTTGACGGAAAGTTTGGCTTTAGAAATGTTCCGGAGCAGTAGTTAACTGTGCGAGTTCCCATAGTATGTAAAACGTGTTAGGCTTCATTCGTAATATTATGATTAAAATATTAACACAATTTAGGAAACATCGATACAAATAAATGAATGTTTTTAGTTCACTATCACTCAGATGTGATATTAATGCCTCCACTCAAACTACAATATTGTTTTACCTTCCCTAATGCATGACCAAAACAATATACAAGTTGCTGCGCTTATGGGAACACAAGATCCTCCTTGTAACAGCAGTTAGCTGCAAGGACGAAATTGATCCTCGATAATTCAGTCCAGGAATACTTCATTAATCATACAGACATTCTGAGTGCTGCAAAGATCCTTCCCTAACACTTGTTTATCGGCGTGAATAATTGATTGACGCGTAATGACGACTCTGAATAGTTCTGCTGGACACGTGTTTTCATAACATTCACATCGTCAACAACAAACGTTCATCTTCAATGAAATAATAATTAAGCTACGTTGAAATTAATCTCACAAATATGTATAATATGAATGGTTTGCGTGCGAGATTTAAATAGACGAATGCCTTCACGTGATAAGATACGAGCTTGTCACACTTGTCGTGACTTAATGACATTTAAAGAGAGCTCTGAACCCTGTTAGCTACAGGCTTTCCATTCCTTCATTGTATTTCTCATACCGTGACGGCGAACAATGTCATAGCGTCGGGACAACTATGTTGGCCGCTATCATTAAATGGCGTCTGGACATTCGATTGACATCTGAAACATGGCCTAAATCGTCTACTGGTCGACCTTCATTTTTTTAATAACCCAATGTTTTTCTTGTAGTTATTTTGCCGGGGTGAGTGAATAATGTTGGAGGAAATCGGCATATATAAATATATCGGCAATAACTTCGACTAAATGGCAAATATCAATTTATGTAGACGTATTATGCCATAATCGCGTATTTTCTTATTAAAAGGAAGTATTTTATTTCATTTTCATTTATTACAATTATGAATAATACCATAAATTCCAAATAAATGAATGCGTACAAATGAATGAATTATTATTTAATGAAGCCTCAAAATTTACATAATCGGCAGCAAGTGGAGGAATTTGCTGCCTCAAGGAAATGAAGACCTAGATCGAGTTGAACTTCTTTACGAGCTATAAAATGAATAAATAAACTGAAATTAATTTCAATCAATATGATTCCAAACTGCTAGGGCTTGGCCACTAAACTACACTGTTACAAACTTATGAGCTTATCTTCAGATTTCAATTTCTTAAAGATATTTGCATCAAATGCCCTGAATTTAAGCTCTATTTCTTCAATTAATTAAGTATTTTACGCAGAAAAAGCGGCTGCAGCATAAATTATGCCATAGCATAAGCGATGCCATGAAATTATGCAGGCCTGGAGCAACCATAAGCAGCGCAGCCTCGATGCTTACGGACGCGTGGCCTGTTCGCCGTTAACCAACGATCCTATACAAACTGAGAGAAAATTCAACCTAACGGGAAATTAGCGACATCTTTAGGTAAATTGTTCAATTTTTGTCTCATGTTGTGAAGGCAGAGAATCTTTTTTCGTGTTTCGTATCATATGTAGCGCAAGATTATGAAACACCGTTGGGAAATTAGCGACATCTTTAGTTAAATTGTTAAGTTTTTGTCCCATGCTGTGAAGGCAGAGAATCTTTTTCGTATTACATATGTAACGCAAGATTATAAATCGCCGTTGGCTCTTGAAATCCATATTTGGGTCAGGAATAAAGTAATGCATGGCAACTTGGCACAAGGTGTATTATGAGCCAAAAAATAATCCTCCGATGATATTTCGACGATTTGGGACAGCCCCCAAATGATGAGCTTTATATGGGAGGAAATATTTCTGTGTGCATAGTGGACTGTCGATATATATATCATTTGAATTACATTTACTGAAAACCGCGTCAAGATGATCAAATCTATTTATTCATTCCACGTTAGATAGTTTATGGTATTTAGTCGGCGCGTATCCTTGAAATTTCTAGGACGAGAAAGCTCGTGATGAATGCATTCATGCTACATACAAGTCCAATCGCCGGCTACCGGATTACAAGCCACCAAATCGCAAGGGGAATCCGGCTTGAAAACGTCCTGGAACTCGTGGCATTTGGAGCGTTAAGGTCCACAGGCCCTGTGGCATGCGTGCCGTGGCATTCCAGACAACCCAGGCACCCAGTGAGCCAAAACTTTCAAAGTGTTTCATCTTATCCTTGCTAACGACCAACCTTCACTCATCAGTTCATCCATTAAAATTCATTCAGAGCTCTATATTTCACCGCTAAGATGAGTTCATTTGTTAATTATTTTTTTAAAAGCTAGCAAATGTTTTTTTTACCGTGCGGTGCTTCAGAAGTCTAATACAATACAATGCTCATAAATTTACGTGCATAATCGGATTATGTTTATATGATCATGTTTATATGATTTTAAACAGTATATTATAATATTACACATTTATACTGTTTAACGGGATATAATAATATTCGCCGCTAAGTTTCTTTTGCTAATTGTCTTCTGATAAACTTTTACTAAGTGTATGTAGGGCATAGCAGATTAGTTGCCATAAAAAATTCTCATAAACAATGCAATCTTTCTCATGAGACGAAATCATTTTACTCACTCGGTACTATATATTTTTCTCACCGAAATGATTATGTTATCATCTGTATAACAGCTTCTATTGACTATATATATATATATATGACTATATTGATTTTTCATCTTCCTGTCAGTTCCAAATTTAATCTTCGATTGTGGGTATAATTCGATTATTCAATAGTAATCAAGTAACCAAGTAGTGTATGTGAATGTATGTGTATCAAGTAACTGATAAGTGTATGCGACGTTATGATAAAACTGTAAATTAAGTGAAAAATTTATCATCATTGGGCTAACATTTATTAAAGTCAATTAATTATATTATATAACATTATATTGTAGTGTATTATATTATTTGGGATTATGTATGAAATCGATACCATAATTGCTTGATGGCCTGATAAGAATATCGTAATCAGGTCTGTGGTACGAATTTTTTAACATTATATAATTTAACGCCGCACTTTTTTTATTGAGTCAGAACGAAATTTAATTAATTAATCATCGATATGTATTGGGCATGTCTAGTAAAAGTCTGGAACCACATTTCCGTTCATTCATTAAGCGTTCAAAAATCCCATGCGCCAAAAACTTCAATAGTTTTATTCGAGATGCCTGCGCATTATACTTCGCCTCTCATGTTGATAAATATTCAAATTATGTTGTTAGCATACGCGATTTCTTTTAATACTGGCAGCATTATCGTGATACGCCATCGGGGCTCTCCAAGAAGCTCATTACACTTCGTGTGCCATCAAGTGGAACGTCAATGAAAATAAGGTAGTCGATTCCACTTACATCTTTGGCATTGCGGTTCTTCTTTAGAATGCGATGCAGGAATGCTCGATGCAAATATTATGCGGCCATTGGAAGAGGTAATAGGAACAGTGTTCATCCTAAGTAGATGTGATTGATATACAGTGTACATTTTTAATGAAAGATCAGCATAAAAAATGTTCACTTAGCTTATAGGTACGTTAATTTTCATTAATTCTCTGTACCTTAAAAGTTAAAACAGATTTTTCGACTTCAATCTACGTGCAATAAACTCAAAATCATATTGGTCAAGTCTGTTCCTTCACTTATGATTTACAGGCTATATAGGCAATTCGTATCGTGACGAACTGGTATCTAATGCACCTAGAAAAATACACAAAAGAAGTATCAATTCATTACCTAATAATTGCGCCTACAATCCTTTTGCAGTGAATTCCGTCTGAATGTTATTTCAGCATTTATCCTGAGAAACCTGACGAGAATCTGACGAATAAAAATTCAATTCTCGTCTGCAGCTTTTATTTTTACTCTGAAGTTCCACCTTGCGAGAAATGGGGATAAATGCAAACTTACACTTTTTCTTGGGGGTTAAAATTTCCTATGCTTTTCAGTACAGTAGCAAAAATGACACTTCATTTACTGTAGCTTCTAAACTATAGTTACTTTTTACAACACTTCTGTTTAACTTCACTTCTTGTTGTTTGTTTGTCTGCTACAAATCTTATAATCGATATTTGACACACTTCTACCTGTCCAATCGATCTGAAATTTTGCACACTTGCATAAAGTCGGAGATAATGCATGAATCAGTTGACACAATAAATACGTAGTTTTGAAAATTTATTTTTTTTTCATATATTAAAAAAATTTAAAATTACTTTTTTTAATATGGAAATAAAATCAAATTTCATTGTAGATGTGTAACATCGGGGACACTGTATACTTTAGAAGTACTGTCTTTAAAAAGTAATTTTTAAACGCATATTATTCATGCATTAATTTGCTATCACTATGCGAGTAAACACAATACTTTTATAATGGAGTAAAACTTGTTGGTAAATTCTTATTTTTCTGAGGTAATTCATGCTTCTTAATTTTATGTGTAAACTGCGTCGACCTGACCAACAAACCAAATTTTCCAATTTTGCATTGGAACATCATCGATTTGCCTATTAATAAAAAATATTTTACTTTGTGGATACAATTTCTAGCAACCAAACTCTTTACGTATGAGTTTCTTACAAAAGTTTTTTCATCGAGGCATCAAAACTACAACAAAATAAAAATATTCCATGATTTTAAATATTTATTCCGTTTTTGTGGAAGCTTGTCGTCCAAGTTTGAAGGTTCTTCTGAATTACAGAATTATTATGGGATTAGTTCATGAGGATTAGTTTTCTCTAGCGGCTTCGTAGAGAATGGTTACTCCTGGGATTTTATGGGGTACTCAAAATATATCCAGCAAATGAAGAAAGAAATTGCAAAAATATTGTGCGCGTGACATCACAATCCACAATATCAATAGAAGAAGCCAAGATTTATTTGAAGAGATTTATATCTACTGAGAAATTGTATCCAACATTAGTCCTTTGACTTTCGATACAAACATTTATTTTGAATCGTGTTAGCCTGTTACTGTTAGGCAATGAAAGTTTGAATTCAAATGTGAAATCATTTCAATAACTTTCTATGATAGAATATCGAATTATTTGAATATTAACTTTTCTAAAATCATATAAAATTTCATTTTCAGTGTCGCTTCGTTCATAATTTTGCATTTTTTAGTAATAATGAGTTTTCAAAGTTCAGATATGGATGATATTTTTATGAGTGTATCTCCTCTGATAAATTCGTTTTCTCTGATGATGTTTCTTCGTTCTAAGAGAAAACGTATTTGTATCAATAACTTGCTCTTTTTCAACATGGAAATGGATTACATAAGATACAGTTTTCTACCTCAAAGTGCTCAAACGCGAACCGTACAATAATTTTTAAATTCATGTTACTTGATAATTTCAATGTTAAATTATTGCAGAGCTTGACTATCCGCTGTAAACCAGCGGCCATAATAGAATTCCATCTTCATCACCAGTTGAATTTTCGGTTAAGAGTCTTATTTTTTTTTTGTTGTTTTTTTATTCGCCTTTGAAATGGGGCTTTTGAAATTGCTGTTAAGCAGCCGCTTAACCTGTAAGCCGGGAAATAAACAAGCCTTAAACAAGACTGGAAATTCTTAATAAACTCACTAATTGGCATACGCAATTCAGCAGAAAGACTACTCCGATTTCACGGCATGGATAGTAATGGAGTAATGAATATTAATAGAATCAAATAATTTATCATATGTTAGTTAGCTATTCACACATAAAACCTCTAGTAGTTATTCTTAAGCGAGTACCTCAAGTTTACGGAGCCATTTGCACTCATTTTGGAGATGGTCCTTGTGATGCCCCAGCTTTTGTATGGATCTACGTACACGGTACGTGCACTACTTTAGTAGTTATTTACAAGCCACGTGCATCGCTCGATTTGTTTGGAGTTCCCCCTCCTTTCAATTTAGCCAATGGTCCCTCGGGCCAAGAGCAATACAGAAACCTGTTTCTCTGAATGCTCCCCGGACTTCATAACGCAATCTTGTGAACAAAAGGAATCCTTGCGTGTCACATGCGAGGTCAATGAGACTGCAGTCTGATGATCCTAAATACTGATCGCTTTGTATGGGCCAATCTTGTACATAAAACCGGAAAAGTAAACATTTTGAAATTTCTCAGTGTGTCCGAGATTGCGGTATGATGATGTCCCGGACTGATCGACTTGAACAGAACAATTTTTCAAGAAAGATCGGAAACAATAACGTTTCAAAATTTCTCAGGACGTCCTCTCCATCGCTGCTTTTATGACCGGTTAAGGTTTCACACGAGGGTTTTTTCAGTTAGAAATGAAGAAAATGGTGGTGGCGGATACAGAAATCATTCAACATGGCATTATTAGCTTATTATATTTCATCTAAGCTGGTCCTTAAAACTTTAAAATTTTTAGTCTTTACAGTTGAATAAATTTCTGCCTGCTGGGGCGGTTAAAAATCGTTATCAATTTATCGACAGGTTATGTATATTGCTTCAATAGTTGTATCCATGACGGCAAATGAAGTGCAGCAATATGATGAATTATAGGTAATTACAGGATACCTTATTTATTGTTGCCAACTGGCCAAGCGTTTCTATATAAAAATTAATTGTGGTTATCTTCATATATGCAACTGTCTTGGCTTTAATCAGGATTAGTTAATATTACTGATAAAGGAAGCAGAACACTCGGGGCACTTAACGCAATTTCTTAACATAAAGAGTTGAAAAAATGCTCGTGAAATATTTCTTGCTTTTTTATTGGATTCTTTCAATTTTTGAAAATATCTATTTTTCTGTAGAACCTATTAATAAAATAAATTTTGCACATGCATTGCAACTTTTTGCGGTGGATCGTAGGTTTTTAAGCATTGAAAAGCAACTTGGTGAGACAGCCATCCATCCAAGATGGCGAAGCATCCTAAATAAATCAGTATGCATATAGGCAATAGTAGAGGCTGGGATTTTCGTCCTCAGGGAAATACTGACGGTCGGCCGAGTGTGGGAAGCGTATAGAGCGTCGGGCGGCGAATAGATTGCTTCGTAGGCCATGAAGCTATCACGCGGCCATCAAAGAGACTCGATCATATTTGAGTCAGAGTTCGATGCCCCAATGGCGCAAAATAAATTTTTTTTGAAACTCTTTGGGACTTGTTTCGTGGAAAAATGTCTTCGTGAATTTCATTGAAACGTAACGTTAAGAAAATGCCTGCGTGCTATTGGTAAGAATGCGATTTATTAAACTTTATCCACTACTATAATTCATGATAAAATTTTGTTGAGTGCAATAAAGATACATGGATCGGAAATATTTCGACCCAAAATCGGATCGGATAACCGTGCTGGAGCAATTATTAATGCAGCTTGAAAATAAAATTTGTCGCCTTCTGAATGTGAAAAATAAATCGGACCATAATTTATGTTACTCACACTGTACGATTAAACTCGGAAATATTCCAAGCATAAGATGCACAGAAAACTTGATAATTGATTGAGGATATGTTTCATATGGATGAGAGAAATGCTTTATAGCGGCTCAGCTGCAAACAGAAATGATTGAGAATCGCCTGTCGTAACTTTATTGTGATTGGATAACCGGGGATTGATTTATTTAAATATGATTGTAGTAAATTCTATTTTTTATTAAACAAATTAAACGACCATAACCGGCCAATTTAATTTTTTTTAACGTTTATTTGCATTCCCATTTCTCGTGCTTCTTCTACGTCTCAATTTCTTCCCTTCGATGGCCCAGGATCGCGGAGTCTGAGGATAAACGAGCTGCCTGGCACCCCGTATTTTTGTGTTCCAATTTTCATGCAGTTTGAGATATTGGGGGACAAAAGAAGTCTCCCTCCCAGGCCGGTATTAGGGCGGCGGAGGGTCGAGCTCTCTATCCTCGAGGGGCAGATTTCGTTCTAGCGTAAAAGACTGATCAGGTTTATTAGGTTGTGAGCCTTCAATTTCTATACGGGACATGGGGGACTAATGATGATGTCATTCACCCATATGCTTGCCGATGCCTGTTTACTTTTTGTAATTGCTATTTGGGTAATGGTATCCATGATTATATGGCAAAATTTGGTAGAAGTTACTAATATTTATTATCTAATGACTCTTATTAACAATAATGCCATCACAACTGTGGGTAATAATTCAGCATGTTTAAAGAGAATGGTGAGACTGCATAATAATGTCATTCACCCATATTCTCGCTGACGCCTGTGTGCTCTCGTAATTACCTTCTGAATAATGAAATCCACTACTATACACAACATTGGGAGGAAGGTAATAATACTTTATTAGTTTTCGTTATCCAGTAATGAACAATAGTTCGTACCTACATTATACAAAGTAGTAATTATAAATTTCCCAAGAGTATGGTTAGCTTGATAATGTCATTGGCCTCTATGCTCGGTGATGTATAGTTTTTAATTTGAACTTGTAAGGAGAAAATATTATACAGAGAAATTTGCGTCATGTTACTGATTTTAATTATTTTTTTATTGCTGCATCAATTATTAATAGCACCATCATGTTATTGAATTGCATTCACGATTTCCCATGAGAACTGAGGGACCGATTAGGTCTCTCGCCCATGTGCTCGTTAATCTATAATAATACGTTATTATTATAACATATTATTATAAATAACAATATAATACTTTATTCAGTTATTTCCTGACATGCATATTTTAACGTAGTGTAATTCTAAAATTTGCAAAAAATATACATTAGAAGCTATAATAGCGAATCGAACACCTGACATCACACTAAATTTTAATTCCAATTTGCCATTTATTTCAATCATTTCGTGCCATATGTTTTTTTCGGAAAGTTTTCGACGAGTAACAAGGTTCATCCTGCGGCAAAATTAAAGGTTTGGCAAGAGGTTAGAATTTGTTTACAATTTTTACTCAATCGAAGTGCGGCTGTGGGGCAAAACTAAAGGGATGTTATAGGATGCATGTTATGATCACGGAGCGCAAACTTTCATGTTTATCAACTATTAAATTATTATTGGAGTGTAACGAATTTGGATCAAGCTCAAATTGACGTAATTTATAAAGAATTAATTAATTATTCCACGTGAGGAGTTCTGCTTAGCCTCGATCATGCATAACACAGTGCATTGAAGGGGAAATTTAAAATTACTCATTCAAGATATCCGTGTCTCGGTATCTTCAATGTCTAATTGGCTTTATATACTGTCACTTTATAAGTCTGTCCTGTTCTTGACAGATCGGTTTCAATATTGCTATATCTGCGAGATGTATGCTTGCGTTCGTTCCTGGTTCCCGTTTCTCTTATTGATTTTTTCTTTCACGATGTTATGTTGACTGCTTTGAAATTTTCCTCTTTATTCATGTCGGTAAACTCTGCATCGTTACGCATTAATTATCCCGCTGTTTTGTCGCTACAGGGAACACTTGATATGCATCGCGCAGCGTACTTGTAGAGCAAGTCCCTTAGTTCCATCAATTTTGATCATGACGGCAGAAGCTGCTTCTCAAACACCATTAATATCTTGGTGCCCTCAATATTGTACTCGTAACGCAATAAGCACACATCTCCTGCCGAGTCCCTGCAAGTGCTCCATCTTGGCACCAGACGCTCATCCCGTCACGGGAGACTCAGGCCTGCGAGGCGATGCGACGGGTGCGAGGTAGCCCAGTCTGAAAATATTTTGAACTTTCGGAAGCTCTTTTTGTAAGCTTGAATATTAGCTTATTTTCGTTACCCAACTTGTATCGACGAATAGTAAGTGAGTTTATTCGTACACAAAGGGTTAAATTATCGATGATGGTAGCTTTTCTGGCATTTTAGAAAGTTCAATTTCGCATGGTTTACGATGGCTGTATGTGTTATAAAAATTTTAAGTCCAGTATTGATCTCAATTGAGTCTTTTCCGACGATCGTGATTCGTTGTAGCATGCAACTGCCCAATTACGGGTACCAAGCTGGTAACTATGTTCAGGGTACGTTGTATGGAATTTCAACAATGCAAAATTATCGCACCAGAAAAATGTACTCTCGATTTTAATTGATGAATATGAATTGGCTCATAAATATATAAATGCCTATGTAATAATAAACAAATGCAATGTTAATATACGATGGCATTTACTATTGAATCGATATTTTAGGTACCAAAAAATGACAGAGCATTCCCAGCTTGATCCAATCCGGCGTTGTTAAATCGCGATTTTCACAACAGTGATTGAGAACAATACTATAATTTATTCATTATGGAATATGAATAGCACTTATATTTGTGTTAAGGTTGACTTCTGAACTTAGAGAGTCATAACATTTAAATGTAAACAATTTTTTCTTTTAGACACAGTCGTTATTTTAAATGATTTTTGAACTCTTATATTACATACGTATGGTAACGATGTTTAACGATAGCCACAGACAACGTTAACTTAACATATATTCAAATTAATTAATAAAACCGCCCATCGAAGATCAGTCTATTCAAACCAGGGGCAGATGGCAAGTTCTGCTTGCGGTTTTATCTGAAGCTCCCGAGACCTTTAATGATCGTCATTTTACTGTTATTGTCATCAAACCGTTTCGAATAATTCAGTTCGGTATTCATCTTGCACAGGATCTCTTGTTTTTTTTTTTTTTTTTTTTTTTTTTTTTTTTTGAACGCATGTACTCTTTTTCTGTTCGCTTGTGGGCATCTGACATGGCATGGCGCGCAGCTTTGTGTGCTCAACACGCTGGTCAGAGTTTGCCAAGAAGAGGCAATTAATGAGCCTTTCTTTTGACGGTACACAACATCACACAAAATCTGTGGCCCTAATCTACGCTATCACTAATTCGACTGATGTGAGGAAGAAATTATTATAACTTTGCGGAAAAGTTATGGGTCGAATTTTGCCCGAATTGCTCCAATTAACACCATACTTATGAAAAAAATTGTTTATTTTCTGTACTATTTTGTATAGGCATTTTTATTATTTCCTACATATCAGTCATCATTAATAATAGACGGTTATTTGATATCTTTAATTACATTAGAGCAAAGCTATAGTGTACCAACCATCGTCAACCCTATTAAAAAATAATTAATTAACTACGAAATGTGCAAAGATAAACTTTAACACATTCATGGATCTTAGTCAACCTAACCTACATTTCCAGTTTTGTCGCGTGCGTTGTGGATCAACCAGACGGTTTCAAAAATTCTATCATAACTGGATTTGATTTTGAATCTTTCCGAGAACGAGACAGGGCCGTAAAGGGATGCATCCAATACGCGATAGAGGCTCCCTGGCCTGATGGATTTGCAGGTCCGGGCCCATAAACAACAACATCGTCCATGATGCGGAGTGAGCCCGCGGCGAACGCTGGCGTGCGGTCCACCGTGGACTTTTCGTACCATGATCTCCGCCTTGCGATCGGTTGGGTGATCTCACGCGCCGACGAACTGAAATTCAGATCACAAATTTTCCCAATTTTCTGTGTAATTCATCACAGGTGCGAATTTAGGAAAATTCACCATGATGACTTGTTCTCACCCTCCTTTAATTTTTCAATTGGAGTTCCTTCCCGTATACAGGCCTTTTATTCCTAATGTTTGAATTTAAGATCCTCCTTCTTCATTTAGCGGCCAAGATTTAATCATACTCGTAATTTTTTTATTTTTTATTTAGTCTCCGAAATTTTTTTATCAAGTAAGGTAACAAATGAAAGTTAAGCTAATTCACCATATCAAAAATTCTTTTACGATGCTCGAATTTGTCTTCCACCTTTACTGACCATAAGCTTATTTTTCGACAAGTTATATTTCTATTATGCTCGTCTACAAGTTTACACTCCGAGTTTATAGAGTTATGGATGTTAGAATGAAGTAAAAATAATAAACTCTGATAGCTTTGGTGATTCCACGTCGTAATAAAGTCTTGGTTAGGCACACCTGCTCATACGCGTACATATAAGCCTGCTAATAAGAAATTGTCAGCTTAAGGAGTCTTTTCGGTAATTTTTGAAAATCCATTTTTCAGATCATTGCCTTATCCTTGAAATTTTTTTCTAAATCTCTCAGTAATGGGTTACATTTAAATTAAGTAGGACTAAATTTGTAATTTTATGCGTATGTTTTAGAAAACTAATCTATTACTTTCCTAAGACTGGAAATTTCATGACCGGAATTAACTCTGACTAATGCGTTCATCTTCATGTATTGTATCTTTCTTAAGTTATAATGGGCTTTGAATTATATAGAATCCTGGCCTTTCTTAGTGCTAATCGATTAGCATAGACACTACCCATTTAGCACTCACACTCACACTACAGATAATCACACTGTTGTCGTCGGTTTAAACTTCATGCTTAGTTGCGATTATATCACTGTGGAATGATTATGGATCTTTGCACCAACACAATATATTTGCTTTTTAGTCAAATATATTTGCAGTGTAAACTGTTTAAATGACTTGAACTATTCTTCTATCCCCCAAAGTATCATTGTCAACGTGTTTACCAGTAAAATTAGGAGCGTTGATATTACAGAACAGTTATTGACTCTCACAAAGTTTGTTTGCAACCTAATTGTCTTGTTGAGAATAATGTAAAAATTTTTCATCATCGACAACACGAATCATCATCGTCCATGCAGAAATAACAACCGTATTAAGTATTTAATAGTATTTTACATAAAAAATATTCATGCCGATTGAATGCTTTGATTGAATTGAAAAACCATTACAGCATTTTTATTATTAAAATATTGAACTAAATGATACTTCCTTTCGTTAAGAATTTGAACACTCAGCACCTCATATTGTTAGATCAAAATATCCGCTCCATTCCTTAACGTTTAGGCTTCTGCGTAGGATAATTTTCCTTTGAAAATCTCATATTAAACGAAACTTTTACGTATTCTCGAGATTCATGACGAAGAAGATTCTGAACGCAAAGAAATTAAAAGTATTCTGAAGTATGTAGTCTTTGACTCAGTTGTCATCAGGCCGGAAATGAAATTAGTTAGAATTTCAATTGAATCGTCTTGCTGAGAAATGGACTTGACATTTTAAATTGCTTCAAGTTAAAAACTTTTTTTTTTTAGTTCAAATCTTTTGTGCTAGAGGTTGCAGTTAAGGCCTAGCAAAATTTGGTCCCTATCAGTTAATTCAATTAATTAAGTGGTTATTCAATCTTAATCTTCACGATTCCTGATTAACTATATAATAGTAAGTTTTTGTACCGATAAATATGTGAGCACAAAAGAAAATTTTACAAACCGTGGGAAAGAATGAACTGATATTGAATATAATATAAAGAGATAATTTTCAGCTCTAATTTGCGCAAAAAGTGAAGTTTCCTCAATATCTATGCTAGTTTTTTCGAGCTCCATTAAAAAAAACAATCTTTAATTCAATTGAAATAATCTAACAAATAATATTATGCCGCACGGTAATGCATTTCGATAAAATACGATGGATCGCCGTTTAGATTACGTAAACAAATAAATAAAATTCCACATTATTTTCGAGAGTGAAGGGAGTTGCTTTTCGGTAATTAGGATCGCTAATTGGTTCTGTGGCAGAAAGGCAGATTAATAAAGCTGTGGGAAAGAAAGCATAGAACCTGCCTACCCACGAACGAAACTCTATTCCAAACCAGGCTTTATGTCATCGCTTCGTTGCTTTGAAATCCTATAATGGAATAATCCTCAAATTGGATTACTCAAGGCTGGACGATTTAAATACCCATTTTGCTGGTGCATCTCTAACATATACTTAACTTGAACAGATGCTGCACTAATTAAATTAAATCCTGCAGATATTGAACATTTGTTATTAACGTTTAGATGGATATACATTCGTGAATACTTAGATAATTCTCGTTAATCTTGAGTGGCTAATGCGTTTCATTTATTTTGACTGAGTCTTTTATTTTTTAAATAAAGATGTTGAAAAAACATTTACGCCATTTACGGTTTTATCAGATATTAGAGAAAATTTTGATATTAGAACACATATTGATGTTGATATTAGAACACATTTTTCCCATTATTTAATTCAAAACTATATATTAGTGAGATTATTAGTAAATAAATTAGTAAACTTGTATTAGTACCAGGTTCTACTATACATGGTTAAGAAAATCGACCGCACTGGACCGAGCACGAGCGAAAGCAAGCATCCATTCAAGTTGTGAGCGTCACGGACGCCAGCGCCACAATATCCGCAAGTGCAGCATGGAGGCGGATGCTTCATGTAATGAATGCCTTATGAGCGCGCATTACCATACCTGCATCAATCATATGAACGTTTGCGGCCGGTGCGATGCACAGCGACTCACGATTACGCCGATTGCTCTTCTCTTCGTGGAAATTTACAAGAAAACGAAAGTGAAACTTTGATTTACGTTTTACATCGTTGCAGGCAAACTCAATTGTTCAAAATGATCGCCGTTTCGCAGGAAACATTCACATTGGAACAACGAAATTTATGAACGCATTTAATCAGCCGCTTGAATTAGTAATCACGAACTTAACTTGGTGATTAATGTACCTATACCTTTGAAGGGTTAATTTACGTACCATAAACAAGGCCCATTGGAAAGAAAACGTTTCGAGCAAATGGGATTTACTGCTTGCTAATCCCGTCTATAATTGCTGTGCAAACTCGGAGCACATTCTTTAGAGACGTGATGAAGTAACAACGATTCGAGAATTTCTGGAATACGACTGATCTAAAAAAACATGGTTCTGTATCATTTCGGAAATGAGACAACTGTCATTTCTAAATAATTGAGTGCCGTTGGTTAGCGACTTTTACAAATTTATGCATGTTGTGTCAGACACACACGGACGCGATCTCGTTTCTTTAATAATTTTCCTTCCAAAAATCCAAGTTCAAAGCTTCAGCATTTTATTCCTTTAATTTTAACAACTGCTCTGCCTGAAATGCCACTGTTCCAAACTACAGATGTTCTAATTCTATATTTAAAATTGCTTTCTAGACTGCAATGGGCCAGGTTAGAATTTTTCGATTCAACGAGCATTTTTTCCCAAACCATAATTTCCCGTATAATTTCTATTAAAAGCTTGTTGTTGCCAGTGACAGCATTCCAATGCAGGTATGAACAGAAAAATATAAGAAGATGTTTGGAGTACGAGCGGCCCTACGACAGTTCGCTAAACTTTTAACAAAAACTTTGTTGCAACAGCCGCCGCAAGGGTTTTGATTTTTTCCTATTCCCAGGACCAAGGAAGTCCCTGATGATTTTTTCTCTTGATAATCATGGGCACTTTCTTTTGTGAAGTTCCCGTCGGGCCTCTGATAAATTGGGAGCACAAAAACTCGAAGACGCGACTACTGCAATCGCGAGATTATATTTGCGTTCGCGTAGAAATAAAGTCTCTTGTACGTCCACGGAGCTGCCCGGAGAAAGTACGATAGGGATTAAATATCAGTTCGTACCCCGTAGAATGAACTTCATATTTTATGTATTTTCATAAATATACTAAAAAAATCGACACAATGAAAAAGTTTCATAACTATAATCATTTTGATAGTTTCAGATTACATGGAAAGTTGGAAACCGATAAAATATTAATTTGTTCATATGTCCTTTATTATAGTTATTGGCATTTATGAATTACATTCTTCAATTTTTTGCCAACAATAAATGGTGCCGCGAGTATATTTGCTTTAAATACATTAAAAAATTGAAGCTCCTGCTCCCACCCAGAGTAATCGATCAATTTGTCCCTTTGTATGAATTATCATTTTAAATAAAATTTCTCCGATACTTGTTACCTGAAAGGAATAGAATCTTAATTAATCGTAATGAATATCAGACCCTGCAAAGTTTCCAGCCCAGGGGTCTATGCTGGCTCACGTTAGCGTCATCCCAATGCGCCGGGTTTGATTGCCCGGAAGGAATTGTAATCAGGGAAAAAATCTGCGACTGTAAAACATCTTCCTGAGAATCAGAAAAATGCACCAAAAAATTCCCGTCTTTCCTAATGCTTGATTGGATCATTCCCTCGAAATCGGATCGAAGTTACCAAGAAGGTTACAATTCCTGTTAGCGTTTAGTTGCTTTTTCGGTGGGAAACTTCTCTTAAAATTTAGATGGATTCAATCGCAACAAGTTTACTTCAATGTAAGAACAGAGTTGAACGAATTTCCTATTAAAAGTTGAGCTGAGATGAGCATTTTTTCAGTTAAACTTTTTAGTGAATCTTATAATATTATTCTTGAACGTCCGGATGATAGGTACTCATTAATTGTTTACGGATTTTGAGGGCACATTTTGGGTGGCTTCATAGGCTATTAAAACCATTTGGCATACAGTAGGACATAATTTCGAATAGTGATACACATTATTTAAAGAACATTAATTGTATGATCATATCATTTAGATTTGAAATCATCCCTGAATGAATGAAGCTGAGCTGTTGTTGAGAGAATTTCTTCAACTCATTTGTTGAATGAGTTGTTTAATGAGTTGAACACAATCTGTCAACAACAGTTCAGCTTTATTCGTGATATTTGATTACTAGCCAGTCTACTTTTATAATTATGTCATTCAAGGAGAAAGAAAAATATGTTTAAATTTATTCGATTTGTTGTTTCTAATTACGGTGAGAAGTAATATTAAATAACTCTTAGCAATTAATTTTGATTTTGAAAACCGCAGATATTAAAAACGAAGCTCAATATAGTTTATTAATAGTAGTTAGCATCGGGGTAATTCAACCCGTTTGGCCGTTGACGAATTTTCCCCTATCAAGTAATATTTCAACGAAAAATAAATTATTGATAGAGTCCGAAAAAACACTCTACTTGACAATCAAAGAATAATTAAATTATTTTAAATCAAGTTCCCTTCTTCTTAAAATAAATAAAAAAATAAAAAATATCCTTAAAATAGAGAAATTTAAACCTTATCCTATCCCTTTGAACTCTTCTGCCGTCAAGCTAATTATGAGATAATCCTGAAGCTTTCCTCAGCTACTTATATCCGCTTAGTGCTGAAAGTTTTTGGTGTTAATCTGTCAAAGAAAGTGTGTCAATCAGGCGCTGTTTACAGAGCTGAGCCCAGCAAGCCTCCTCAAGGCGCTAACAAGATCAACATGAGCCAAAGAACGTGCGAGCTTCTAGCTTCTGAAGGCTGCTTCATATTTACCTTCCTGAGAAAACATGTCAGCATTTCCTGGGTCTGTGCACTGAATTGATCGTGATCCAGTACATAAGCTTGCTTATGTCTAATGTCTTCATATATATTTTGGTGCTGTCTATACAAAGCTGCTATAAGATCTCAAAATTATAATCATTATACAGGGTGTTTCAGAATTAAGTAACCCTTTTAATTTGTTAATAAATAAAAAACTAAGAACGTTATGAAGTTGAAACTTGTTTTATTTAAAAGAAGAACATTTTCATGGTAATATTGTATCATAGTTACGTCATTATCCTGTATAGCTTGCTTAAATAAAACAAGTTTCAACTTCATAACGTTCTTAGTTTTTTATTTATTAACAAATTAAAAGGGTTACTTAATTCTGAAACACCCTGTAGTAATTATTTAATGACTGAAATTTATATATTTTTTCCAAGAACTGTTTCAGAGAAAATTTAATTCTTGAGTAAGCAATACATGCTTCTCATAAGAGTTTAAATTTTAGCATATTCTTCAAATTTTCTTCTATAAGATAAACATAACATCGAGAAAGTTTATTGCGTTCCTGCAGTTTTCAGTGCATTAATCAACAGCAATTCCAACAGCAATTGTCAGCTCATATCTTTGATACATGCAACACTGGGATGATTATTGAAGCTGATATTGATCAATATATTTCTTCTGCATTTGATGCTTTACCCAAGTCCTTGTGACTTAATTAACATTACCTTGACTTCAAACCTGCTAATGTTCTTGATGAAATATATTTGTTTTTAAACCAGCTGAATTACATGAAAGATTTAATCCTCATCCTTAATCAAAGCGTAGAACTCACTGCCTTTCTCAACGTGCTCATCAATATTATTTACAGTTTGGGGCGTTGGGCTTTCATTTTAGATTGAGAAGTGCGATCGAGGGTCAGAGAAATATTTTTCCGTTTACGCAGAAACTCCACGGATGACGTTCGCCTCAATTATCTGAGGAGCGACCATTACCATACAAACAGCTACACGGACCGACACAGAGGTTTTTGCCTCTAAAGCCGCTGAGCCTGGCGCTATGATGGAATTTCAAAGCAGATGCTGCCGATAAATGAACAGTTTGTCACTGAAGAATTGATGATTTTTTCTAATCTTAGGACAAATTATTCCTTTCATTGACTGTGCTAAAAGGAAATGTTAATTAATACGATATTGGTTTTATGCTGAATATGCAGTTGATTAATAATCATACTAGTTTCTCGTATACGTTTTTCATGTCCCGTCTCGAGTTTATTAGTTACGTACAAACTATCCACGACGTGGGCTGCGATGCATGAGGTGGATTATAATATTCATTGGAGGACTCAATGGTAATTTTCAGATGAATTTACGAGTGAGGGAACCGCTGCTCAGCAGCATTTCCATTTTCGTCTCAGTTACGTTAGAAAAACCCAAACCATTTATATTTCGTTTATTAAAATAAACGCTGTCATTGAGCATCGGGGGATGTAATTTAATTCTTAGATGGAAAGAAGTCATACAAGGGGACTTTGTAAGATAAAAACGTGATCCTCATATTGTCAATTCATTATTTTTTGATTTATTTCGCGCTAACGACCAATATCAGGCGATGATTTGCGTTCACGTTCCGAATTGTTCTGGCTAATTTCAATTAGCGTTGATTAGAATTTCAATCATAATTATTTCTAGCAATCATAACACTGACAAACATCTTGATTGGGATTATTGGTTCGCAACTCAAAAACTTGGGCTCCCTCGTAATGGGTCGAAGATGTGTGGGGGGAAACAGGTTTTAATCCACACGAAAAAATCCACCATCGCATTAGTACACGAAAACAAACGGACGCCCTTCCATAATGTGTAAAACTGATCATAAAATTCAGTAATTTAAATCAGACTTCAAATTCACTACTGAAATTTTTTCTTGTGTTTTAATGTTTGTATTGAATTTGAAATGATTTTTTTAATTGGTGCAGATGAGAGATCTTTGGAGACCCGTAATTCTTACCGTAATTTTCGGACAAATTTTCCATACTCCGCGTACTGTAAAATAAGTAGTAGCCGTTATGTTTCGGTTGGTTGATCCAAATTACCAAGAATTTAATTAGCTCAGAAACCCAAGTGTTGCAAATAAATTCTCTTTTACCGAGCTTGGTACATCACTAATTCTCATCAATTCTCGCGCTACAATAAGAACCAAAAAATAAGTGCACACATTTCTGCGATATATCGCATCTCCTGCGGCCAAGAAGCCGTTTCTATTCCATGTACCTCGATGCCCAGACCCAATCAGGGTTCTTTATTATTGTTGTTTCTTCGCGTCCGAATTTAGATTTTTCGCTGAGGCTTGGCTCTTGATTAGAGCTCACGGATGCTCCCAAGAGAGGGTGTCGTTCATCAATGTTTTGTACTTGACTGACTGAACCAACAGATGCGCTTCTCCAGTGTTTCCAAGTCTGAATGTTTCACCTCCCCTGGTCTAGGTTGTGTGCAGACTTGGCTGTCTCTGACAAAGCTCTATTTGCACGACACACAGAGCTCTCTCTCTATTGTATACATTGCTCACTCTCTCACACATACGCAACACACACTCATGGCAAACCTTCAGATACCAAGGGAGAACTTTTAAGCAATGGTTTGTCTTAAGCTCAAAGAAATATCGAAGAGCCCCACAATCTGCCAGATATATATTACCAGTTTTAGAGGAGTCTAGAAACGGGTGGTGTTTCTGAGGAGTGTTTTGTGCTATTGTTCTGTTAAATCAGCAGTCTTGGAATTTTCGTGTCCTTCATAGAAGCAGATATTCCTACCTTTTCTGACGATCTCTCAGAGTCGGTTTACCCATATAAGTTATTTCTACATTATTAATACTCGTAATTATCGAGGCGTGATAAAGCTATGCCAAAAATTCGTTTGCGATTCCAATTATATGTTTAAAAAGTACTTCTGTAAGATTTTCAGCAATAGATACGTATACGTTGAGGTAACCCGTCATCAAAACTATGAAGCTGTAGATCGTCTTGCAACCTCAAGTCTACAAAGTCGGAGTAAAGTCGTGAATTTGAACCACAGCGAAAGGTGTCTGATCCTCGGTAAAAAGCATCAATTTAAAAGTTACGCCCAGCATCCTTTGATACAACATCTCTTGTTCTATGGAGGCCACATTGAATTGTAGTCTTTTTGAACATGAATTTAATATACACGTTTTTGTGAAACTGATTTGTGTAATGAATTATCTTACGCCAAAATTACCTTCGGGCGGAAGGAAAAAACATTCCTACATGAACATATACTCTGAATATATACTGATTTTCGATTTGCCAGTTCAAACTAAAAATATTGTTCGATATATCGAAAAAACTAATAAGAAAATTGTGAATAAAACAAATTCTCTGGTCTTCAATGAAACCTGTTTGAAAGAATATATACTCTTTCATGTTTGTTGCATCATCTTAGTCAGTTAGTAAATTTCCTTTACCATCTTTTCGGTACATTGTCAATCAATTTTATTCCATGTTTGGCAAAATTGATGATATACATTGCATTAAATCCGGATATTATCTAAGAGTTGATTTTTATGAATGTTACAGTCAACTTTGGTTCAGCCTGAGAATTGATGTAATGTGAACAATTAATTTATGTAATGTAGATCGAGTTTTTTCTTTGCTCAGTTGCGCCTTCGTATGCAAGCAACCGAATCGTTTACGATAGGTCAAAATATGGTGCTCTGGAATTAATGTTACATAAAAGCTTGGAATATTTCAGAGTACTGCACATATGAAAGTATGTCAAAATATAGTACTCTGGAATTAATGTTATATAAAAGCTTGGAATATTTCAGAGTATTGTACCTACGAAACAATAATGGTACATATGACATAAGTCGTTTAGCCTGAAAGCGTAGGTATGTTGGGCGGAGGGCGTTGACAGGCTGGCAGCAACAAGCGCGCAATTGCTTCATGCGTCGCCACTGCTGCCGCTGTCAACATGTGTGATGCCCAAGTGGGGCCCTTGTATTTTGGGCCTCTCAGGGCCCTTGTTTCTGGGCCTCCCAGGGCCATTGTATTCTGGGCCTCTCAGGGCCATTGTATTCTGGGCCTCCCAGGGCCATTGTATTCTGGGCCTCTCAGAGCCCTTGTATTCTGGGCCTCTCAGGTCCCTTGTATTCTGGGCCTCTCAGGGCCATTGTATTCTGGGCCTCTCAGGGCCATTGTATTCTGGGCCACTCAGGGCCATTGTATTCTGGGCCACTCAGGGCCCTTGTATTCTGGGCCTCTCAGGGCCCTTGTATTCTGGGCCTCTCAGGGCCCTTGTATTCCGGGCTTCCCATGGCCCTTTTATTCTGGGCCTCGCAGGGCCCTTGTATTCTGGCCTCGCAGGGCCATTTTATTTTTGGCCTTCTTAGGACCGTCCTCGGTACTATGATGCTTATTTGGCGGCCCCGTATATAGAGCACATATTGAATATTGTGTTTTAAGGCTAATTTTTTTAGAAAAGTAGTAATCGCTGCTGTAGATCCTGAGATTTTAATAGTAGAAGCACATTCTTTGTTAGTTCTGAGATTATCATGAGTTTTTATTAGGGTTGAGTAGTTCTAATATAATTCATAATTTGTAGGAATTAATTTTACGCTGGAATCTCTGTGTTATGTTATGAATTTTGCAGAAATATTACGCAATTCGCTAATGAGAACGACTGCTTCTATATCCGTCCAATCAGTCAGCCAGATTTACTTGTTTTATTTTTTATTGGGACTTGATTTCAAATTACTGCGCGTACAGCTATCACGCGTAAAGCCATCGCGCGTACAGCCCTCACGCGCACAGCCATCGTGCGTACAGCCATCGTGCGTACAGCCATCGCGCGTACAGCCATCGTGAGTACAGCCATCGCGCGTACAGCTATCACGCGTAAAGCCATCGCGCGTACAGCCATCACGCGTACAGCCATCGTGCGTACAGCCATCGCTCGTACAGCCATCTTGCGCACAGCCATCGTGCGTACAGCCATCGCGCCTACAGCCATCGTGCGTACAGCCATCGCTCGTACAGCCATCGCGCGTACAGCCATCGCGCGTACAGCCATCGTGCGTACAGCCATCGCGCGTACAGCCATCGTGCGTACAGCCATCGTGCGTACAGCCATCGCGCATAAAGCCAGTTCCCGGCTCGATAAGACAGCATGCAGCCAAAGGTCTCCAGGCTATCCCTGTTGTTGTATATTTGCTCGGTTGGGCCGTTCGGTCCGCCGGTTCTCAGCAGTGTTTGCACGCCGCTTTGGCCTCCGGAGGTACAAGTCACGTTTAAAAGCTTTCGAGTGTTACTTCAATGCCCTACTCAAGATCTTCAGAGAGACGAGGGTATTGCATCACACATCATGTGTTAGTAGTCGTATCAGCTATGCATTCTGGTTCTGAATATATTTCAAGAATTAGGCTCTGCACAACGAAAATATTGATTGATGTAAGATGACTTGCACATCATTTGTAATCAACTTTAAACATTCGGTCACTAATCTCTAGGCGTAGAATTCAAACACTTAGATAAATATTATAAAGAACTTCTACGAGTTATAATTTTTTCACCAGAAATAGTGAACAAATTTTCCTGTAGAGTAATTGTGTGCCAGTTGGAAATGGTGAAACGTTAAATCTTGATAAATGCATAAATTTGTGAAAGAAACTCAATTCGCTTAAATTTTTAATTTATTAGTGAATTGTTGAGTCTTCTAAGTTTTGACGAGGAGAACAAGCTGTTTAGCTCTCTCCTTGTTGTAAATTCTGTGGTGAAAGGTTCTCGCCAGAAGTTGCTATAGCAACCTCGCGCTGTTTGGTGATAGCTTTCCCATACGATGAGGAGGGGAAACTAGTCAAGACTGCAGGGAAAGCCCGAGGCGTAGGCCTTCATTTAGTCCAGCAATTGGTTTGGGTAGCAAATAGAATGTGTGTTCTTGACAGCACAAATCGGAACGTGATTGCTCTTCTGATTTGTTCCCGCCATATTTAGTTTAAGCGCCGTATTATGTTGCGTTCCCTCGTCGGGATGAGAATTAATATTGTTCACGTCTTAATCACTCATCATGCGATAACAGTGCTCGTATGTATGCAGGACATTCAAGTCAATTCTCAACACTCTGGTTGACAATCTCTTTTAATGATTTTTGTGAGCTTCATGGCTTTCGTAGAAGAGAAGTAGTGAATTTTAAGACTCAGTTTCGGTTTTCAATTAAGTTTTTGAATATTCAAAAATGTAAACTGTAAACTCCAAGTTCATTTAGCTAAAATGTCATATTGAGAAAAATAAAGTGAATATCTTAATTTATCTTAACATAAACTGAGGCACCTAACTCAAATTGTTTATTAAATGCTCGAATTACCTAATTTTTATAAGTGTTGCAGAGGAGGTGAAAAATTCTGCATAGCTAGTGATCATAAGTGACTCGATGACTTCGCACTTATATTACTTGCCGGAAAGATGGGTCAAATGTATATTCTTCATTGCTATGACATGATATTGCTTCATATCTTAATTGCTTCATCGCTATGATAAGACAATGATGGTCAATTTAAGAGTGCTGCCTGTTTTTTTTTATTGCGATCATAAAGATAATTTTAAAATAATTCGAGCTAAGATGAAGACTGCGCTGCTTTTCACCAAATCCTTAAAAATTCATGCAATTCAACGCGTTCAAAGTATGCTGTGTTTCATATGTCGTCAAGCGCTCATAAAATTGTCTTTTGCTTCTACTTTAATTTTGACTTTCGGCGTCGGTTATTAATTGTCAGTTTGCGTTCGGCACGCGTAAACGAATTAAGAAAGTCAAAATGTTCATTCCAAGTTTGTATAGGAATTTTAGTCAGAAAAATTATTTCAAATCGCATGTTCATAGAATCGTCTAAAATTATTGTTTTCATTAATCCACGGAAATTGCAAATGATTCAAGAATCTAAAAGCAAGTAAAATGCAAATTGAAATCTTGCCAATTACTTTAGTCTTAAGTTCTTGGCGCTTATAAATTTCACAGTCATTGCCTCAATTATTTCTTCTTGAATACAAGCACCACACGATAGTTCTTATTTCTCTATTCCATTACTGAATACTTGACTATAATTGTACATCTTAAATATACTATAATATCTCCATTAAGATCATGAAATATGCTTGCCAATCGCGCTTGTGGAACTTGAACTGATATCGATCCTCTTCCAGTCCCACGACCAGCGTTATGAAATAAAGCTTTTGAGAATCATGTCAGCAGTGACATCGCGTGGCATGTGCGAAGCAGATGCTGTGATTGCGTCCAGATTGCCATGATCTTTGATGGCAACGCTGCACGTAATCTTCGTTCGATGAACCATAATGTTCCATTTAAATCTTCATGTGCTCACACTCCTTTAATTCTGGTCTGATCATCGATGATGTTTACTTTGAATGCACTCTTTTTGTGCGCGCACTTATTCATAGTTTGTCTGATCGACGATTTGATTTCCCTACTTGAATCTACATTTAAAAAGAGAAGAAGTAATTTTTCTTTATTCAGTCGATCCTCCCCTGATTTAAGATGGTGTTTTTACATACACACAATTAATACATGTCTCGTCTACATAGCTGTACACACCATTGCATGTCTCGCCAGCAGCTGTGCATACCATTACTGTCTCACCAGAAGCTGTATACAGTATGTCCCCACCATAACATGTATCACTAGAATGGTTCTTTTTAAAAATTGGGTACTCTTTCTTTTTTAATTCAAAAGGAGGGAATAAAAACGCCGAGCTAACCTAAATAATGCATCACTGTTGATGGTTCATAAGATATTTCCGTCACTAATGATCTCCAAGTAGTTAAGGAAAATATTGAACTTCAAATACCATTAAGTTTAAAATCAGGTCTAGCCACCAGAAAAACTTCCACATTTACTAACGGATCTTTCTGAAACTTCACACATATATGTAAAACCGAAAAAAATACATTTTGTTCCTATGATTTTTTTGGAAAAATTGACAGAAAACGTGAAATTCATAGAAAACGGACAAAAAGGTGGGTACTTTAAAAATCTATCTCCTCCAAGAGTTTTGAAGCTACAGCGATGAGACATATGTACCATTCGATTCGTAGAGACCATACCAATCGAGTAACGAAGTCCGATTTTGATTTTCGCTTTAGTGTTTTTACACGCATTTTTCCGCACTGAGCTGTTCCTCAAGCAGGCACTGTATTTAAAGTGCTATGAACCGAATTAACTCCTATCTAATTTGTTAAAGAACTCCCCCATCCTCCCCCCTTTCATGATCTGTCCTGAACGCATAAATCAACGTACAGAGATGGTAATGGTACCGTTGGATAGGGCGGAATGTAAGCTTTAAGATGAGTATGAAACCTAAAAATGCCAAATTTACGAATTGTAGGCTGCTTCGTAGTTTTAGGTAAAATCGCGATTATGCCGCAAAGTTAAAATCAATTGGTTAAGGAACGACAAACATCTGCATGTAAAATTATTCTAAATAATTCACACGTACTAGAATAAGTTTAAAATACAGAATTCATCCTGGAACTCATAAAATTCAAAATACAGTCGGGCAAGTTTGCGCGAACCTAATTTAAGTTCGGGAATAAAATTGGTTCGCGCGTCTTCTAATAGAATTGCTTGGTAGCCGCCTTTCATGAAATGATTAAATTTGGCTAAATTTTTTCCAGCGATCAGGCCTCGCCTGAAGACAAGAGCTGACGAACGGACTGATGCGGAGGAAAACTTGTCTGCATCTGTCATCGTACATTAAAATTTCTCGTAGAGTGAATCCAATTTATGAATGCGATCATTCCGGTCGTTAGGCCCCGGACGGTTCCATATGACGGCAATGACAGCGACAGACGCGCGACACAACCGAGTGCTTTCATGAGGCTCGGTAATTGCATCGAGTTTTGATTTCTTTTACGTAGTGAAAAAAAGGCATCATACGAGCTAAATTAGCCAATCAAGTATCTGTCGGATCCATGCATGCTGTGGTTGAATATAAATTTGCATTGTCCGGCAAGAAAGGATTTGTTTGGGAATTTAGTAATTAACTATTTATCAACCACTATAATAGATTAACACAACCTATTTCAGGTGATCTTGAAAATGGCTTCAGATATAAATTTGAGACGGATAATTCGAAGAGATTTCTGTTATATGGCGTACAAAAAAATCTCATGTTCAGGCCAAAACTTCAACTAAACCAAAGACGACATTACAAGCTCGACGTTTGATTACTAAAAACAAAGAAAAATCTATGATTTGATAGAAATATACAACATACACTTGCAAAATAATTAATATCGTTTGACTTTATGTCACACTGTTAGGGATTGGACAGAGATATATATTGGCATTTACACCATCCACTTCCATTTTTATCGAAACCTTGTTTCTATAAAAAACTAGATAAAAAATTTCCCTCACTCAGGTATAAGGTATAAGAGAATAATACTCAAAACGTATTACTCAAAAAGTGGTGATGACGGTGGCGGCGACACATCGTGGCCTAGGACTGCTACGTTCGAAACACATACTAAGGATACAAAGGCAAACAATGTACGATGCTGGCACCATGGTTGTACGATGTACGATGCTGGCATTATTTCAATCATGGCTGGCACAACCTTGACGTGGTTGGAGGAATCATGGCGAGAATGTAATGGTCAAATACTGCATTGAAAGATACTAAATGGTAGACTTTCTTCACAATTTTCCTGTGGTTAATTCAATATAAATTAATACATAAGTAGCCATGTGGGCTGTCAATTAAGCAAATTAAGATAATAACAAACTATATCGTCAATTTTGTACTGTTGCCGAAAAATTGGGTAAAACAATCTGCGACTAAATTTAAATTGCAATTGATGTATGTAGTTATATGAAAAATTCTGTGTCTTTAAGATCCTTATTCAATAAATTCCATAGAATCAATGAGAAATCCTCATCACCAAACATCCAAAGAGCCAACGATGCCCGATTTTAATCACCCGAGTCCGCCTGGTTGACACGTTGCGTCATTTCTTGGAACAGTCATTTAATTTTGTACGGATTTAGGCTTGGATTAAACGATGCCTGTCAGAGAGACCGGCGAAACGCCTCAATGTTGTATGCTTGACTGACATCCCTTTAAATCCTTCACATGGCATTGTCCATAGCGACTGATGGTCTTCGGTAAAACTATGTGACCATTTCAATATAGATTAGATTCAAGACTATCCTGTTTAAAGACCACAAATGTCCGTGTATATATACGAATTGACACACATTCAATTTCATTTGCAATCACAGCACAAGATTCCCAACGTGGGCTGGACAATCCGAGGCAAAGCAAATCTGTTCAAATTCCATTCAGCGGCGATGTGGAAATCTAAATGAATTTAAAGTGGGAGTTTAGGCTGGACAAACGAGAGGCATTGCTTTGACCAATGCATTGACATGATGGGTCATCATACTGGGAGCTGGTGAGTGGGCCCCTCTCATGAAGAGAGGGTGAAAACCATGGGCCTTCAGACGGACGGGAGGGTGAGAGGGCCTTCATATGGAGGGGACAGTGAGTAGGGCCTTCACGTGCAGGGGAGAGTAAGTGGGGCCTTCACATGGAGGAGACAGTGAGTGGGGTCTCCACATGGGGCCTTTACATGGAGGGGAGTGAGACCAGTGAGTGGGGCCTTCACATATGGAGGAGACAGTGAGTGGGGTCTTCACATGGAGGAGACAGTGAGTGGGGCCTTCACATGCAGGGGAGAGTGAGCGAGGACTTCACATTGAGGAGAAGGTGAGCAGGACCTTCACATAGAGGGAAGGCTGAGAAGGACCTTATCATGGAGGGCAAGGTTAGATGGACCTTCACATGGAGTGGAGGCTTCGAGACGCCTTCACATGGAGGGGAAGGTGAGCGGTCTTTATTTGGAGGGGGGAGTGAACGGGGCCTTCACACAGAGAGGCATGTGAGTGGGATCTTTACTAGGAGTGGAGGTTAAACGAGGACTTCACATGGTGGAGAGGGCGTATTATGCTCGAATGACTCTTCTCCACATCCGCTTAAACTAATATCCATACGAGTATCGACCACGTTCCTTCAACATATTTTCATTGAAGTATATAGCATTCGGTTTATCTACATAATAGATAAGCCAGAAAAGTTGCTGAGGAAGTAAACTTCGTAAAATAGCAGGAGCTTATCGACAACCAAAGGAGACCAAAATTTTGCCAGTTCTTGGTAAGCTCCTATCCGCGTTTTCGGATTACTTAAGTCCATGATCACTGTCGGGATTTCCGAAATTGTGTGAATCCTTGACAAATGCCTTACAGGGTATAGCCTCACACTGAAGTAAAGGTAACGTGGCCTCGTTTGGAAATAATGATAAATTCAGTTATAAATAACTCATGTCTTAATCGATTGCCTAAGTCTGAACCTATTACACTACTTCTTATTTATTATATGTTTTAATGGAAAAGTTGATAGCGACGTAGAGACCTGAATTTATCCTGAAATCACTATAAGCCTCTGAAGAATGAAAGTATTGTAAATTGTTGATGGAAGCTATCTCATCTGTGTTGAAAATTGTATAAGTAATTGTAAAATTATACGAGTACACTTGTAATTCACAGGCATACATCTCATTTAAAAAAACAGACACCTAGCAATTTCCATTAAACAAAATTCTCTACTTGGAGACAGTATCTGAATAAGCACTTTATTTTAAATTTGGGGGGGGGGGATTTGAAAAAAAATCGGGGAAATTCTACTCGGCGTTCATCAATTTCCGCAGCTGTTGCTAAAACTTTAGATGGACTACTCAAAGACCATGCATATACATTTAATTCGATATTTATCGATTCACCTGATGTATTGAATAAGGCTAAGCAAAATAATTTTTCAGTGTCCTGTTTTTATTCTGTTTTTCAGTGCCACAATAAGATTATCTGCCTTTCCAAGGAAGTCGCTTGCAGTTGCAGTGAGAGCAAACGTATTTTTTTTAATTGACTCAGTTATTAATCTGCTTGATTATCCAACGGCGAGCGTTTGTTTTTCTAGCTGAAGTGCTGGTAACAATATATTATGTAAGTCTTCTGATGCAGCGGTTAGAGCCAAAAAAAACACAGAGTAATATTTACACGAATAATTATTAATTATTAATTATTAATAATATTAACCTCCAATATTGAAGACAAGACTTGCAAGTCACACCTCGTCAGCTTCTCTGGATACTACAGTGCTCTCGCGGGATTCATTCGGGCATTTGACAGAACCAATCTTCATGGTCTTCAAAAGCATGCTCTGGTCTTCAATCAAACTTGCATAAAAGAGAAGCTTTTGCCGAACTACACCAATATATATATATATATATATATAAGATAAAAAACGTTTCAAACAGATATTCGTCAGAAAAAAACCTATGCTTTGAGTTGTAAGTTGGCAAAGATTTTTATTCCAACCATAAATACTCGAGGGGGAATCCCTGCATGGAGTCAGTGACTGCTAGTCGAGGGTTGAAGAATACATGTTACTTCCTGATCTGCCCCAAAGATGCGAGAGAAAAACAACGAAGTCCTTGCGTCTTGTTCAGACGCAAGTGAATAAACAGTGAATAGCTTCGAGGTACTCGGGTGACAGGTTTGAAGGGGGGTAATCACTACCTTTCCCCCGCTATCATATGACTCTTGGCAGTATACAAAATATTGCAACGATTTAATCCTACAGAGTTAAAGTACACTTGTACGTTCACAATCCGAAAAGATGGACATAAAATCATAACATTATTAGATAACTTATATCACCACGAAATTCGTCCCATTATGCAACCCGCTTGCACGGTTGAAACGCACATAACGGTGAGCGTCTCTAGTCGAGCTCCGGTAGCCAGGACACCTCACTGGATAGGAGCTTTTGGAGGTTAAATGAATAGACTCTTCCATCGCCAGAAAATCAACACGTAAACAAAGATCTTTAGATTGTTCTGGGTATCATAAGGAGAATATTAATTTTATTGGAATTCTGCAACTTCCGTAGTCAGGGGAGGCCTGGGTGTGACCTTATTTCATTGGGATAAGTGTAAGCTAATCGCATTATATCGGTAGGGCAATTATCTAATAAGCTGCTTACTGACACTTTAAGTGAAGTCTGATATTTTTAATGAGCTAATATTTTGACCGTCAGCCATAGGTATCTATATGGTTCGAGTATTTTGTTTCAGCATTCAAGAAGCACTGGAATGTGGATACAATATATAGTACTTCTCAGCATCAACTTCAGAATTCAAATAAACTGACCCTGCTATAAATATAAATGCGTCAGTTAGAAACTCATCTTTACTATACAGTATACAGATGAATTATTAATCTCCCGTTGCTCTCTGTGCTGATCTGATGCGTACGAATAATCCAATATCATCTTTCATCGTTGTTCTCGTGAGTAAAGTTAGTATACATTCCAGCTTTATTCTCAAGACCTTGGTGTCGGTAAGGTGCCAGAGAACCACTGGATTGGTTAAATTAACCTGCAATCTTTCAGTGCAGGGATCTCCGCCTCAGGAGAGCGGATGAAGATCCTCTGTCGGGTGATCCGTTGAGCAGGATCTGTCGGGGCTGCTGGGCTGCTAAGCAGCTGATCCTGCTGGGCTCATTGGGGAGCCGCCGAGCAAGATCTTCTCCAGCGATAAGAATAGAAACGAAAAATTTCTTCGGGCGGAGGACGCGATAGGAAAAATGGCTAGGAGGTGTAATAGTTGCCCACAATAAATGGCTGGGAGTTGTGGGTAAGTACGAGTGAGGAAAGGGGGCAAATGCATGAAAAAAATATCTACCGGCGGTTAAAAGATCCGGGTACAATTTTTGGTTTCATCTTACATAAATTGTAATACAAACCATTCCCGGAATCTAATTATAATGACAAATGAGATTAGAATGCGTGTAAAGTTTAAAACTATATTATTTTGTACTCTAGTTGTTTCTCGATTTCTCCTCAACATTTTGTCATTTATTCCTTTATGCGTCCTCAAATCATTACATCAGCGGTGTAATTTTAATTGTTTAACTTAATTAATTTTGCAATCAAATTCGAAGCGAAAGATGGTGACTAAATACTTCGATAAATGCTTCTTGTTACAATAGAGATTAAGAATTGGAATATATAACAAACACGGTTACAAAGTAGCGTTCAACGGCAGCAGACTTCAGACGAGGCAAGTTTCGTTGCCAGGAAGCCATGGCAGTTTTTTAACGATCCTACGAATTTCCTCATGAGACATGAGGCTCAGAGTCTGATCCTGTTTTGAACGTCGAAAGCCATATTGGCGATCATTAGAATCTGTTTACCCGCCGATCACTGGAAAACAGATTAAAGCGAATTTTGTAAGCAACAGGAACGGATGCTTCTTGTTGATGAGATTGCGACCGATTGATTGAGGAATACAAAAGGATTTTAATTTTTGGTCAATTTTGATGTTATGTTGAATTTCTAACTAAGATGTTTGAGCATTTGGAAATGCATTCGCTGCACTTAATGTGCTAAACTTTCGATTCTCTGTTGAATCCAATGTTTTTCGTCGCTGAATTAATTGCGCTTAATTTTATAGTCACTCAACAGACTTGCGTAAAACGAGCCCAAAATAAATGAATTTAGAATCATAATAGTTATCTAATACAACCTCATTTTATGCGTTAATTTTCAATACCGACTAAATTAGAATCTTCGTAACTTTTAGGTTTAATTTTATCTCGAATATAATCGGATTTTCCATTTGGTCTCGCCTCGAGATTTCTTGGCTTCAAGTTATGAGGTGTGGGATTCCTCGCAGGCATCTCAACCGTACATCCATCGCTGTCTGCAGTCCACAAAGCCATGAATATTTTGTAGAAAGTTTTAGAAGTCGGACTCACTATGCATGTTCAGGGACTTGCTAGAGTGAAATAAAGACGTCAACCTCCTGCTCAGTTCACTCATGATGCTCACAAGTCATATAGGGCTGCGTCATTTTCTGTTTTATTTCTTCGGCTGATGGTTGAATAGCAATTGTTTCTCTATTTTCCATGCCTTATATACCAAATATGGATACTTGACTGTTCTGAAATTTACCTGCTATTCAAAAGTTGTTTTGTAATGTATTACGATTTTTCCACACAGGTTTGTAATATCAATATAGTTTATTAAAATAATTTTTATGAGACATCAGAGTATGATGTTCAATCATAATTTTTAGACATGATCGCTCTTCGATGTGCTTCCTTTTTCTTCTTCCATATTTATTATGGATTTTCCTAATGCTTCTAGCAATGTGTGTCGTCTTGATCAAAAGCATTTATTTCCTTGACTTACGAATAAGAATATTTGAGCTAGCGTTTTCGTTTCTATAAAAATAGATAAATATTTTTGATACATAATATTTTATATATTAGCATAAATAATTTTCATTGCATTATCAGCTCTCCCATTTGTGACTTTTAATATTAATTTTTAGTCTCTACGTCAAATTTGAAGCTTATTGTATAATTCATCCATAATTCAAAGTAACTTTCATGTTCTTGTATATTCAGAAAATATTCGAATATTAACTTTGGATTTTCATATGCATTGCAATCCATTATTCTAGATGTAAGGTCTACCGGGTAACAAGTAATCATCGATTCACATCGAGTTTTCAAAATTTACACGCTGACTTCATTCAATTTTAACGCCCACCTTTGGCTCTGGAAAATATTTTACAATGATTAAATATACACACGTGGTAAGAAAATATCCAATTTAGTTTCTATTATTCTGAAAGATGCTCCCTTTGCCGAACCCGGAATGTCATAGCAGCACCTACAGCCCGGATAAATTCCTATTAAAAACATTTACCGGAAGAAATTTACGATAAAACTTGAGAAATATAAGAGCTTGTATAAAGAACGAAAAGGTTACCGTTAATTGTTTTTACAAATGGCACTAGTGTATTTATATACTGGTGAATCGGTAAATGTATGAGGCATTTCATTGAAAAAAATTATTGTAGATTATTGCGAAGCAGATTAGAGAGAAAAAAACATGAAATATCTGGAATCATGAATTTAAAATTTATTCAAATCACCTCAGCTTAGAAGACATTTTTAGACTTTTTAAATCGTGTGGGCTGTGTTACTATTGGCAATTTCCAATACATCAACCATTATTTTTGCGTTGCTGAATAGAGCTGAATTTTTTCATTTACGCTAAAAAAACAGGGCTCGATCATTTTTTTCAGTGTACAGAAATCCAAATTGCTTCAAAAACATAATGGCCTTCAACTCTGTCACAAATACTGGGTTATTCTAAATGATTGACCCAATATAATAAATTCGTATTTATTTGAGTATATATTGCAAAAAGAACAATTTATGCACCAAAGAAAAGAAGAAGATTAAAAGTGTTTGCACAAAATTAATAAATGTTTCCTTATAATGCAGGGCAAACGTCTAAGCGGTAGCCGAACTCGTCCCACACACGAGTAAAGACGCAAATGATATGAAGATCTGGCTCTATACATCTGGCCACCGAGATCACCTGATCTCACCCCATTTGACTATTTCTTATGGGGTTACGTCAAGGAAGCTGTTTACGTCCCACCTCTACCAGCAACTCTGTTTACGTCCCGCCTCTACCAGCAACTCTGTTTACGTCCCATTCTACCAGCAACTCTGTTTACGTCCCGCCTCTCTGTTTACGTCCCGCCTCTACCAACAACTCTGTTTACGTCCCGCCTCTGCCAGCCACTCTGTTTACGTCCCGCCTCTACCAGCAACTCTGGTTGATCTGAAGAACCGTATCACTGCAACGGTACACTTGACTTAACAGAAGATATGCTTTCTCGTGCGTGGGACGAATTTGGCTACCGTTTAGATGTTTGCCGTACAGTACATATAGGGGACATTAACATTTAGGAATATGCAACAAATACTTTGAATATTTTTCTTTCCATCGTTGAATGAATTCATACGTAAATAATACGAATTTTTAATTGGGTCCATCATTTAGAATAATCCCGTATTCTTTTTCAGTTTGACCCAGTTCAACTGGGTTACTTTGAAGCCCAACTAGAAGCCGGAGCCGCAGGTATGCGTCCGTAAACCGGCTTCAATTCCGTGGTTCAGCTTGGGCTTGACGCTATCGCGGACCGACTATTTCGCTCAGGTCCATTCGTCAACGCTATCTTCGCAGCCGTCGCGATCCACAGAAATCCTTTATAAATGCAAGCATTTGTGTGCGTATGCCACTTTTATAACTTCTAAACAACTTTTGATAAAATTTATTACTTAAAAAATTAAAAGATTTGAATCAAAAGTGCTTACTGCAAACGCACGTCGATAGTTGACATGGAAATTTTATCGAGTTGATACCTATTATGATAAAATCACTAAACTCGATTTATATTATTTTAATGTTTTCCTGACTACTGATGTATGTAATGAAAGTAATTCATATCTTAATAAGCGAATATTCCTACAAAATTTTTTAAATATTTATGGTTCCAATAGCGGCACGTTAATATAATATTTATTTTTTTTAATTGTATAAATTAATTTTGATTTTGAAGTTAAAATGAGATCCATTCGTCCATTTTATTCTCATATCCTTCAAATTTGAAATAATTCCATTGATAAAAGTTCATGATATAGCAGAAATGTTGAACTTCTCCTATGATGTTTTTTGTTCAAGTCCTCCAGTGCATTTTAAGTTCACTAAAGTCGCCTCATTTCAGTGAGATCGAGTTGAACAGAATGGGTGAGTGAGCAAAGATTACTGATTCATCTTGTTAGCACATTATTACTCATTCACACGTCTCCTGTATTACTGTCTCATTCACGCGTCTCCAAGCATTAATGTCTCATTCACACGTCTCCTAGCATTAATTACTCACTCACACGTCTCCTAGCATTAATGTCTCATTCACTCGTCTCCTAGCATTAATTACTCACTCACGCGGGTCCTAGCATTAATTACTCACTCATCACGCGTCTCCTAGCATTAATTACTCACTCACGCGTCTCTTGTCATTAATGACTCACTCACACGTCTCCTAGCATTAATTACTCACTCACGCGTCTCTTGTCATTAATGAGTTCTGTATGGATTTGTCGTTGCAGAAGCCGTCTTGTTAATGACGCGAAGAAGACTATGTTCAAATAGGAGTCCCATATGCAATGTGCACTTTAATTGGGTGACGCTTTTGTTCCACGGAGTCTCATCTCGATCCTGGTGTACTGCGAGCGTCGATCTTAGTAACGCCTTTGTTAAGACCCTCCTTGATATGAATTGGCCATGGACTGCGCAGTTGTATATCTCCTACTTACAAATGGAGCGCTCGAGATTAATGCCCGTCTCTATCTATTATAAATTGAAAATCACGTTAATCAGGCTCATAGCGGAATTTCTGGTATAGAAACTTTTGAGGTGACTAGTTTCTAACTTCCGAACCCGCCATTGTTTTGTTTACAGTCATTTGTCGCGCCATATTTGTTATTTCCTTCTACTTATTTTCAATACTGCGATAAATACATAAGCGATATATAATACTGTGAGGATTACCGGCAAGATTACCGGTGATAATCTTGCTCTTGGATTCCAAAAATGCAACTCTGTATTTCAAGATAAATTTCTAATTTTTCCTTAGAACGAATTATGTTCCAATCCAAAATATCGAATATCAGCGGCCAATAAATCATAATTCAATATCATGAGAGAAAAATAAATTAGCATACCATTAATTAAGCTCTAAAAGACATTATGTTTTCCTGAAAGAAGCATTTACAGCGGATAATTAAAATAAATGCTCTTATCCAGAATTTCGGCAATGTATCGGCTTGCCGGTGGTCTGCCGAAAAACGCTCAACTTCCTGCATATTTATGAATAACTTGGTATAAGGCTGACCATGTATGAGGCGGCAGTGAAAAAATAATGTTATTTGTCACATAGTTGCGCGAGGCGACGTGGGTTGGTGGAGTTGAAGACCACGAGAAAACATAATATAAACTAGTTTACCCGGGACAAATATGAAGTAACGTCAAAGCTTGGTGTGAAATTTATTTTTTTAAATTGTTTCCTTGAAATTCTGGAAGGCAATTTATATGCGAAATAGATTAATAATTTATTAGAATATAAGCATTACAGCAATCTGCGGAAAAAACAATATTTGGTATAACGGGTTTGGTAATATGTTTACTTTTTGGGTGAGAGCATTGTTAAAAAAATATACCTCGGTACTCACTGCAGTGAGTGACAGAGAGTGCATTTTCTCGTCGACGAAAACATGAAGTCACGGACGGACAGACAGACGGACATGGCGAGCACAATAGTGCATTTTTTCATAAATGAGATATTGCGCCAAAAATTTAATATGCGGAAAAGTATTCAAAAAGGCATGAATATTACGTGAACATTGGTGCATTATAGTTATTCCTGATGCGGTTTATCTCTAATTCCATTTTGCAAGACGAAGATAAAATGGCGACTTTGAGCCGAACTGTCGGCCGAGGTCGTCTGGTATGTGCCCAAAAATCCAGCAAGAAAGTCTCATGCCCGTCTTAGCCCCAGGCCTTGATTAACACTCGTCCGAAATAAGGATAAGATTTTCACCGAGAGCGATCCGACGATGGTATTGTGCCGCTGAGACCCACGATTTATTTCAGCGCGACCACTTCAACTCAAGTTGAATTAAATTGAATCCAAAATAAAACGCTGGGGTAGGAACAAAATGAAGAATGCACTCGACGAAAGAATTCCTGGGCGTTTCCATTTCGGTTTTTCCCTTCAAATGTGTGCGCTGAACTAAAAGATCTGTGATTCCAGTAGAGGAACAGAGATGGGAAAGTAAGCGAGTTCGCGGAATATGCAGTTTAGAGAGAGACAAGGTTCAGATTTTCGAATGCACTCAACTCTTATTTAGAAAGGATCTTGTTGTGAGCCTGGTGGATTTCGGACAAATAGGGCATCTGCGTGAGTGCAAATTGATATTCCAAATTCTATATGTTATCTAGCAGCTTCATCAGAGCTCCGTTTGGTTTGAGTCTATGTCATGTCCGTGGAAAAATTGAATTCATATGCATTTTCCGTTATATAACAATCGCTTTTTTAATCCTTTGGAAAATTTCCATCGCAGAAAAAAAATGTAGATTTTCGTTTTTTATATACATACACCGTCTCACATATCTTAAAGTTCAATTATTCATTACCGACACATACAATAACAATAGATTTATTCATTCATTTTTTTCTATCATTCCCTTTGTTTGATTTTCATGATTATCGGTATTCCCCTGATTATGAGCTCTTTATAATCAGAAAAAGGCACACCAGCTTTCACTTCAAACTTCAGAGTCATGCTTGTCGAAGACGCTTATTTTTCTTAATGGCGTACACGACGATGGAGCTGAACTCAACTGAGATTATTTTGGAAACTTCCGATCAAATTTGCCGTGGAACGGAAGATATTCTGCTCAGAATTCTTGGATTTCCATTATTAACCCATCGATATTATGTCAAACACATGACAAATATAGGTAGCAGTTGTGAGAAGAAACGTTCCCCTTGAAGCAGAGATTTATGCTTAAATTAATAATAATGGAAATAGAGGTAAAGTTTTAACAACGGAATTATTTTATACCTACATAGCTGAAAATTGTTATATTTTATTTCGTCAGTTTTTATGGTGCGAAAGAGTTAATTATATAAATTCTCCAAAGAACCACATGGAAAATATAAAAACTACCCACTCGGCATTTACTCACCTTATATCAATTCCAAAATATCATTCCATTAAATCGTGAGTTTCTAAATTCTTCACATTATTTAAATATGTTAAACTATGACCAAATTCTGGAGCGAAACACATTGTGTCAGCAAATTCCGTTTAACTCAATCCAAGCTGAACAGGGTGGAATTTGCAGGAAATTTGGAGCGGGTTTGTGCTGGAGACAAAGCTGGTGCAGCCCCTAGTGTCCGGGCCATAATATTCGCACGAGGGACGCTCGTTAACACGATTACTCGGCCACGGTTTGCTGGTCCGTCCTGAGCCAGGTTCAAAAGCCTATGGGTTCGTACATAAATACATATATTTTATACAAGGTTATCGATGTAGATGAGTCAAGGAAATCTAAGGTGATATTTTATGTTGAAATTCATAGCTCATGTGTAACAGTTCAAATTTATTATGAGAAGAAAGTAAAATTTTTCGTGGCAATTCTATCAAAAGTATAGATCTGTGTCGAAAACGTAATCGAATAATAGGAGAGGAAAGTCAATCGAAACTATACGTCAAAAAATTTTTGATCTGCTACTTCTAATCTGGGTTAGAAGTAATTATTAAGCAATATTACCAAATAGAAACTTACTGTTAATAGTAGATCATATAATTTTCATTGATTCAACTTACGTCGGTACCTTTAGAGTATCAGCCAAGAATTTGCCACGTTTATTCGTGAACTAGGTTTTCTAGCTAGAAATTTCCTCCTTGAATTAAAATTCGGATTTTTGTGAATCTAGAATTACGTTTCAACTTTCTCATGCTCTAATATTAAATAACGAAAACTTACCTGTTTACATGGCATAAATGTCCCTTCGCCAGAAGGCAAACACGATGCGGTAGCCATTCTTCAGAGGTACTAATTTCAAAAGGAAGAGCAATGTAATTTCACAATTACAAAATTTAAGTGAGATTTGTAATTGGATTGAGCTTGTTTTCAGAGCAGAACCAGACGTCTCAGCGAACTGATTATTTTTAGGCTGCCGTTCTATTTGCGAAACTTCAAGTTGTCAGATACAATGTGTTACGTTGGTTACTGAATGGGCGCGGTGGCTAACTAAATGGGCGCGGTGGCTTACTAAATGGGCGCGCTGGCTTACTAAATGGGCGCGCTGGCTTACTAAATGGGCGCGCTGGCTTACTAAATGGGCGCGGTGGCTTACTAAATGGGTGCGGTGGCTTGCTAAATGGGCGCGGTGGCTTAGCATTTGGATACCTGGCTTGCTCTAAAACATTTCATGAAGCGGTAAAAGCATTGCTATTGTAGCGGGAAACTACTACGTACATCTAAACACTTTAAGGTCTCTGCCAGCGGGCCCAACAGTTCGTGGAAGATTGAAACGACCAATGATGAAGTTCAGGTCGATGTTTACTTACAAGACTTGCGATAATTACCTTAGGGACGCAAAATAAACGTACATCTGAAAGGTACAGATGAGGAAGAAGGTTGATACAATAGTGATGGGCACAACAATGGTAATCGAGAAGTCGCTTGCTACTAGAGTCAGACTACATCCGAAGACATCCGCTAGGACATTTTTCTCTGCAGTTTTTCGAGGAGTGCGGTGGCTTGGAACTTGGTGCACAAAACGAGGCCAATATCTGGCCCGTTACACTATGAATCGCAGTCTGTTTTACTGCAATTTTTAATATTTTCTGGCGAAACTCCACGGGAAGCTTGCTACCTCTTTCAGCACATGATTTCGCAGCTCTAAATTAATGAGAACAAACATTGCACCATGATTCAAAATACAAAATGGGACCAGCTTCAGCTTGTGCTAGATATACCGTCTATTCAACGTGCAGCAACGTGACATGGACAAGTAGCATCTCTAGGTATCCCATTTCATACGTATATCATTTTATTCTTTCAATGTTTTTAGGGTTATTTACTTTAAAAATGATGGACGACATTAGAAATTCATTACACTTGAATTTTCAGGTGATGCGAATTACCTCATGGCGACGGCATTCGAGGAATTTTAGTTAAAATTGGGTAATATTTTCCAACAAGCTGACACAGTTTTCTAAGATATTACATTGACACTGCATGTCTGTTAGTTTCGATGCTTGATGAGTAGATAGTCGTTTGGACTCACAATTTGCGATCGAAGACGCGTACTACGAGTGTTTCATGATAGATTGCGGCCGTCTTATAAAGGAAATGTATGGAGATATTGATTTGATAGACGCTGCCGAGGCGCAAAACGTTTGACACGACTTAATCTGAGATAAATTTGCTTGATACCCTGCACAAATTGAGGTATTTATTAAGAAGTGACGACAGACTTCAAAATTGCACTGTAAAGATCATAACTTCAACCCCGGGGAAGGATGTCAACAAAACAAAAAAAAATTATTTACGAGCTTACTTACGTTGTTAAATCAACTGGATTGCATATTGATAGAAGTGGATCAATAGATGGTGTCGGAGCTAAGTTTACAGTAGATATAAGCTTCCGAGCGTAATATACATACAATAAGCTACAATTACCGAAGATATAAGCAACTTGACGCATTATTCAAGTGTGAGCAAGTTTCATTACGAAGTTAGTGTTCATTGCAGTGGTTGTAGCTGGATATCACGCAGCCAAAAAAACGCCACTGCAAGCGGAGTCAATAAAATCAAAATCTCGCGATGACAAGAGTTGATTTGGCTCGAAAGTCTCGAAGTCTGTGTCGAATTTATATAACATTTTATGAGCATCTAAGCTACCTCTACATACTACGAAGAAAAATTACAATGATACACTAATTAAAATTTCTTGATTGTGAGAACTCAAATCTGCCCAGGTAATTGAACGTATATACATGCCTCTGCCTTACGGGTATAAATTTAAAGCACTTTTGTTGATCTTAAAAATCGGCTTTCGAAATAAAAACTTTCATAAAGTAATATAAGAAATATGTAAGATAAATTGTATTAATATTTGAAATAGGCGTATACATACAAAATAATCAAGAAAATATGCACGACTTTAATGATTTTTGCTTAATTGTTTTTAAATCGTCGTTGAACAACGAATTCTTTCAGTTTAGAAAGAAAGTCCGGCAGCGCTCACATGATAATGGGAATATCCCCTAAATATTATGCAGTTTGATATTTATGATACATCAAATTGAAGTAATAACTTTATTATTTGTTCGATGAATGTTACCTTGAGACAACAATTAGGTTTTATGAATGGTCAATTTTTAAAAAGTAAATGTACGTGTTCTTTCGCTATTTGATTCTAATAAAAAATCAATTGAACGCGCAGAGGTAAAGATCATTTTCTTACAAATTTTCAAGTAATTTTCGATCTAAATGTTCATCAAGTGAAAATAATTCGCATATGTTTTATCATATTAATAATAGTTTCAAATTATAGTCATGTGAACGTGAGCTTGATCAAGCAGCGTCGATATAGCAATTGCATTTGCTATAAACTATTCAAACCTTTGCAAAATTCATAAGATTTAGTTATTAATTCATTTGTATTAGTAAAATTCATTACTTTATTTACTTCTTCATTCTTCCAAAACATGCAGTTCGATCAAATAATTGGAACTCATTGAATGCGTGCAAGGTGAATTATTATTTTTTCATGAAAAATTAGGCAACGTATGAAATTGAAAATGAAAATAATGATGACGTTGGATGAAATTGAAAATTATATTTAATGCAATGTTAGAAATAAGACGAACTGGATTTTCCTGATACAGTCTTCATACAGCAAACTGTAATCTATATTTCTCTGTGCTATTGCGTAATATTACTCATTGTATAATTGTATTCTATTTTGATTCGATTAGATTCGTTTAATTTTTTTGCACTGGAGGATCGAATCTTGAAAATTAATTGAACTAAGCAAACTCATTCATTTTTCTCATCAGGATTTGTTTCGTTTCAATCACATCTGTTTTGAACGTCCGCTCTCTTTCGTTCATCGCGAAAAAATCTGCGGAGCTTCACGAAAAGGCTTGTTTGGAATGGGCTTTTGTGGATCGGTTTCAATTTGAGGTCATTAATTATTAGGCACTGAACTCACGAGCACAAAGAGATCCGAACAGAATTCAATGAGTTCTTCAGTTCGAAATTGCGTACGCGCATTCGATCGGCGAGGATGACTGCTTATACGTGTGCTCCATTCAAGGGTTTCCAATCGCAACAGGCGCTCCTAATTGGAAAAAAACACTGTTAATTGAGTCGACCCAGACTTTTGTTCTGTTCGTTGTGATCTAGATTTGAATCATGTTCATGCAGGGATCTTTACGTGCATATGGTCGCAATTACAGGAATACGAAGTTATAGTTTATTTGTTCTCAATGCAAAATTTCATCAGATTATCATTGTATTATTCTTATTGAGATTTGCTGATACTTCGCTCTAAAGCTCTGCGTTATGCAAAATCTATAATAACTAATTCCATTGTTTCCAGGTCGGCTTAATACTTTATTTTGAAAAGCTAATTTATAGTATAGAACGTATTCAGTAGAAATCTATTCAAAGTGTATTCAGTAGGAGAAGGTTTCATGAATATATTCTTTGTCAATTTCAGAATTATTGACTTTGTTATCACATTTTTGCAAATGAGAATTTCAAAATCGAGTATAATAAGCGAGCAAATAGAACTTCATTACTCCGTGCCAATTTATTTTTATTTTAAAATGGGGAAAAATATTCACAGTTATAACTTAAAATACTGTTATTATTGTGATTATAAATAAGTTATACGTGCACTCATAATAGCACAATACATCCGGACTCTTGCCATTGTATAACTCGGACATCGGTACTCCTTCTAAATATAGGAACCCTGCTGAGAAATACATCTCTTGTTAATGATCAATTGTGACTGACTGTGGTGATCAATGTAAGTGTGAAGATAGATGGAGACTGCAATGATCAATGATTACTGCGGTGATCAATGTTGACTACGATTATCGATGCTGATCGCGATGATTAACAGAAACATGATGATAAATATTGGCTGCTAAGATGAATTGTGACCGCGATGATCAACCATACACCCGATGATCTATGACGACTGTGATTATTAATGTTGTCTGTGTTGATCGAAGGTGATTGCCATGATCAATAGTTATTGTAGCCCTCTTCGTTCGTAGACGATGTTTGCCTTCGATACAAAAATTCATTGAAAAATACACACTTGTTATGTCTGATAGGAATTTTCGAAACTTAAATTTTTTAAATTGTGTCTGTTAGGAATTTTTTTATGTGCTCACGTTGATTGCCTTGATCATTGATGAAGAGAGACGACAGTCGGCGTCGAGTGTAAATGAGGTACATCGAGACAGCGGGAGAAGGAAGATAAATATGGCGAGCAATCAATTGAATTGAGAGGATATTGAAATGTTGATTGATTGAGAACAACGAATTTTACTGGCCGAGATAAATGAGCTGCTATTTTTTCGAAAACCTGCATCTTGTTATTAATCAGTTACGCATTTAGCTGCACTCGAATTGTATAATGTTACATAATGTAGCTTCAATGAAAGGAAAAATAATTTGAATTTTAATATGTTATTCTCTTTAGAGCAAAAAATAATTTCCAGTCGATTAATTCATCCTAAAGCTCATAGATGGTCTACAGATAGATTTTCGTGACTCCGATGAAGTATAGCGGATAATGTCCGTAGACTTTCCCACATATGTAAAGTCACTTGATTACTTTGTCTTAAAATACCGATTCTGATTCAGAGTGGAATTAGAATTACATTTAATTAGAATAACTTTTGAATACTCAGTCGTTTTACTTTATATTATTTACTAATGATAGAGCGGGGACTCGCTCAACCCTATATTATACTTATATCGAAGTGCAGAATGCATCCTTTATCATGGTGAGTGTGATAATTCATTATCATTTGTTATGAATGGCATCCAGAGATATGACATCAACATTTTTTTTAAGTTTCAACATATAATACTGATTCGAAATGGGCGCAAATACGTTCTAGTTACTATTCAATTTACCTGAATCCAATAAATTTTATGAGCCGATATCATACATATCTTTCATAATTGAGTACCGATCGAGACCATCCACAAGCATTGTAATATAATTCAAATTTTGTGTGTTCGCTCATATATCAACATTTCCTATGTAGCGGACACCAATAACAGCGAATCGATTGTTTCCTTACACAAGCGGAAACGCTGCATAATCTAAACGTATATTGATCTAGAACCTCGTCGCTACTACACTCACACGTCACTACCCTCGTCGTTACAACACTCACACGTCGTTACCCTCGTCGTTACTAATCTCACACGTCACAACCCTCGACGCAACTACACTCACGCGTCACTACCCTCGTCGCAACTACACTCACACGTCACTACCCTCGTCGCTTCGTCGCTACTACACTCACACGTCACTACCCTCGTCGCTACTACACTCACACGTCACTACCCTCGTCGCTACTACACTCACATGTCACTACCCTCGTCGCTACTACACGCACGTCGATACGTCATCCGCAGTTTCCCTCTCGCCAGTCAATACCGCAATTGCAAATCAATGCTGAGGTAACAGTTCCGTGCGTGATCGACTGCGTGAAACGTGATTCAGAAAATTAGTTTATTCTTCTACTCGTTTCTATCGGAATGAGTGGCAATAGTTCTTCTCTATCCATCGCCTAAACATAGAGCATAACAATTTGGGCTTTCGAGCTGACAAATAGTCGATTAAATTTGTCAGCTAGTCGATTAGTCGATTTTTGACGAACAATCTGAATAAGTGATCAATAGTATACATTAAAACCTGAATCATTATTATTGAGTTTACTCAATAATAACCTGAATTATTGAGAGTGTCTTTTTAAGGTGAACTCATTCGGTGAAAAAGTCCGAAGCTAATATATATTCAAAGTAAACATACATAACATATGTTTATTCTGAACTTGTAAAAAAGTTCATAGTATGATGATGTATCTTCATAATAATTATTATTGGTAACTGTTAAGAATTTAGTTCGTATGTCTGCTCGTGTATATAAACAAATATAAATGAGATTTTACAGTTTTGCTCCTCATTCTGAGTGAAACCTTTCATTGAGAACATTGATGGCTGCTAACATTAGCATGTTGGATCGTTCTATTTATAACCTAGTTTGAGTTTTACATATTTGTTCCAAATAATTGTTCGATAAAAATTCAAGCTTAATTTTAAATTTTTCGTAATATTTAAACTCATTTTCTTTTCCTTTTGCATCAAACAAATACAAATTTTAGGAGGTTTATTTTTACTTCATGCCTCGCCTCCTCATTCTCGAACGTTAACACCCTTGAAAAAAAATTTGCATCCAATTTACTGTTGTAGCTCATCTACCTTTACATGAGCCTACGTAGACGCGTCACGAAATAGCATCTCGTTATGATGTCTCTGTATATAATACACCTTTGTTTCTCTTGCCATTTTGTACGCGTAGAGAAGAATTCTCTTTGGTGTAATGAGTGTAATAAATGTCCTGGCGCAGTCTGGCAAATTGTTCCTACTCATTTACATCAAAGTTTACGTAGGTGTGATATAACGAGGCAGTCGCTCCCTACATGTAATATTCACAGATATTCACGGGAATAATTTAAATCAATTAATGTAATTCAAAAAACGCCCAAGAAATTTTATTATTTATATTTAGGCTTACGTAAATGCCATTAGCCAAAAAAATCGAAAATAAAAGATTAGGTTTTTAAAACTTTCAAATTTTATGCTTGAGTTGAATACTGTTTGGCTTATTTTATTGAATTCATCATGCTAAAAATTCGGTGTTCAAAATCATGGCTTGACGCAAATCGCTTATAATCTTTTGTATTCATCTTAACGTGTAACAAATGGGAATTTCCTTTCAAGTCATGCTATATCATATGAAACATTATCGAATATTACGAACTTATAAAATAATATCGAAATTTACGATCCTAAAATTACAATCGAAACTCACGATTCAATAAATAGTATCGAAACTCACGATCCGAACTATAGTATCGAAACGCACGGTCTTATAAATAGTATCGAAACTCACGGTCCTATAAAGAGTATCGAAACTCTCGGTCCATTAAATAGTATCAAAACTCACGGTCCTATAAAATAGCATAATAACTCAACTCACGGTCCTATAAAATAGCATCATAACTCACGGTCTTAAAAGTAGCATTATAACTTACGGTCCTATAAAACAGCATCATAACTCACGGTCCTATAAAGCAGCATCATCACTCCCGGTCCTATAAAACAGCATCATAACTCATGGTCCTATAAAATAGCATAATAACTCAACTCACGGTCCTATAAAACAGCATCATAACTCACGGTCTTAAAAGTAGCATTATAACTTACGGTCCTATAAAACAGCATCATAACTCACGGTCCTATAAAACAGCATCATAACTCCCGGTCCTATAAAACAGCATCATAACTCACGGTCCTATATCGGTCCTATAAATCAGCATCATAACTCACGGTCCTGTAAAACGGCATCATAACTCACGGTCCTATAAAATTGCATCATAACTCACGGTCCTATAAAATAGCATCATAACTCAAGGTCCTATAAAAGTAGCATTATAACTCACGGTCCTATAAAACAGCATCATAACTCACGGTCTTTAAAAAATTTGAATAATTTTTCAAAAAATTCTTGAATACTTCCAGGTCTTGATGAAGCAGTGCCGTGCAAGGCTCCCTCGATGCTCTCAACGCAAGCCAAGCGCCAGCAAATTGGTCCTTCAATCGGATTTCAGCTCAGAAACCCCGGCCGCGGACCAGCATCGTCTCGGTCACTTCGGGGACCTGCGCTAGATAAAGTTGGTCGCTGGATACTCGAAGCGTCTAAAGTTACTCAAAAGGGAAAAAGCTTTGAAACAAGTTGAATGTACAGTGAACAAAATTTCTTAGCATTCGTTTGAAATTGGACTTAGATGTTTAAAAAAACTACCTTTTGAACGAACCATGTTCGTTCGTGTTTCTAAGTTAATTTGTTATTTAAAAAAAAAACGACTTTAATGGTAACTTCGTGCGACATTAGCTAATAATTGCCATTCTGAATGTACTGTCACCGATACATTGATACATTGAACATGAGCAAGATTCAGTTCATGAGCAAGATTCAGTTCATTAGCAAGATTCAGTTCATGAGCAAGATTCAGTTCATGAGCCAGATTCAGTTCATGAACAAGATTCAGTTCATGAGCAAGATTCAGTTCATGAGCAGATTCAGTTCATGAGCAAGATTCAGTTCATGAGCAAGATTCAGTTCATGAGCAAGATTCAGTTCATGAACAAGATTCAGTTCATGAGCAAGATTCAGTTCATAAGCAAGATTGCAGGATGTACAATCTTAAAAAAAATTAAAGGCTGCATAGTGGCGTGCTCCAAAAATTTTTCGACATTGTTGCGTGTACCGCCTCGGACATGAAATTTTTTTCGAAAAGCACACCAGTTTTGTGTACGAAGGAAGCAACTTTTTCCACATTAAAATCTCAAAAAGCCTTAGGAGCCCCAAAGAATGCCGGAATTTACTTATCAAGCGATTATTTCTTTTATAAATGGATAGAAAATTGACTTGTAAGCTGATCTACATTCGCTTCATTGTTGTGAATGCATTCGGTAAAAAACATTACAGGGTGCAAAATTCTCAAAAATATTTTACGAACACGTTATAAGAAATAACATAACAGCATTGAAACACAGAAATTGTTGTGATGTACGTAATAATTCAGTGACAAACTACGCTTGCTTAAAAGTGCGTTAGTGCAACTGCATCCACTTTGTTAACAACACACTCACACTCATCTAAAAAAACTAGACTGAAATCGTTTAAGCCATTATCAACAAGTCTTAAAAAAGCTCGACTGGAAGTCTGGAACCATTGAAGCCATTATCGATAAATGATGAAATAATTCAAGATGTTCGATGGGCGCGATGCATTGGTCCTCAACATGCTATTAAAGAAAAATGCTGAACTGAATGCATTGTAGCCTTGATCAGCAAATTATAAAGTTATTCCATAATTTTCGAGCGTGATGCCAGGGTCACCGACATGTTATAAATTAAAAAGCATGACTGAAAATATTAAGCAACTATCAACAAGTCATAGAAGTAAAAAGCTTGATTGAAAGCATTGAAGCAATGCTAAACACGTGATAAAATTATGCTAGATGGTTATGGAGCGTGATGCCAGAGTCGTTCATCCGCTACCTATACAGCGCGCGATTCTTTTCCAGCTTGCCGAGCTTGCTTGGTCTACGGGAGCGAGGCACTGGGGCGGCGTGACGCGTGACGCTCAGTTGGCCTGAAGCCGTCGGTGTCTGAGGTTGTGTGTCGCTCTTCCGCTACCGGGCATTGTCGCGCTCAGTTGCTTACGTCTTATCCCCGCCGTGGTCGTTTGAAATTTTCCATAGGATGGTTGTTGATGATACCAATGAGAACTAACTTATTAAGTGACAAAAAAAATTCAGTACGTCTTATGTTCATGTTATCGCCAAACGAAAATTATAAGTGCAAGTTGGACACCTGTTCGAGTTTGTACGCAATTTCTTGGGATTTTCCGATAATAGGGTTTGGGAAGGAGATTCAGTAAAACTATACAGCTATTGAAAAATAAGTCATGTCTGTTTACAGTTAAATTTGTGAAGTGCAACTAGTTTAAAATTTTCATGTGTTTCAGAACAAGTAAGTTATCCTCAGCCAAAATCAAACGCTGAGTTTACGCGTTTATAAAATGACAAAAATCCACAAACAATTTGAAAAACATCGTTTGTGTTACACACGCCTGAACTTATCAACTTATTAATTACTCATCCATAAGATCCTTTAAAGTTTAGACCATGCATTCATCTCACCAAACCATTTACCTGCTGATCACTTTTGTGGTGAGTTTACATCACGTTCAGCCAGCGTACACTCTCCCCACGAGCGAGTTTCCCGAGACTGTTCCTCAGGACCACTTAGAGAGACCTCAAGCTGACCAGCCTGTGCATGAGAGCGATTATAGTCCACCTGGCATCAGACGACCTAACTTGAGTGCTATGCCGCTCCGGATTCCAGAACATGGCCCCCTCGAACTCGTCGACAACGGATACGAAGGACTACACATTTCGATCGCTGATGAAGTTCCACAGGAGCACTGCAATCATATCATCCACGGGCTAAAGGTGCGGTGTTTAATGCTAGTTATTTGTTTGCATGAAAGCGAATATTAGTCTGAGTTGATGTACAGTACCTTAAGATACGTATATAGTTCAGTTCATTAACTTTCCCGGATAGAAAATAAAGAACATGAAAAACTAAATAAATTCATTTTCATCAAAAAAATTTCATTTCGTCTCACGATGAACTGGAGTTGCTAGAGTTAATTCAAACACACAAATTAATTTTTGACAATCCTCGTTGAAACTGCACTTTTAGTTTCTACCTGATGCATGTTTGTCCATTGTTTGGTGCAGGCAACTTGGCGGCTGCGATCTAAAGTTAGTGCAGTCGACTCCTCTTAGCTACCTCATTGTTACGAAGGGTCCCGAGAATTCCTCTTCTCGGTCAAGAACTGTTTAATTTAGTTCAGTTTCCCTGTGAAACTTGATTGTGGAAGGCTCTATTGCTTCTGTTGTTTCATGAAACTCTCGAGCGAAAGCTTTGTACTCGGTCAACTACTGTAACGAAATGTTTGATTCCATGGGCGACTAAGATAAAATGATTACTTAAGGTGTTATGTTTCATTGGATTGATGAGTATTAAAGAAGTTTCAAAATTATAACAAATTACAGTTATTGCCCTGGGACCATGGAAATTATTGCACAACAATCAGTTATCACATCAATTTTCCTGTGTCAAAAACAGCGTAGGACTGTAATCGTCAAACCATTTTAACCATATTTTTCAATGCGTAATCCAAGTACGAAAATAATATTCAAATGTGAGTGCATTTTCGTAGGATTTGTGAGATTTTTTACAATGGTGTCGCTCGTAGAATGAGAATATTACTGAAGTTAGATTGCCTGCATTCCTATGGGTAAAATTAGGCAAGTCAGCGCTTGTTCTAAAACATGAAGCTGTAGGGACATGCAAACTCTGGCACTACTGTTCCTGAAACAATGCTTTTGAACGCATCGCATGAATAAAATTTTGAATTATTCAGATGTTGTTTCACTTCTTGTTTTGAATTTTAATTTTTTTACTCTGTGACTATGCGCCTCTGGTTGTATTTATCCTAAATGAAAATGAATTCAGGAGTCTTCTCACAAATACAGAGTTATTTTGAAAAAAAACAGCATTCCTTCAAATCCTTATTGTTCGAAATTGAAATCAGTCATAACTGTTTTCTATGTATAGTGAATAGTTTCTCTGTCAACATATGTATCTATTACTGCTCATAATTATTCGTGGTGATAAAACCCGGTTAGTTGCATTCTCATTGCTACTAATCTTCGTGCGAATCTCGCTGCAGAAATTGCCTTGTAAATACCTAATTTGCATAACAGTTGGCGTCTTACTGCTTTTATTATTTATTATCATTATTGCTTTCATTATCATTATTGATTTTATAGCTATTGCTTCTATTATCATATTGCTTTTATAGTTATTCCTAGAACAGGAACAATTGTAGAAAGATTATTGAGTTCCTACTGGCTAAGTTATATTTGTTTCAATTAAATTTCACTTGAATGGTGGGAAGTCGATCAGGGAAGTTCCAAAAAAGATCGCGTTTAGAACTGAAAGTATTCGTATTTTGAAATGATTTTTTTACAAGTGTCGTTCGCAAATCAATGTAAATTTCTTCCCATTATAAGTGTAAAAAATGCTTCCAATCTCAAAAAATATATTAATTCAACTGTGGAAGTGAAAGCAGCTTTTACTTCTCGTCGAGTTTCGTTTGCTCAAAATATTAAACGCACGGCCGAACAATAAAATATTCATTTGCACTACCGAATATGCTTCTAAAATTTCAGCGCAAATTCAGAAAAATTGTTCTTTAAAATTGTTTAACTTCATATCAGCGGAATCTGAAGAATTCTCGAAATATCATTACCGAATTACATTTTTGCAGATTTACTAAAACAAACTTGTTCAATATTCAACCTCTAGTCAGCATTTCTCAGAAATTCAAACGGTAGAATCTGATCATAAGACCAAAATGTTGAATTCAGCAGGAAATTTGGGTTTGTCGGTTTTGTGTCCCATTTCATTACCTTTCTATGCAGTCCAGTAACAAACTTGTTCAATATTCAACCTCTAGTCAGCATTTCTCAGAAATTCAAACGGTAGAATCTGATCATAAGACCAAAATGTTGAATTCAGCAGGAAATTTGGGTTTGTCGGTTTTGTGTCCCATTTCATTACCTTTCTATGCAGTCCAGTATATTAACCCAGTTTGCTTTGTAATTCTGACATTAAAACGCACAACTGTCGAGTCTGAAAAGCCCTCTCCATAACCCTGCCTGAAATGTCGCTTCTAATAAGAACAGCGGCCGCTCGTGGCAGCTATTGCCAGTTTGTATGCGGCCTTTAATGACAATATTAGACTGTTTTACGTCCTTAATGCTCGCTATTTCTAAGTGCCGTGAACACTGAGACCGACGTGGAAATGATCGTGACGTGCTTATCTATCGATCTCGTCGATATAGCTCCGTATTGTACAGTATCGGCCATAGCACCGTATTTTGCACGATAAGCAAAGCGGTTACTGAAGACGGTTGCTTCGAACTGCAATAACCGATGACGCTTTTTGAAGAGGTTTTGTTCGGTGCCGTACGCACTTGGTCTGAATTTCACGTTTTTTTAATTTTGTGAGTGAGGAAATTTGTTTTCAGTTCACGTCAAGATGAAGAGGTAAGGTTTTACTCATTAAAATATTAAAGGAATACTTTCTGTATGGTATTTAACAAGTTGCTAAAACGTTCATACAAAAGCATTATTCGTGTGTATGTGTATTTTTTGAGTAATTTACATCATTGGAGACGCATGAAATTACTATTATACAAATATCAATCTCCATTTCAAATATCCATTGGATGTTGGAAATTGTCTGGATAGTTAAAATATGAAAAATATTCCAGTTAATCGACTTTGTATGGACGTGCAATGTATCTGTTAAAGTCTACTATTTCTTTGCACAAATGAACTTGCCCGTTTGCTGCATGTCTTAGGTCAATAGAGGCGAGCTTCATGAACTTAGTCCATTTAATTTTACATACTTCCTCAAATTGTGAAAATCTAGATTGGACTAATCAGCATTTTTCTTGGCTGTCTCAAATGTAACACCTCGAGCTCATTATAATGACCAAATAGTTGAAATGACAAAAATTTTCAGAAAAATTCCCCCCGTTTGCTATTCATTGCACGACCATTATTTCGTTTTATGATCGTCATGCTTTTACGCAGGCTGGAATATTCGAGAAAGTCTTTAACTTATTAGGCGTAGGGCAGTTTCACTGAGCTATAAAATTTGCAGCGACTCCTTGCAAGGAACAGTTCAGGTGGTGAAGAACCTTGACCTATCACTACAATATTGTCCAATTTACATGTATTTTTTCACTAAGAAATCGAACAACATTTCAAGTGTATAAGGGTTGCCGTTAAATCCCGCATGAGTTAATTTTTCAGTCTGTTTTAGGGTATTGACAAATTTTTGACTGATGGATTTTATTTATAATTAATGGAAAGATTTCACCATCCTTGGACGTTGTCACTGCGTTTGCTGTCGATATTCACCCGTAAGGTTTGTCATGCAAACCGAAGTTGATTTCTGCAGGAAACGATCAAAGTGAAAGAGATCGATGTTCTGTCAAAGGCAGGCGCTGTAGTTTAGGCCTGGAGAAGAATTTGGAACGATTTAAATGCATGAGGTTAAAGCGAAGGCAATATCGGCAAGTTGCAAGTTCCGTGGCAATACGACGAGATTGGCCGGTTCATGGGAGGCTCACGTCGCCATCTGTTCCCGAGGCTCGAATTAAAGTTTATTCGCAACGCAAACGATTTTAATCGAACCACTGATAGGTTTCACTGGACTTATTTGGTTTTATTCTAAGTAAGAAGAGCCTAATGTCACTTTAAATTATTACTGAATGCCTTAATAAAATGAATTATAAAATTTAATTTAATTTTTAAGTTGAATACACGTGGTGAATGGTTATAATTTTTCTAATTCTAACGTTTTGGATATAATGATTAAATGGACCCGCGCGTTTCTCTGATTTGACCAAATCGGGGTTCCTTTTTTTGCCAGTCCCTTAAATTCATCGCCTAAACACATGCAGTTTTTAAACGACTGGCTGTTTCTTAATACATTTATTATATTATATAAAAACAGCTTCTAATCTTCCAATACCTTCATCTCTCGCTGCCTCCGATGCGATCTTTTGTTGTCAAGGACACGTTGCAGCTTTCCGTTCGTAGGAACTATGGTGCATGCTGCTTACAATAAGTTCTCCACGCATCTGCTGCGTGATAGAAAACCAAACTGCGCTTCTATAGTTTCATTCTTGCATCGCACGCACACCCATCATTAGGTTACTCCTATCGCTACGGTCGCCTTTTGTGCAATGGTATTCGGTGGTGCGATTTGCAGGACAGCCTGCATGCGAATGCACGTGCGAAGAAAATGAAAAATATTGAATTTTATGTTTATATCAGATCAAACGTTTAAAAGGGACTGATAAACATATCCGAAAGTTATATTTTACCATATTAATTACAATTTTATAGAATGCTGTTGTTCATATTAAGTCTTTCGAATCGCGAAATAAGGCTACCTTTAATTTCCTAACTTCATGTCATATTTTGTAGTTGTCGAAAAAATTAAGAACCCACTGTCAACGCCCCGAATTACACAAAAATTAAAATAAAAATGTTATTGTTCTTTAAATTAAAAGATTACATTGAAAATTTAATCAAATCAAATTTATTGTCGAATTATCATCAAACTATTTAATTCTTGAACTTACCTAATGATGGCATATTTTTTATCTACCCTCCTATTTTATCGATTTATGCGACATATATTTTAATACTTAATATATTCTTCTTATTTGTCAATGCTATCGATCTGGTCTGCTTCATCAAAGCCATCTTACGTAACTGCCTGCACACCTAAGATTTTCTGTCCTAATCTATCAAAGTAACCTTTGTGCAGTCAAATAAATCTTACTCGATTATCTGATCTGATTCGATCGTCTTTGAAGGTAGAATCGACTGGGATCGGGCATTCGTGGCGCAGCATCGGCCAATTCCGCCCAGCTTCTACCCATCTGCATTGCAAAATAATTCCCCGATTTGCTTCGATCGACGTTCGAACGCTGACATATGGAGGCTCATTCGAACCCGGATTTCTGAGATAACGCTAAGATATCGAAATTCGTGCTACAATAATTTATGGCTGTTAAAATTTTGTTGTTAATACTCAAACTTCAAGCCCTAAATCAACTCGATAGCTTATTTATTTTCAATTAAATTGTATATAAATCTAAATAGTAATTTAATTTTAGATCCAAAATGATATAATTTTGTTTTAAAAATTAATACAAGTTTTTTTTATCGAAATATATGTCTGTTTATTAACTTACTGCTAATCATGTAGCTACAGGATGTTGTACTATTTTTTTGCTGCCTGCCCAATTAAATATTGCGATTGAATATGCTCCAACATAAGACTCTATATTTCATCATTTTCATGGAACCATTAATTTTTATGAACATCTAAATATGCAGCACTAGTTTTCCGCAAAAATTGTACACGATTATAAATGTTTTACAAGTTTCACGGGAGTGGAAAATCACATGAGCTTTACATTAGTTACCGACGCATTCGTACTAATTACTTGACGATATTAATCCTCAATAAGCTCAGTACGTATTGCACTTTCTCAAACACAGGGTATTAGGATAATAGTTCCGTGTTACAATTCAACAATTCAAATTATATAACTCATACTGCTCTGGTTACCTGACAATATCACTTCTTTTTCACCTCGGAAGCAGAAACTTCACTTAGCCCTTGTGCGGAAAGTCGTAGCTTAGTTTGCAGCCACGGAAAAGCTGATTACTACGGAGGCTAGCGCACGCCTACCTGCATGACCTCGCTGAAAATTATGAGCGTGGTTTGTGCGGCCTTCCAATGACCGATACCATATGCAATGCAGGTCCAGCAATAATTTTTAATAAGGATACATTTCTCTTCTAAGGAATTGACACATAGGCAAGAATTTATTCGCGCACATCATCATCATCCGAAGGATATTATTTGCACCAAACTCAACCTAGTCCCCTAATTCTTTTAAATCGTATTTTGAAACAAAGTTATGAACAATACCGTGCTTCTCAATGGATGCTTGAGGTATTCCAGCAGAGTTCCTACAATTCCTTACGCGTATTTCGGAAATGCGTCCTGTCAATATTACGTTCCTAATGGCACATTTGTAGGTTTTAAGTGTTCAAGGATCAAGTGAAAATCCCTATTTAGTTAAGTAATTGTTTGTTTCCGAGTAGCTAGTACACGTGGAGTTTACTGAAATAAAGATATGAAGATGAAAAACCTGTTGTTTCTTCATATTGTGTGAAAACAATTGGCACAACACAATCACTGTTGCAAATAAAATTTCTTCTTTGCACGCGGTGGAGATGTAAATTCACATTTTTAGCTCTGAAATTGTCAATTAATATCTTTTAAAACATTCTTTTGTGATTACTGTGAACTAGTCTGCAAATTTAACCCCTGATATCTAGGATCGTTCGAGCATCATCGATCAAAATTTTGTAGAATATTGACTTTGTCAAATAGATGTATGGAATAATTGCCATTGGGAAAGAAGGGGATACGTAGTCAATGATTAAATTTAATTGTCAATATTTCCTCACATCTTGAAGGAAGAGCTTCCTTAACACGCCTGACATAAATTACATATAGAACCTCTATAGACAGTTGATCTTGATTAATACGGTAAATGTGTATAAACATATTAATACACCTTTCATAAATTACATTTATGAACATCTGTATGGGTATTGGAATCCAGCTAGTGCGTGCGCCGTGTGATCAAGTGAGTCTATCCTGTAATTGTAAGCATAGACAATGTAAAGGCCGTAGACTTCCGTCATGGTTGCGCTGACTTGAAACATAGCTGACAAGTCCTGTTCAGGCCGTCTTACTTCTTGAGACCTTATGATTTTGATCCGTTGCACTATGTCTTCGGTTTATGCAATTTCTACAGTATCGCCACCTTTACGATTGATTTATACTCTGTAATCAAATTTTTTTCAAAAAGAAGCCCAGACATTCCTACTTTTCATTCACCTAGAGATTAGTCAGAGCCAAGTAGCGAATAAGAAACGGACCTACTGCGAAAACCCAGCTCTGTGAAACTTAAAATTTTCCACAAAAGATCATAATAAATGAAAGTCAATTGCTGGTATGCTTATTAATACGCATATTATAAATAATATCAAAAACATCTATGCATTAATACATGATCAGTTTCACACGCACTAGCGATAGAGCTACCGTATAAGCATGCTTGTCTATTGCTAACCTGCACTATATAGTATATACCGTCACGCTATATTACCCGGCCGTTCTCCCCTCTCTCATAACAGCTTTAATGCTCTTGCGCCAAATGTAATATGGCCTTTTATTTGCGTATCATGGAGTGTACTCTCACACTCAGAAGTTCTTTGTTTGAATATATTCTTTTATTTTTCTCTTTTCTTTTTATATTCATGGGAAAAGTACTAAAATATGTAGGAATAAAATTTTGAAAGGTGAAGTCGTATAATCTCTTCCGTTGAGCAATCGTAACTTTGTGTGCAAGCACAGATTTAACCAGAGTGCGAAGATACTAGAAAAGTGACAGACGTGTAGAAGCCGTGAAGATATTTGTTGGGTAATTGTATGTAACCATTTATATAAATATCCCTGAGCAATAAATATTTAACAGAGTAGAAAGAGTATAAAAAATGTTGCACAATTCATGATAGGTAGTCTCTTTTGAAGTATCGTATAACTACATATGTATGAACAAAAATACTACAATAGCTTTGTAATATATCCTATACCTACGTATGTATGAAAATACTACAGCAGCTCTTTAGTATATCGAATAACCATGTAAGTACAAAAACTACTACAACAGCTCTGTAGTATTTTTGAGTATGTAAGAATTTCCCGAATGTCTCATCTCAAGCTGATCTTCATTATTACAAGCCTGAGGTGAGAAATGAAACTCCGCGTATGAGATCCAAGCGAGCACAACTCCGGGGTGTTGTAGGTCTGTTAAGTAAAAATTTCTCGCTTTCCCATAATCAGCTGAAGAAAAGTGCATTAGTATGACACAACGCTTAATTACTTTAATAATAATTGTACCGAACACGGGTCGCACTATCCCTCGGGACCGCCATTTCTCATAAGCCTAATGGAGCTGTCGGCGTTAAATGTTCGCTATAAATCCGTTGGCAATTTATGAGATTTTTCGAAAAAGGGAAGCTTTTTAACGTAAGTTTATCGTCAAATTAAATTTGCACGTGATATAATGCCGGCATAAATTGTTGAGATTTTATCCACGATTGAAGTGAAATTCCATATATTATCATTGTTTCGTATTGCAGATTTCTTAGAATATTTTTTAGATGCATTGGTTCTTATAGCCGGTTCGCTTGAAGCATGCGTAGTTAGTCCCTTATAGCGAAAATATAGAAGAAAGAATTAAAATGATAATATAACATTATTCAATCACATATACATCGCAAAATCCGTCTCTTGCATTTCTGGACATTTACTATAACCACTGGATGTACCAATTGCTTCACTATGCGCGGCTGACATCTTTAGATCTAAAGACTCATCCAAACTCCAATCATCCACAAAGAAGGACTATTTTCGGAAAAACCTCCGATGTCGTCGTCATTGTCTTCGAAATTCTAAAATCCCTGCAAAATCTACGGCACTGGCCCTGCTTAATTGAATGTCCACTCCAATGCTCAGCGGGAGAGGATTTTTCCGAGAGGTCTCATCTTTAATGCCGAGCGATGACGGATGCAGTCGCTGAAAATCGCATCTGTTCTCCACGAAATTCTTTAGATTTTTCTATTTTTTGCTTCTTGAGAGAATAGAAATTATATAGTTCGAGAAACTCAGAGTTTGGTCATTAGAACTAATACCTGAAGTTTGACTTTTGGATGCAAGGTTTACCCTAACATGAATTTGAAGGAATTTCTGGTGCCTGAATGAAGGTTTTATTTGCATGATGAAATTTATTATAAAATGATGTTCGGTCGGATGCTATACGCAGATTTGGAATTTTTAGTGGAATAGAGTCGCAAATAATTGTATGTTTTATTAATTAGTGTGCTATTTGATATTCTATGAAAAAACGGTAACTGGCCAAAAAAATTCTGTCGAGATCAAACTCCTGTTAATCCCAGATAAGTTTTGCAAGAATTTTGCATGCTTCATGATAACCGAGCAAATAAAGTTATTTTAGTTCATCTTCCTTACATTTGATTCAAATTCTACGTATAGTTTCCATCTATCGTTAAAGAAATATTTGTCCACAAGTGTGAATAATCAACGCTGATTATAATTGACTCATCATCTCCCCCAAAATTTAAGTAACTGAAATCATTCCTTGGAACTGTATTACAGACACATTTTTTATTATTAAAACAAATGAACATTTATTATCCATTCTAATCTTCAACCCAGGAAAAGTTAATGAAATTTTTCTCCGAGAAACGCTGTGCGTATGATAATACCGACACCTCGTCCAGTATTCACAATGCCCAGCATTTTCTGGCAACGAGAAGCTGTTGCTGGAATTGCAAAGACGGCACCTGTCAATTGGTGCAGGTCTCCGCGGGCCAACGCATTTTACTGCCAGTGGACCCGCCGAACTTTTTGTTTCGCTGATGCAAAATATTCAATGTGACAAAACGTTCTGAATACATCAAATGTTTTATTTTGTTGACCTTCAATGGTCATTAAATTATAAACCTATAACGTAGTGAAATATTGCATATTGTTATATCCTCACCTATATAGACGATGATATTTTCCGCGGATACACATAGATATATATGAAAAATTTCATGCGCCATTTCACCGGCTACAATAAAAATTCATATTGCCGAAAATATTTGCTGGTAAACTTTTCAACCGACAACTGGTAACAACCGACAACTAAAAATTTTTAGTACATTTCCTTTAATAGAAGATTATATCTTATATATTCATTACTTTTATGGTTTGAGTCATTTCTGCGTTCTGGAAAAGCTTGAATTGCAAATAAAGAGATAAGAAGGAAACAGGTTCACCGCAGAGCACGTTTGACTCCGCGGTAGCTGCATCCGCATGCTGCGAGGACAGATATCAAGAGCAGATAGCAACTCCCGAGGACAAATGGCCCAGATTAAGGTGCAAATAGTGAAGCATTGCTGTCGTGGACGTGGACTAGCTGTGTGCATTCAGTGGTCTGTGTTCGCTATTCTAGAGAGGAAAGTGTGTCATGGAAAGAATAGTTCATTACAAAATTTTCTTTCAGCAATGATCCCCGTTTTTCGTTGCCACGCTTATTTTCGCAGCATAACTCCGCAACGATGATTGAAAATTAAAGAGCATCGAAAATCGTGATTATTTTTCAACATTAAAATGCTAAAAGTTATCTTTTTTAGGTTGTCACAGGAAAAGATGTATCTATTATTATTATGCTTTTTAATGAGAGTTTTTGGTCTTATGCGATTTCTTCCCTTAGATAGAAGTAAAATAAGTGAAGAATCATGCATCGCATCTTAATTTTTGGACTTGTCCCTTATTTTTCTTTTTGTCAAATTTATACGCGTAGTAATCTCACATCGTACGTTCCAACCTCAAATACCAAATTTTTACGATTTATTAATTTCATCAGATTTGTTAAAGTCTACCTAGCTATAGGTACATTCCTACACATCGATTCAGTCGCACCAGAAAGAAGCGATAGTCAGATTTGTCTGCGTCTCCCCCGTAAACGTAAAATACCGTGACTCGCAGTCACTGAAACCAAAACCATGATTGTAGCTTGGCCAAAGTGCAGTAGCTTAATTCAAGTCCATTTAAGTTGAAGTTTGCGCGCATCCAACTCTGTTGAGACGTTAACTTGCTCGAGAACATTAGAGCCGTCAATATGGTCCATAAGTGACCTTCTCAACAGCTAATGACGTGAGAACTTCGTGCTTAGTGGCATCTAACGTTATTTTCTATCGTGATTGAGTGCTAAACTCCAGAGATGTTACCTTGAACAGCAGGCTTGTAATTATTCAGCTCCTGACCACAAACTTTAACTACTAATTGGATACTACCAAAAATTCATCTCGGCTAGTTTACTACTCCTATTGTATTTAGCTCCGAAATTACTCCTGATGTTCCTGTTTGTTGGAAATTAACTCATAACATATCATATACAAAAAATAGTTTCTTAATTGAAAACGTGCGAGATCTTTTTCTCTTAATCTTCTTTTGTTAAAATAAAAAATGTAAATTGTTTTAAATTATTACCAGCTTCAGGATATTGATAAGCAAACGGCAAGCTAAGTTTTGAGGAGCAGTTCTAGTACTCTTCTAAAACCTAGTTTCCCTACAACTGTTCGTGCTGAGGCTAACTTGTGATAATTTCAAGCTCAGAAAATAAAATGCTCCTATAATCTTTTTAAGAAAATATAAACATAAATAAATTGTAGCACTATTCAGTTTAACTTTTCGGTACTCCTTAAAAGTATGATATTCAAATCAAATAAATGAGCAGCCAATGACTTGTACCTTGGGAGTCGAGACACGTTTGAAGTTTTTTCTCGTTCAACTTCTCAAGGCTGTCAGAAGCCGGCCGCTGAGTCTGGCATTGGCTGAGGGCTGAAGAAGGGAGGTTCGATGGATTAGTGCCATTTCATTAGCATATTCAATTATACACCGCAGCACTCTAGCTCTCATGGCTAATTTAATGCAAGATTCGTGCTGAAAGCTATCGTTCTGATTGGATTATACCTTAGATCTGAGCCAAGCCATTTTTGGGCTAAAATGCATTACGAACGTATGGCAAATCTGCATTATTGTTAATCAACAGCTAACCGATTACGGCCAAGCATTGGCCAGCGAATTGTGCGAAAGAGAGCAAAAAAAAATATTTACCATAGGAAGGTGTTGATAAACTTGTAATTTTACCAGATGGTTTTACGCTATTGATTTCTTGCATATTAGTTGGCTCTTTGAAAACTCTTGCATCACATACAGGATTTTACTTTGAGAATTTAACGTTTACCAATAAATGTCTTATTCTAAGATCAAAATTTATTTCAGGTCATCGCAAGTCTCGAATATTTTTATGTTCATTTGACGAGTTTTTCATGATCTTAGAGCATTAATTCACCGCAGCCTACATTAAAAGCCGAAGTCCTAAACGGTTTTTCTTTCGTCACTTCTTATATAGGCGCAGGCATCAGTCAGAATAAGCGGCTGGCCATAACGCTGCCATCATTTAATGACCCCTCAAAGTCTATTGTGGACCATCCTTTAACGCCTCTTCCATCACAGCTCTAAGATCACCTTCAAGAATGTTTTCAAAGCACCCGATCTGGTCCTTCATATATTCTACTGGCGTTATCTCCACTCAGAACGCTCGAGGCATATTTTTAAGCTTCCAGAAGTGTTGTTACATCCAAGCTTCTGGTTGATCGGTTTACTGATATATTCCACCTTAGAATATGGAAATGGGGTCGCGATGATTGTATTTCGAGGCTACGATTTAGACAGCCTCTGATTTACTATGAGATATGGCGGATAACATCGACGAGTAATCTCTGCTCGAACAAACATTATTTTTTATGCCTAACTAACAGGCACTCGTGGGGGACAGTGAGCGATTTCGTAAATCAACGTTGGAAAATTTTCGGCTCTTGGGTTATTTTTCATGAAATGGTGCGTATTACTATGATGCAAATAAGTCATAGCAGCTAAATTGCGAGCATAAAAAAATTGATTAAACTTTAATACTAAAAGTTAGCGAAAAATCAGAAAACCACTCCGGCTCGAGTTTTCACTAATATTTTGTTATGACTGATTGTATGCATATTTGTGTATTAAATTTGTATTGAACGATTACAGATTGGGGAAAATATGTCGAAAATCAAACTAAATTAATGAAATTAGTTTGTTTTATTAAGTTCTAATGAATCATAGGTATATAATTTGATTCGCAATCCTGTATTTATTTCAATTCTTGCGGTCAATTCATCAATTGATTTTTAAATAAACACTCGGAGTCATGCGGGATGTGAACTACAAAACTGGAAACGCAGAAAAGCTCGTATGTACCATGTCTTCGGCGTGCGAAAGCCAAAGTATATAATCTACATAAACGAACGTTAATTTATTCTTCAAAATAACATTTAGCTTGAGACGAACGCAACAGTGGTCTAGGTGCACTCTATTTACACGTTTCTACATACATATGCATGAACAGCGAGCAGTCTGCCTTCCATTTATCGACATAGGTTGAACATCTTCTTCCTTATCTTTGCATAGTTACTTGCAATTTTGCACCGTCGGGAGCATCTTGCAGGAAGCTATGCGAAGGACGGTGGCAGCAAAAGGCCTCGCTGGTGCCACAGATGCCGCTTAAGATAACATTCGTCTACAAATTGCCGCCGTGTTCTCTAGGAGGCCAAAAAAATTGACTGAGCGCTCTTAATGAGTACCTACCGTGCTCCGGGTTGCTGTTCGCTCAGATTGCCCCAGTTCTTCTTCAGTTATTTTATGAGAGGTGCGTAACTCCATACATTTAAAAGCGTTTAAAACTGTAGTACCTCCGACTACTCGAAAGCCACCTTTTGAGAGCCTTTTAATTAAGGAGCGCCTTGGATGAAAAGCCCTCTATTGCAATAGTAATAAGATACAATAAACGCAGCTCGTGGTTTACAGAAATTTCCTGAGCATTTGCATGTTTGCTTTTCTCGCTTTAATGTGCTGCGTTATGTAGAAATGTTATTATAATTTTTTTATTAGCTTCTAATATTGAAGATACGCTGCCATTTATTCCATGCATGTTTAATTATGTAGATATCTTGATTAATACTAACTCATTATTCAAGTCTTCTATTTGATAGAGAGAATATCCGTTAGATTGATATATTACAATTCCCATGTCAAATTAATGTTTCATTGTCTTCGTAGACTGTCCTCAATGTATTAATAATACTTATATAATATAGTGATGTACTTGTACAGCCATTACACAATCATTGTAAATACGCATAATGATCAACTGAAGGTGAACGAAATTCAATCAAATATCATTCGTATCATTATGCTTAATTTTTCTACTGAATTTCATACAGGAAAATTTTGCGTTGGTTTGGCTAAGAAATCCTTTTTCATATTTAGTGCATTTCTAGGATGAATTGCAACTTTTCACAGTGTACATATTACTGGTTGATTTACTAGTAATATTTCTAAGGAACAAGTTTAAAACGTTATCTTTTAACTAGATACTATTTTAAAACAAATACTTGCTTCTTTTTTTTTAGGAGGCTATGAACTTTGTTTGAAGCTCATGTTCACCGTTGATCGCCATTGATCGCACCGTTGATTATTCATCTTTACATACAAAATTTCCACATCACAAAGTTGGTGGAATCATAAATTTAAAAATAGCTCATTTTACCTGCTTTTTATATGAAGAATTTAGATCGTTTTTAGTCTACATTTACATCATTGATTCGATCGTGTCGATGGCGATTTCTGTCAACAATAGCAGCTTGGATGTTGAAAGGCCGTCACCTCATTCAGGTTGAATTAATGCTGATCCTTTTCTGCCGCTCCTTAACTGAGTGGTTTTCAGTAGGCAGTAAATTTGGGCTTGACTGCAATAAACCCACATGGCGCAAGCTTAAATCTCCAGCGGGATGCCAAGATCATCTCATTACGAGCGCCGCCGTAACCCTTCCTTCAAGTTGCCTGCTCTTGAGGTACACTCACAGAAATGCAGGAGACTTTGTACAAATAACCGCACACAGTCTGCTGTTGTGTGGGTCTTCCTGACACAGTTTGTCCGGATTAACTTTAACTCTCGAGTGATCTATGCTCCTGCTTTGTGTAGGAAACGGTAAAACTTTTTTGGACAATAAGACTAAATCATTTTTTTGAGTGTACCTTAGAACAGCTGTAGATTTTCTGTCCTTCTCTACCGGGACATCCTCTATTCCTGGCAGGGTTTTTAGCGAGATTATCCCGCAAAGTACATACATTTACGAATAACTCGAGGCTCCTTGCTGACATTCATGTACGGTATCAACGTATGTTGGGCGCGGGTCTCATTATGCGAGTCGCTGGATTAAGAGTACGAAGCATTACTTACTTATTTATTTGTGAAATTGTTATAAGTAGCAGGGAGAATATTAATACAATCTACGGAAGAAGGCAAGATGTTTAAGCGGTTAAATTTATTATGATTTTGTGTCTTGATTTAAAGTTTCAGCAATAAAAAGTTTCAGATATATAAAACAAGCATTAGTTCAATCAACAGTGTATAATTAAATAATTGTCTTCAATTCAATCAATTGTAATCTATTATAATAAGGAAGTTACACAATTCATTCATTTATGTAAAGAAGTTACACAATTCATTCATTTATTATTTTTCATGTGGGCTTATTATCAAATTAATTTTAATTTATTCGCAAGTTCATAAGACGGATAAAATATCTTCAATACCATGCACGATGCATCTGAATTTTTTAGATTTGGTCTTCAATCATACACCAGAAGCGCTATATTTTGTGAACATATTTCACTCTGATTACTATTACAAAAATAAAGAAGGATCTCCAACTTTTTACATTAACGTTCAGCGGTTCAATATCCCTCAAATAAAATAAAATATCGCTTGGATCATTCTTGCGAAGCTACTCTTAAATTTACGACACTAACTAAAGTCCAGCAGTCATTCTAATCGAAGCTCGTCTCTAACGGATGACCATCGCAGAATTACAGCGGTGTCGAATTTATCGACTCGACCATTACAGAGGCCTGAAAATCACGTAGGCCATAAAAGCGGTTCTCATCAAGCGTATTTACTCTGACAATGGACGACCACTGCATGGGTCGCCGTCGAATTTGCTTACGGTAAGCCTCCTACAGAGCGCACTGTAAGACCGAGCGTGTAGGGAGTCCAAGATTGGTTGGAAGGCTGCAAATTGCGACGCGGCGCAACGGCCACTCCGATGTCACGATACAAAAAAGTTACTCCCACTCATGGGCTGTCACACTAACAAGACCTCGCTTGCTATTGTGCGCCAGAATTCTTCTCTCTAAATTTATTACGTAGCAAAGGAATTCTGCCAGGTTCTTCACTTCTCAGCTCGGTGATACTAATTCCTCCTAACATGTTTACGGCTGGCACGTTGACTTATCTTTTGAAATCTCTTCTTACGAAAAAATTCCCGTCAATAGTCGATAAAGTTCGTAGTACATTAGAACATATTTGCAGGATAGTGCTTCCGCTCGCTTGCATTGAGGATGAAAACTTGGGTGAATAAATGTTCCAATATTCCTGCTTTCCTTGATAGTCTCCCAATTTATATTTTGAAAAAAAATGTAGTAGGAATAACTCTTGCTATTTTTCGTGCATTTAAATGAAAGATTTTATGATACTGCACACAAAATAAGGGTAATTCAATCCTTGTTTTTACGTTATTTTCCATATAGGCTCACAGCCTCTCTGTAGATAATTCAAAAGATTCATTATTTTCTTACAAAGATTCTTAATGGATTTTTTTTTTAAATTCGCACAACTCAGTGAGTCCTTGAAAGTCTCGCACTATATTCGTAGAAGAAAGAGCACAAGAGTTTGTGGATGCTGAAGTTGAAGTCCCAGTCTGGAACCTGTCGCAAGTATCTTTGCCAAGTCGAGGCAAAATTTGTAGAAAATTCTTTTATTCATGAAAGGCTTGATGATAGAGATGAGGCTTCCGGTCTTCACATGGATATTTGGGCTCACTCTAGGAACGTGCTTGTCTCTTCGGGGAGTTCGGAAAAAGCATGACCATCGGAACACCGAAAAGCGAAGCTTTCTAAAGCTTTCTTGAATGCTGGAATCTCGTCAAGTGGAGACGACTCAGCTCGCGACGTCCGGCTGCAAACTTCAATAAAAGCTTCCTTAGAACGCGCGATGGAGAAACTTCGAACTGGTTACAATTTTCAAAAAGTAAATTGCGCTGTTGAAAGAGAACTTCCCTAGCTTCCATGACGCAGATTTCGATTTAATTCGTCGTCTATATTTTAATTTTGTTAAGACGGCTTTCACTCATTTTCCGTGTTATAGATGACATATTGTCTATTGTGTCTATTAATATTTAAGAAATTCTTAACATTTTTCATTGTTATCCTGGTAATTTATGTAAATTTCTTCTTTTTCATTACCCAAACAAGGTTTTTTGAGAACTTCAAGACCAGTTGGTTTGAAGAGTCTGCGCAATTTATTGTGGAGCAATCCATTAAGTTCGTAGTTTGTTAATAAGAAAGCTCATGTGATAAACTGACGAAAGAACACCATGTATTTCTACAGGGTGCGGCGTGGGAACTTACTCTTTTAAAAAAATCACAAAGTAAAAAGTATTAAAGATAGCGTTTTAAATCTTTCTTTTTTACAAAGAGCTACATTTAAAGTTTCGTTGGGTTTACTTACAAGTTTAATTCTTGAATATTACATCTTGTAGGTGACCTCCATGCTGTTCAATACATTTTGTCAGACGAGATCGGAAGTTTCGCTCCACCTTCTCAAGCATGTCTGGACCAATGTCAGCAATAGCAACGCGAATGTTGTTCTTCAGTTCAGCTAGGTAGCCCGCGCACCATATTGCGCATGGCGCCACCTTCCTAGGACTAATGGCCGCCACGTGGCGCGCAATTCAAATAAGTAAGTTCCCGCGCCGCACCCTGTATATTAACCATATTTGTTAATGGCACAGCAGTCATGGAGTTCGGCACGTTTAGGCAAACTAAAGTTTAAGGCGAGCAGTTATGATAATTTGTTTGTTCTGCAAATGTATGAAATAGAAATTGGAGATGATTTATGATGATGTAATTTTTTTGTGAGATTGACCTGTACGACATGGATCTGGCAACATTAGTTTGGAGAAACATTACTTTCTTAATATAACTAGAAATTTTCCATATTGTTTTCTTGATTATCTGATTTCGGCGTATGACCTCATTGCCGGCTCTTCGCACATTATTTTGTTTGATATGACCTTGATTATGTGGCGTGATTCTGAAAATTACATGGGTTCTTGACGTATATCTTCATATGCTATGATTGACCTACGTAGTATCTAATGAACGCACTAAAATATCAGAATACTGATACCAGATGCTCGGCATTGTTTGATAAATTACTTTGCACTACTTACTTGGATCGAGATTAAATAACATTAATCCGCCTTGTAAATACGATGGTGAACCATGACAGAAAATCTACCCGAAAACGATTTTTTTTATCAAGTGTCGCATGTATCGATAAATATTTATTATAGTTTGACAAGCCCTTTCTCAACTATTAAATAGAAGTGTATAAATTACTCTAATATGAACTTTCTTCACCCTTTTACCTCAAACTTGGTAATAGAGACTCCGAGTCGAAAGAAGAGGGATATAAATTATTTGCGGCCTTTGAAAAACGGCAGAGACACAATCAAAGCTATTATAATGTGAATAATATTCTTGCCACATTGGGACGATTTGCTTTTATGTGAGATTTGTGTGCACTTTGAAAGAAATTGTTCATGAATTTTAAAAATTACAGCTCAATATGCTGATTGTATTTCTGAACACATCCAGTTTCTTTCCGTCTGCGCAGCGCTGCAATTCCTGCCAATGGGTGTTTCAATATATCGTCACAATTAGCTCAATAAGTGCATTGACTTAAGTGAGATCAAGTACATTAAGGCTTCTTTCGTCTAATGCAGGCCTGTACTTAGCAAGAAAAGCTTTTAGCCACTTGTTTTGAGAACAAAGTTCACTGCTGCTCTTTGCATCAACCATGCACTGCATTTAAATAACTCGTTATTGTGAGTTGGTCTTACAATGCCACATTATACTTTGTGTCATGAACGATGGAATAGCTTAATTCTTGGTTCATGATAAATTCTAAATAATAGCGTACAAATCTGTTCAAGCGAGCGTGCGTGATGGTTATCATTTTGATAGCTGGAAGCTCATTATTGATGATGGAGTCTATGAGTCATTTGCTAATGATCAGTCCTTGAACTCTTCAATTCAAATGGAAGCATGGCTTCAACTTAAGAGCCAAATAAATCTTGTCTTTAGAGAGAAAATATAAGCGCCAATTGTTTTCATTGGTTTTTATCTCTTTTAGTACTTTGGTGAAATTTTGCATGTTACGACATTATTTACTGATCATTTGGTGCGACAAATATATTAGATTTTTATAAACGCCACAGAATTTGTAGGAAAAAAATAGCGCATGAATAAGAAATTTCGGTCACCAGTGGACGTAAAAGGGTTTGAAGTGATTCAACTTCGCTGTTCATACTCTCCCAAGTCTCATTCAATTCGCTGCATGCATTTGCACGAAAATGTTTTGTCGAATATTCGATCTAGAATTAGATTGAAGGTTCGGTCGAGGTTTAGATCGACAGGTCGGTGGAGTTTTAGGTCGAGGGTTCAACCGAAAGTTCGACCGATGATTCGGTCGAGGTTTAAAACGAGGGTTCGGTCTAGGGATCAAGGTTTAAATCGAAGTTTCGGCCTGGGGTTTGATCGAGGGTTCGCTCAAGAGTCAAAGGTTCGTAAGAACGTCAAGGGTTCGCGCGAGGGCTCGGTAGAGGGTTTAATCGCGTTTTAGATCGAGGATTCGGTCGAGCCCTAGCTGGCTTTAACACATCCACGTAAAAGCATCGCAAACGCAGCCTCTCACAGCCCTGCCATTATTATCACTTGGCGCCCCGGAAAGGCAAGTCGTGTTGTCTAGAGCCCAAGGCTTGCGACCCATCGTTTATTAATGCTAAAGACTAGAGAGCTGTCCTCGCTACAGGACATGTGTGTGTCCCGTCGTTGCATCGGCCTGTAGTTCTAAAAAATTCCCCGGAGAAAAGCCTCTGAAAAATTCACCAGTGGAGGAAAGATTTGATGCTGAGTGTTCATTATTTAATTTCCTCGTGAATTGGAAAGGTGCTTATGCAAACGGTGCGTACATCTTGAATGGTCAAGAGCTACGTGTGGTCACGATGGATGATAATTATTGTCTACACTAAAAAAATGTGTACGGCGTCCATGAATGTTCTAATGCATGTTGTTCTTCATTAATGCATAAATATTCTTCTACAAATGTTCTTATCCAGTGCAAACGATGGATGATATCGTCTACACTGAAAAATGTGTACGGCGTCCATGAATGTTCTAATGCATGTTGTTCTTTATTAATGCATAAATATTCTTCTACAAATGTTCTTATTCAATGCAAACGATGGATGATATCGTCTACACTGAAAAAATATGTATGGCATACATGAATGTTCTAATGCATGTTGTTCTTCATTAATGCATAAATATTCTTCTAAAAATGTTCTTATTCAGTGTAAACGATGGATGATATCGTCTATACACTGAAAAAATATGTACGGCCTGCATGGTCGAGGGCTGCGTTTGGCCACGATGGAATATTGTCGACACGGATTACGTGAGATCCCTCTAACCGTATCCTATCTACAGGATGGTCAGACAATCGCTGTAATGGCTGTCTTTTTCGTTCAGATTATCGTGCGTGGATGTGGATGTGCAATCCAGATATAATTCCAGCAAATGGTTTCTTTTCTTTTTATGTTGTAAAATAATCAAGTTATACTATCTTTCTTATCTAAAAATATATATCAATTTTAGCTGCGTTCGAATGCAAGTTTCGAGAAATTTGTCTATATCACAGCTGATTTAATCCGTTGATAAAATTCATTATCGAGAAATATAAATAAATTTACGTATCCAAATTTTACGCTATGTAATCATGGAAAATTCTTGCCTGAATATAGATTATCAAGTTATTGCTGCTTTTGTTTATGGTAGCTCCGGTACAAATTTAATTAACGGTAGGATTTATGTTATTGATGAATTGTAACTACCTTTTCGAATTTTTAATAATATTGTGTTGGAATTTCGGTTGGAATCCGTTAAAGTTTCTTATCAGGTTTAGCATCACGTTAAGTTATTTCAGAGAATAATAAATTATTCCAGAAAAGTAATAAATAATTTTAGAAAAATAACTAATCATTTCAAAAAAAGTAATAAATCATTTCAGAAAAATAATAATTTATTTCAGTAAATTATAAATCATTTCAGAAAAATAATGAAATAATTTAGAAAATAACAAATATTTCAGAAAAAAATTATTTCAGAAAATAATAAATTATTCCAGAAAAATATTAAGTTATTTCCAAAAAATAATAAATCATTTCAGAAAAATAACAAAATACATCTTTGAATTTTGAGTACAGAGCTAATAATTAATAATTCCTTGCCTCTTATTTTCAAGTTCATTAGTTTCTTTGATCTTTTTATCTAAAAAAATTGCACGATCATTTATTTTATCGTTATATCCGTTGCCTTTCTGGAGAAGCTAAGCTCGGCCGTTGAAATCCTAAATCTTCCAAGCGATTTGCGCGCGCGCTTCTAATGCAGCCTGCGTCTAAATCGTTTGTATACGAGGGAGCATCGTGTGAGTGGACGACCACATTATCCAAAACTGTTGTCGTTACAGGTATTCACTATCGCCACTCATTTTAACGACAGCCCCATAACATGTTTCTCAAACTTCGACATCGCATGTTTCTCAAACTCCGAGAACGCATGTCTCTCAAACTTTGAGAGTACAGCCTTCATGAGCATGCTTTGCACTAGAGTGTCTTCCGGTTATTTGGCTTACTTATGTATTCACTTGCATGCATTTGCAGTTCCGTATGCTATTTATATAGTAGGCACGGAAGTAAGACTACTCAATTAATTGTTCAGGTATCAAAATTTACTAGCAGATATTGGGTGGCTATACTACGCATTTTTGTATTAGTAAATTCCTTATTTTTAATAATGTTACCTTAATCATTATGTTACCAGTTCTACATTCGTAACATTAGTGATAATATTTATTAGTGGTATTTAGTTGAAATTATTTACTGGATTATTTCCCGCATCACGAATATTTTCTTATCTGCATTTATTAATTTAAAATATATTCGTTTCAACAATTTCACTAAAAATCATTTTCGCTATGCCTGAAAATATTTCATGTTAACCATTGGTAAATTTTCTTCCTATTATGTGAATATTTCTCTAACTATATTCAATAAACTACGCAAATAATCTAGAATGCAAAGAGCGTCAAAGAGGAAAATTGCGTATTTGCATTTAGACAACTTTTGCTTGTTGATTGTAATGGGCACATGTAAATGTTAGGGCACATTCAACCTTAACAGGCCATTCCTTACTCAGCAAACGATCGCTTCCGCTGAATTGGGCGAGCTTCTTTCCACACATGCGGTTAATAAAATTACAATTTCATGTTTCCTTAAGCGTCGAAACGTTTTTATTCTGAACCAGTCGTGTTCGTATTATTACTTTTTATTACAGTTGCATCGTCTAACCTACCTAATTTTTGTACGCTATTTTTTCTTATTGCAGTGGGTAACCTATTTATATGTGTCAGCATGAATGCAATAAAATAGCTTTATTTGTACTATAATCAATCTATTTAATGAGATGGTCGTGAACAATTCTTTTAGTTCATCTGATAGCCCTTTTAAATAAAGGAGCAAATGAAAGCAATCAGCATTACATTTATTGCTGTAAAAATTGAGTACTTCAACAAATGCATTGCTCAATGCTCATGAGGCACTACAGGTAAAATTGGAATATAAACTTAAATGAAAAAGCTTATGGAAAGACCCTTCACTTCCGCAGAAAAATACCTGCATGATATAACGCAAACTACGAAAGTTTCTTTTTCGCCCTTTAAAATTTTTCATTTTTAAACCTTGAATGTTAATTTTTGATTCGTTTTAACAATTATTCTATTTTCAAACGACAATAAAGTTTATTGACTGCATCATGTCAAGCTATGTCAATAATTTTATACATAATATGATTATAGTTATTAATCATGATTAAAGAGCTTCAAAGACTTATGGTTTACAAATATAATCTCAGGCCAAAGTATTTTTCAAGTTTTTGCAATGCGATTTGTATCGAAGTAATTTGAACTAATGTGTGACCAAATCTGGATGGTTGCCGCGGATGGCTATTGAAAAGTCCCCATCTTCATTGAAAACTCAATCAAGGATACTAAAATCGGTGGGGCGAATTTCGGCCCTTTATAGGAACTAGTGGAATTTAGAATAACCGAAGGCTCGTGATATCCTATGAATAATTGGTTGCCAATTCCGATATTTTTTTGTGTCCGAAGCTAATATGATCCCTGACGATCGCAAATGAGCTGAATATGCGTGGGCTTACGTTGGATCGTAATCCCAATTTGCCATCGAATCTGTGGAATCAAAGACTGAACTGAATTCGCTAGCTTTGTTTTTATACGTCCTATGATAAAAAAATGCGCAAAAACTAGCAATGTCCGCATCCTTTGATGCAGATTATTTGTCTTTGATTCCACCAGCCTTCAATAAATCTGCGTATGGAGAGTCCTTTTGATCACGAATGAAGCGGAAGTTTTCGCGTGATGCGGCATTTTAAACAAGCTTACGTCATTGAATTCTACTGATACGCTAATCGGAATAATAGATGAGTTGTCCTGCATCCTCATTATTTCAGTAGATTGGCGATTCCATTGACAAGCTTTGCCTTTGATTCATAGTTCGCGGAATAAAAGTTTGCACATCGGCTTTGAAATTTCCTATGTTCCCGATCAGTTACCCGCCTGTAAGCTTGAAAATCTAAACTTTTCGAATCATAAACAACTATTATAATTATGGAAACAGTACGCAGTACACAAGGCTGTTACAAAAACTCCAATTAATACGAGAGTGTTGTTAAATTATGGGACTGTAGATTATTTAGATTCAGACATTCAACCGGTTAAATGAAACCGCGATTCGAATGGAATCATCGATTTTATTGGTTATTTGGCTTTTGACTTACTTTCCCTTATTGTTGTGACTATAAACTGAATAGTTGTGAATTTTTTTATAATTTCCGAGTTCAAATAAAATTGCTAGTGTCCACTGATAAAATTCGTCTTAATGCATCCGACTGTCTGACCTATAGAACAATCTTTCAGAAAAGTCATTCAGAAGGTGGCTTCCACCATTGCCGATTCCAATCAATAAATAACTGCAAAATTAATCGGCTATAGAGACGATTCAATTTGATCTAAATAACCACAAATTTTATTCCTGAAATACACTCATTTGTTTGATAGATAAAATCCTTAGTAGTGAATATAATTATGAGAATATCGTCCTGTGTTTCGTATCCCTACATGTTCATTAATCAAAAATTTCTTTCTTTCCAGGTGAGCTTTGCCACTGGGCTTGTCTGGGATGAGTAAGTTAAATTCGTCAGGGATTAGCTTGGATTAATCACCAGCGCATTCAACGAAGGACAAATCCGCCTCTGTATTGATGCACCATAACTTTCAGGATTTATATGCTTTTCTATTTGAGTGGTTATTTTACATTTCAGCTAATTTTCATTTCATATAATGCATGTGGTCTTCATTGTAGAGAAGTTTGTGATCCGGCTTAATTTGACTTGAATATTAACGCTATATGAGGCTCCCACAAAGAATTTTAAAGTCAAATTGCCATTTCAAAGGACTCGTTTGCGCCTAAGTATGACTTCTGGCAACTAAATCATTTGTCTTTTTAATCTTCAGAATTTTATATTAGTCACTAAAAAAATTTTCAATTGATCAACTGAGCTCCAAATTGGCGCATTTAGTTGATTTCGACTCTACTTCTATCGAGGAAAAACAAAATTTCTAGATTTTACCTGATATTTTTGTCAGACAAATTGATCCTGACGAATAATTGGGAGCCTGCTCCCGTATTTCTGCACTTTAATTTCTAGGCAAATCCAATTTTTCACTCTACAATTTTCACTCCATGTAAAATAGAGCAATAGATTTCTCTATTTGTTCGTTTAACGTTTGAGCTCTCATATTACTTGCTCTGTGTGCATTTGAATTATGAAGGAGCAGTCTTAAGACAACTCAGAGACCGAGGATTTTAGTATGCTGCCATAGCACAAGGTTATATTTGCTAACAGAAAGTAAGGCTTTAATTTTCTCTACAGAGTCAAGAGATCAGGACAGTGAAGTAGTATGCATTGCCACGGACATTTTTATTAGCTTTAAGTATTTACAGTTCATACGAAATATGTGGCTCTGCAAACGTAAAGTAGCATTTGTTGCATTACTCAATAGTTAGAACATACACTATTACAGATTCAATTTTTTCTAGTAGTGTGTAAATTTGTTCCAATATTTTTAGCTTTCAATACTTATGTGTGTGATATTCAAAATAATGTTAGGTAATAGGCAAACATTCTCCAGTCTTTATTAGTATAGGAAATTACACCTCACAGGTGTAATTGCTTAGTGACAGACGCGATTCTTGAAAGTACGAGTGCATCGTGGCTCATAAAGTCAGATCCTTGTATTGGAGTACCTGAAAAACGTGATAGTTCCTATTTACATAGACGTCATGTCATAACTTGCTTTAGCAAAATTTTGTGTTCTTATTTTACTCGTTCTTTTCACGGATTTCTTACTTAGAAGATATTTTCAGAATTCGGTGGTACACTAAATGGCAAACAAAATTTGCCATCAGTTATTTACCGCTAATTTTTGGTGAAAAAGTAACTTTGAGGGCTCTTTTAACTGGCATTTCCGCATGGGGACAGATAACGACTGGGGTTTGGGTCATCAAATACTTATGCATTTGTTATGAAATTTTGGCCTTATCACTCTACCGCGTATCGATCATATCACTCGCCGACTGCTCGGTTCTATCAACGTCGGTCCATATCGACCAGCCGACGGCCAGCTGGGCGGTATCGCGATATGCTCGTCTGCGGTCGAAACGCAAAATTTTACTGGCATGCAATCCTCTAATATATATTTAACAACATATAACAATATATGAAAATATAAATGGAAAATAAAATAAATTTTAAAGGAAAAATAAAATAATTTTTTCAATATGGGAAAAATTGCTTTAATGCTCCGTATCGCTGGAACTTTGCACCTAGGAAAATATTTATCCTTGACTTTTCCATGCATTTTCATGTGAAGCCCAAGCAGAGGAAAGAACTGCAGAGGCTCGAGACTCGATAGTTCAAGGAACAATTTCTGTTGACCCGCTGGTGGATTATTCATATTTATGGAGGATATGTATAATTAAGTGATTGTAAGAGCAGACCATCAGTGATCAGTACCATGTTCGATCATGCATTTAGGCCAAGTTGGTGTATCGGATACCCAACAATATAATCTCGTTAATCAAGAGCTGTTTTTTTCAGTAGCAATGAAAAAAAACAATGCCTCACATTTCTATAATAATATATGTTCACACATATAGACCGCAGCCAGTGACAACTCATGCTATTCTCCTCGTTAGTTTCCCCCGTCCGAGGCTGCGTGTATAATGTATGAGCAATTGTCAATTGCTTGTATAGCCCGTACCGGCCGCGGTTCTTAACGATTGCAGGTATCGATTGCCATCACCTGCTTCGTCACGTTCAAGCCCACCGCACAGCTCAGGTGCTGGCAATGTGGTGCTGGTATCGTTGCATTTCATTACGTAATTTTTTTGTCTAAAAAATCATTAAAAAAACTTTTTCATATAAATAATATATTTTAATTTTCAAATATTTTATTATTTTTAGTAAAAGTTGAGAGTATTATTCTACTAATATTCAATACGAGAATCATATAGAATTAAAAGCTATTTTAATTTGATGTTCTTGAGTCTTTGACTTCTTTCTTTAAATAGTATGAAAATGTAGCCGAATTACAGAATATCTGGTGTAATTACGCAATATCTCGTGTAATTACAAAATTTCACTATATCTTTTGATCATATATTTTTTACGTCAACCAAATTCTCTTGCATCCAGAATTTTTTCAATTTTCCTCATCCTAAATTTTTCGATTTACTTATTCTGGTTAATAGATGTTTCTATTAGCATGTTTTAGAATACGAATGATAATAGGTACGCATATTACTAAATGTAATTTGTGAAAATATTACAAATTATAATAGAAAGATGTACTAATGATATGATTATCATTACAATATTACGTGAATCATAAACGTCAGACAGATATTACGATCATAATAAATAAATATTTTCAAAAATTTTTTTTGGATCAACATTCCTTTTTACTATTTAATATAACATTATTTTGGTTAAGTTAGTTGCCTCTTATATAAATAATCATCGGTGTTCTTGACCAGTATTTTTTCCAAGCTGCTGCTCGTCTGCGCTGCCCTTTAAGAAAATTAAATACTCTAGAGCTTATATTTCTTGCCCACTCTCTAAGCTGAAAAAATTTACGCTAGAATGCGTTCATTTTTTCTATTTTGGAACGCTCAGAATATGAATTATTTCTGAGGCTTTAAAGGTAAAGCAACATAAATAAATAAATCATGAATATTATAAAAGCAACATAACTTAAAGAAAGCAACATAAATAGTTAAAAGCAACATAGTCAAAAAGCAACATAAATACCAAAGTGCCGACGATATTTATTAATACGATTAAATTTAATCTTGGAGTTATTCTTCACGAAAATATTTCTCTTTTCTCATAGCTAACTCGATACGTTCTCATATAAAACTAATGAAAAAATTGTTGGTAGCTCAATGTTGGGCACAGTTTTCCAACTTTCCAAATGTTTTGCTTCATTCTTGAATATATCTTTAAATAATGACTTTAATTATTTGATCGTGTTCAGAAAATTGTAACGTCGGTTGAGCGATCACACTCATAGCTGCGCTGGAGCATTGCAAACGTAAATAAAAGTGAATAAACATAAATAAACATAAAGAAACGTAAATAAGCGTAAATAAACATAAATAAACATAAATAAACATAAATAAACGTAAATAAACATAAATAAATGTAAATAAACATAAATAAACATAAATAAACATGAATAAACATAAATTAAAAAAATAAATTTCAAATACCTACGACGACTTGAACTCCGATAAACAATCCCTCATTTCGTTTCTGAACAATGTTTTCATGAAATTTTGTTATTTTATTTGTTCACTCAGCTGAGTTTCGAGCAATGCTGTTTTTTACACGTCCGTGCTTATCTCCTTATCTCGGCTTGACTTCACACGCGCGTCCATGAAAATTGAAGTTGTAAACTTATTTGATATTCCTGGTCGTCGCATATCACATTTGAGGCGAGCGTAGGTCGATTTGTCCTGAGAACACAGATAAATTTCATCGTCGCCAGTAACATGAAACTCTTGGCGAAGTTTTAATCGAAAGCGTAAAAGAAGGGCACTTATTTTCAGTAGCGTACTTTCGAGAGCGTTTACATGACTCACTGCGATTGCATCTGCCAATTTCCGTAACAATATTACCGCCACTGTTGAGTTTCGCCAGCAATCGAAATATTTTTCGCCTACCTACGCTTCAGGTTGATATTCGTTTATGGGAAAAATGAACTGGATTGTATATTTACTCACGTTTTTGCATTACATTTTTGGTCTGGGGGAAATGTTTTGGGAGCCTCATATCAAACATAGATGAGAGACTGCAATTATTTGATTTATTTCTGAATCACGAATTCAGTATTTTAATTACTTACACTCAGAAAATGTAAAGAAATTTCTCCACCAAAATCGTTTGAGAATTTTGCCGGTTTAAACTTAATATCTTCCCAAAAAACACTAAGAACGGCATATATTTATTCGAGGTCTATTTTTCTTAAGGATTGAAGCTAATCTTTTTGAATATGTTGAAATGAAAGAACGTTTATCTGAATATCTTATGTGTTAAATATCTAAATCATTTATTTCTATAAACCTGTTATATTTTTCCACTGGTTTCTGCATAAATAATTCAAATGAAAATTTATAACAACTTAAATATTTGTGTTTATTCCGCCGGCTGTCGTTTTAGAACTGCACTAAAAATCTAGGAAGACCCTCCTGAAAAGTAATTCGTTCAAGGCTTTCCCATGGCCGGCTGGCAGTGTCTTCTGAATGCTAGCCTTGAATTTTGAATGGCAGGCTCAGCGAGCTTTTGAAGCTTCACGATTCTAGTCTGGATAGTTGCTGGCTTATTCGTCTCAATGCAATAATAAAATATATCTATCTTGCTTAAATGGAGAAGATTGCAAGTAAAATATTCGAGCTTAATTTGTGCAATGATTTCCTAAAATAAATTTGAACCTACCGCGACTGCACCTGAAAATCAAAAAGTTTTGATGAGCAATGAAGCTGATTTTCTTGTTGTATGATTTTTCAGGTTTCCCGGTTTTCAGTATAAAGTTTTGTGTGGCTGAACGTTGATTCTTGCTTTCATATGTAAACATGGTAAATTTCATTCACCATCCCGAAATAACGCAAACATAATTATAATGTTATGTAAACATGATGAATTTGTACCTGCTATCCTTTCGTTATTAATTTTGTCTCTCTAATATTATGTTTTTTATCTGAATTGTTATGTTATGTTTTGATCTAAACACTCGTGGAACTAATCTTTTTTCTCTGTTTCTGATTGGCCTTCAAACAAATTAATTCAAATTATATTGAGACTACGATTGAATCTGACTTGTATAGCCTTTTCAACCCTAATTTTTTCGTTCCATTCTATTTATCAGTTTATTTTTTATTTAGATTTATTCATTATTTTATTTGTACACTTCTGATATAAACCTAAAAATTTATTGACCATCGCTTATATTCTTAGCGGATATGAATTAATATTGCATTGATCATTTTGCGAAAAATTTGGCCACTGCTTTTTCAGGTCATCCAATTAAAAATTTGATCTACCTTATCCATGCATTGAAAATATTACTTGTGCCTATTTTACTTTCTTTATTTTATCCCGACTCGGACAACGGGAAAGAGCTTTAAAAATTCAATGGCTCTTTAGGAAACATTGTCCTGGCTCCTGTCGCAGTTATGTTTCCACTAACAAAATTTAGAAATTTTTGCTGCCATTATCGGAGGAAAATCCTGTTGTCATTTGCAAACGATATTTTCGATAATTCATCGCTTCATCGTGATTCTATGTTACCAATTTTGGTAACATGGAAAATCTCATCACACTATATTATATTTTTAGGAACAACTGAATTTCCATGTGTCTGAGGTTCAAATTATCACTCCTCGTTTTATGATTCTTTATCCGACGAATCAAATTACGTGAAATTTTGTATTTAGTCCATGGATTAGAATATCAAGCACTGGTTACCCAGTCAAGCAGGCCTTGATCGATCGATGAAGATTAGAACGGATCGATGAAGAAATTAATGCAGATTCTTGCTCGATCGACGAGGGCAAATCCCCATTTGGAGTGGGCAACGGAGAAGGCAATGTCGCGGGGCACGACGACGATTATCGAGGAACTTTCTATGCTGATTCAGCGAAGATCGTCGAAGTTTCTGCACCTGATAATTTGTTGAATCGAATAATCTTCATCCATCGATGTCGAATCTCAGGTAGTTGTAACCAAATCGGCATTAATCGACGTCGAATATTCATCAATCTACGTCGAATCTACAATAATCGACGCCGCATCTACATTAATCGATGCCGAATATTCATTAATCGACGCCGAATATCCATTAATCGACGCCGAATATTCATTAATCGACGCCGAATATTTATTATTCGGCGCCGAATATTCATTAATCGATGTCGAATCTATAATATTGCGATGCTGAATCGATAATATTCGATGCTGAATATTAGCGATTTTCACGCCCTACTGTATCGAATATAATTTCGGCATATATGTATGAAAGTACACAATGTCTTTAATACAGAATTCAAGCTGCGGATAACAGCAAGAATAACCTATCAAATCGGTGAGGCTTCTATAATGACGTACATAAAACATGTATACATGTTCTTTCCACGATTAGTAGTACATACCGGTACCAGCATTGTAGCAGTAGTGACGGCAGTAGTGCTGATGATGGTATTGGTATTTGGATTTTTTGAAACGGTCTTATTCTCTGTCCTTGTCAATGGCTGGCTCATTTTTCGTTATTGAAGACTGGAAAACCTTGAGGCAGGGATATGGCTACAAGAACTTTTTAACGAAGGCGCACTTGTAGGAAAACCGTCGACCATTTCAATACCCCCACATTCAATGATGATTGATGACGTCATTTCAGAGTGGATGGATTTATGAAGGGATGAAGGTTGATGCTCATCAGAATCAACGCAATGAAGTATATCTGAGTAGATAATATGACAATATCCATATATCTCTCAGACATACAACAAGGCGATGTTCGTTCTCTCTCCCATGCGTTGTCGGAAATCCTCTTAAACTTTTCAGGCGGACTAGTGTGCTGCGAAATAATGTTTATTGACTTAAAAATAACTGAATAATAATGCATAATTATGACTTTTGAAATCAGTCTGAAAAATCAATAATGTTAATGAATGGAATGATTGATTGTTAATATGAATGGAGCGATTGAATGAAGACTGAGTGATGATTGTATGATTAAATGATGATTGAATGATGATTGAATAATAAATGAATGATGAATGAATGAAGACTGAGTGATGATTGATGAATGAATGATGAATGAATGATAAATGATGAATGAATGATGACTGAATGATGAATGAATGATGATTGGATTATGATCGAATGATGGTTGAATGATGATTGAATGATGATTGAATGATGATTGAATGATGATTGAATGATGATTGAATGATGATTGAATGATGATTGAATGACGATTGAATGATGAATGAATGGTGAATGAATGATGAACGAATGATGAATGAATGATGTATGAATGATGTATGAATGATGTATGAATGATGAATGAATGATGAATGAATGATGAATGAATGATAAATGACGAATGAATGATGATTGAATGATGAATGAATGATGATTGGATGACGATTGAATGATAATTGAGTGATGATTGAATGATGAATGAATGATGAATGAATGACGAATGAATGAATGATGTTTGAATGAATGATGATGAATTATGATTGAATAATGAATGAATGAATCATGGTCGAATGAAGATTGAATGATAAATGAATGAACAAAGAATTAATGAATTATGCAAATGGGCTCATTGATAGGATGGGTTCAATTACCCATTATATAATCGGTAAATGATAGACAAAGGATAGGTAATGATAGGTAAATGATAGGTTAATGATGGTTAAACTATGGGATGAAATGATGAGAAAATGATGGGAAAATACTGAGAAAATGATGGGAATGATGGAAAAATTATAGACAACTGATGAAGAAAGGATAGAAAAATGATGAGAAATGTATGGAAAAATGATAGGAAAACGATGGGGAAATGCTAAAATGATGATGAAATGATGGGGAAATGATGGAAAATGATGGGAAAATGATGAGAAAATGATGAGAAAGTGATGGGAAAATGATTGGAGAAAGATGAGAAAATGAGGAAAATATGGGATAATGATGAGAAAATGATGCGAAAATGATGGGAAAAGATGAGTAAATGGTGAGAAAATGATGAGAAAACGATGGGGAAATGACAGGAAAATGATGGTGATATGATGGGGTAATGATGGAAAATAATGAAAAAAATGATGGTTAAATAAAGGAGAAATTATGAGAAAATGATGGGGAATTGATTGGGAATTGAAGAAAAAATGATACAAAACGATGGAAAAATGATGGGAAAATGATGAGAAAATGATGGGAAGATGATGGGAAAATTATGAGAAAATGATGGGAAAATGATTGGAGAAAGATGAGAAAATGATGAGGAAAATATGTGAGAATGATGAGAAAATTATTTGAAAATGATAGGAAAATGAAGGGAAAAGATGAGTAAATGGTGAGAAAATGATGAGAAAATGATGAGAAAACGATGGGGAAATGATAAGAAAATGATGGTGAAATGATGGAAAAATGATGGAAAACCATGAAAAAAATGACGATAAGATGATGGGAAATGATGGGGAATGGGTGAGAAAATGATATGAAAACGATGGGAAAATGATAAGAAAATAAAGTGACAATTAGGGGAAAATGAAGGGAAAATCGCCGAATATTCATTAATCGATGTCGAATCTATAATATTGCGATGCTGAATCGATAATATTCGATGCTGAATATTAGCAGTTTTCACGCCCTACTGTATCGAATATAATTTCGGCATATATGTATAAAAGTACACAATGTCTTTAATACAGAATTCAAGCTGCGGATAACAGCAAGAATAACCTATCAAATCGGTGAGGCTTCTATAATGACGTACATAAAACATGTATGCATGTTCTTTCCACGATTATTAGTTCATACCAGCATTGTAGCAGTAGTGACGGCAGTATAGTGCTGGTGATGGTATTGGTGATTCGGTGGTATTTGGATTTTTTGAAACGGTCTTATTCTCTGTCCTTGTCAATGGCTGGCTCATTTTTCGTTATTGAAGACTGGAAAACCTTGAGGCAGGGATACGGCTACAAGAACTTTTTAACGAAGGCGCACTTGTAGGAAAACCGTCGTCCATTTCAATACCCCCACATTCAATGATGATTGATGACGTCATTTCAGAGTGAATGAATTTATGAAGGGATGAAGGTTGATGCTCATATCAGAATCAACGCAATGAAGTATATCTGAGTAGATAATATGACAATATCCATATCTCTCAGACATACAAGGCGGTGTTCGTTCTCTCTCCCATGTGTTGTCGGAAATCCTCTTAAACTTTTCAGGCGGACTAGTGTGCTGCGAAATAATGTTTATTGACTTAAAAATGACTGAATAATAATGACATAATTATGATTTTTGATATCAGTCTGAAAAATCAATAATGTTAATGAATGGAATGATTGATTGTTAATATGAATGGAGCGATTGAATGATGAATGAATGAAGACTGAGTGATGATTGTATGATTAAATGATGATTGAATGATAAATGAATGATGAATGAATCATTAATGATGAATGAATGAAGACTGAGTGATGATTGATGAATGAATGATGAATGAATGATAAATGACTGAGTGATGATTGTATGATTAAATGATGATTGAATGATAAATGAATGATGAATGAATCATTAATGATGAATGAATGAAGACTGAGTGATGATTGATGAATGAATGATGAATGAATGATAAATGATGACTGAATGATGAATGAATGATGATTGAATGATGAATGAATGGTGAATGAATGATGAATGAATGATGAATGAATGATGTATGAATGATGAATGAATGATGTATGAATGATGAATGAATGAATGAAGAATGAATGAATGAATGAAGAATGAATGAATGATAAATGACGAATGAATGATGAATGATGATTGGATGACGATTGAATGATAATTGAGTGATGATTGAATGATGAATGAATGACGAATGAATGAATGATGGAATGATGAATGAATGAATGATGTTTGAATGAATGACGATGATTTATGATTGAATAATGAATGAATGAATCATGGTCAAATGAAGATTGAATGATAAATGAATAAACAAAGAATTAATGAATTATGCAAATGGGCTCATTGATAGGATATGGGTTCAATTGCCCATTATATAATCGGTAAATGATAGATAAAGGATAGGTAATGATAGGTAAATGATAGGTTAATGATGGTTAAACGATGGGTGAACGATGAGAAAATGATGTGAAAATGGGAAAAGATGAGTAAATGGTGAGAAAATGATGAGAAAACGATGGGGAAATGATAGGAAAATGATGGTGATATGATGGGGTAATGATGGAAAATAATAACAAAATGATGGTTAAATAATGGAGAAATTATGAGAAAATGATGGGGAATTGAAGAAAAAATGATACAAAACGATGGAAAAATGATGGGAAAATTATGAGAAAATGATGGGGAAATGATTAGAGAAAGATTAGAAAATGATGAGGAAAATATGTGAGAATGATGAGAAAATGATTTGAAAATGATGTGAAAATGACAGGAAAATGATGGGAAAAGATGAGTAAATGGTGAGAAAATGATGAGAAAACGATGGGGAAATGATAAGAAAATGATGGTGAAGTGATGGAAAAATGATGGAAAACCATGAAAAAATGACGATAAGATGATGGGAAATGATGGGGAATTGGTGAGAAAATGATAAGAAAACGATGGGAAAATGATGAGAAAATAAAGTGAAAATTAGGGGAAAATGAAGGGAAAACGAGGAGAAAATTATGAGGAAAGTAATAGGTAACTGATAACAATGAATGATAATAAATTTAAAATAAAGATAATATTAATTGATGAATGATGATGATAATAATAAATAATACCTAGTAATAAATTAAGAATACTTGTACCAGGAGTAGTACTACTGCATCACCTAACTCGATTGGTCATTGCGGCTGCCGTCTCTAGCTTAGGGACGGCTGACTAGCAGTAGCACTTGACGAATTTCTCTAGTGAGTTCATCAGGGGCACAATGTATCGCTACAATTTTGCTACAATTTCATGTAACGAGGTCTTTTAACCCTGTTCCGAAATGGCAAGGCTTGCAAGCGTTCAGTGCTTATTCACTGAACGCTTCTCGAGCATATTTCTATCAGTATCACAGGTCACATCGTCGCAAAATACATGAGCTCTCCTCCAATCACTCTCCTAGTGACACAGTTCATGGTAATTCATATAAACAGGAACATTACAGGATACGAAAGACCATCACTTCTTAGAAGGACAACTTAGCCCGAGTATACTTGTAGCTGCACGATTGACGACACTATTGGAAGTTAGTCATCGACGAGCACGACTAGCTCGTTCGAGCTGCGTTCAAACGGATGTCGTCTGCATAAGTGCTCGCGTGGCGGTAGCACCTCCAAACTTTATACTGCCTTCAAAAAACATGAGCTCTTTTCAAAACACTCTCCTAGTGACACAGTACATGGTAATTCAAATACACAGGAACATTACAGAAAACGAAACACCAGCACCTATTAGAAGGACATCTTATCGCGAGTATACTTGTAGTTGCAAGATTGACGACACTACTGGAAATTAGTCATGGATGAGCACCACGCGTTCGATCTTCGTTCAAACGGATGTCGTATGCCTGAGTTCCCGCGTGACGGTAGCACCTCCAAACTTTATCCTGCCTTCAAAAAAAGTGAGCTCTCTTCCAATCACTCTCTTAGTGACCCAGTTGAAAGTAATTAAATACACAGGAATATTACAGGAAACGAAAACGAGCACATAGAAGGACTTAGACTTAGAGCACTTAGACGACACTACTGGACGCGAATGATGCATCGACACGACTGGTTCGTTCTTCGACAAACCGAACGTCGTCTGTTTGAGTGCCCGCGCGACGGTTGCACCATAAAACTTTATACTGCCTTTAAAAGAATTCTTCTTACTTACTACTAACACTACTAAACTGCATAATAAAATTTACAAACTCTAAATTCGAGTGCAAATGGACTATAGACAAGTCGTGACGTATCTCATAACTTAAAATTTCAGGCAATTCTAAAGAAATAAATTATCTAAATTAAAACTCATGTAATTATATTAAATTATTTATAGATCTTAACACAAATGATCGTATTTTGACACGAGATCATTAACAGTTTCCGAGTTATGAACTAAAATAAGTTATATGAACTAAAGTATTTGTTGTTGGTGCGACGTTCGTCCGTTATTTGTTCAAACGAACGTTTTCTGAATGCCCGCGCCATTGTTAGCCCTCAAACTTAAACTGCCTTCAAAAAAATTATTTTCAATCTCATATCAGTGCATGAAACAATTTTCAAACTATAAATTCGAGTGCAAGTGGACTATAGACAAGTCCCTACGTAACTCATTTTAGATAATGGTAACGGTGATAACATAATTAATTGTGATTATTAATCAGTAACATAATCAATTATTATATGCTCATCACAAGATCATGATTTAATTTTTAGCATATAGAAGTAAAATGTATATTAATTTCAGATTATTTAATCTAAAAGAATGAAAAGCTAACCGACAAGTTTGCAGATAATTATTTTTTCACTTTGTTTGTTGAGTTGCCTACTCTCATTTACTTCGATCATCAGCGATGAACCCACAGTCGAAAGTTCGCCGTGCATCTGTAAAGATTGTTTAGGGAAACTCGACTGCCAAACCATCGAGTGGGCGGATCTTCCGCGTTATGACATAACCTACAATAATCGACTTCGTTGCCCACATTGCTGCTTGACTGGGAATGGATTGCTGGTCCATTACAATGGATTGCTGGTCCATTACAATGTATTGCTGGTCCATTACAATGGATTGCTGGTCCATTACAATGATTGCTGGTCCATTACAATGGATTGCTGGTCCATTACAATGCATTGCTGGTCATATTCATGCCTCCCCTCACCCTCCTGGGGGACAGGGTGAGGCTGGTGAGGTTCGAAGGCTGCGTGGGCCCCGCTGGCGTCCCCGGCCTCGCCTCCGTGGCCCGCGACGCTCGCCTCCACATACACATGGCGGCGCCCCTGGATCTCAGAGCCCTCAGGAGGACATACATGAGTCTCTGTGAGTCTTGCCCAGCACGGGGGGCGGCGCTCCTGGGCCCGTGGGCGCCGTACAATTATATATTGTATAGTCGTTAATTGTTGTAATGTTTGGTGATTATTCGCAGGATAATCACCAAATAAAAAATAATCACGAAACATAAACTATTATCTAAATGAAGTATATTTAGTAATAAATTTATATTGTATATTGGTCTTATATACTATATGTAAAATATTATGTATATTATTATATATTATATAATAATTTAATATGTATATATTAATATTCTCTCCTAATATTGTATATTTAATCCTCGTTCTAATCTGTTATCCTCATTATTATCACAATTGTTATAATGATGTTATAATGTTTATAATTTGTTTATAATATCCTCATCATTTGACCTGCGCAGTATAATAATTTAATATGTTTATATTAATATTCTCTCCTAATATTGTATATTTAATCCTCATTCTAATATTTTATCATTATTATTATCATATTTGTTATAATGATGTTATCTTTATAATATAATTATAATGATGTTATAATGTTTATAATTTGTTTATAATATCCTCATCATTTGACCTGCGCAGATGTGTACACGCGCCCCTTCCCGCCCCCTGGCCCCACCTCCCCCACGTGGCCGCTGCCCTCGTCCTTCCTCCACCCGCCATCGCTGTTCGTGGAGGGGGCGGATGAGGGGTCCTGGGGGGCCGTGGCCCAAACCATCACCTCCCTTGCCCCCCCTGACAAGAGGTGCGTGGCCCCCCACCCCCGCGGGGGGAAATAGAGTCTTGGGGAATACATCCATATGGGGAATTATATGGGGAACACATCACATCCCATCCATACATCCATGTTCCCCTATGGAATACATTCATAGTCCTTGGGGAATACAAATCCATTTGTTATACATCGCATAGTCATACATTGTATAGTATACATCGTATAACACCTGCATAAACACTATACATGGTATAATATATATCGTATAGTTGTATATATACATCGTATATATAACTAGTTTTACATCGTATAACTATATGATATGACACTGCAGATTGTGTGCCGAATAGTTGTATATTCGTATACACCGTATATATAACTAGTTTTACATCGTATAACTATATGATATGACACTGCAGTTTGTGTGCCGTATAGTTGTATATACGTATACATCGTATATATAACTAGTTATACATCGTATAACTATGTGATATGACACTGCAGTTTGTGTGCCCAGGTTCATGTGGCTGTGGCTGCGTGGCTGCAGGCTGAGCGCCGCGCAGCTGCCGCCGCTGCTGCGGGCTCTGAGCCAACAGGGCATCACGACGGCCGACTGGGAGGACACACGCGCCGAGGTTGACAAGTGAGTGGACGGCGGCCACTGAACTGTGGGCCAATATTACTATACCTCTGGGGGATATTCTAATATATAGACTACATTAAAATTATAAATAGAATACATTATAATTATATTATATTCTAAAATGTAGACTACAATGACAATGGTTGTGTGTGATGTGACTGATGACCGCCGCACATGAAACAATATGGCGGCCGATGATGATTGACCGCCCACTCAGATGGCGGCCAATCATTGAACACAGCGCCATCATCACGACAATCATTATCATTTGACATATAAGAATAATGATATGTTGTCATTATTGTTATTGTTATATCTCAATCCTATAGTCGTATTAATTATACATAATTTAATTATTTATTCTTTATTGATATAAGAAAATATAAATTTGAGGCTGTGTGTGTGTTTTGTGTGGGATTAATGAGGCTGTGTGTGTGATTTGTATGAGATTAATGAGGCTGTGTGTGTGTTTTGTGTGGGATTAATGAGGTTGTGTGTGTGTTTTGTGTGGGATTAATGAGACTGTGTGTGTAGTTTGTGTATGATTAATGTGACTGTGTATGTGTTTTGTGTGGGATTAATAAGCCTGTATATATGTGTTTTTTGTCATAAGCATGTCATTCACTTTACTGTTATTAATATAAACCTCACATACGGCTTAGCTAGTCTATCTGCAGTTCGATATAATTTTATATAATTTGTCTTTACGTGGTTTTATTTGTAACGCAATTAGTTTGATATTTTGTTGAACGAGTTTTTATTGATGAACACAATTCTTGTATTGTTGCAGGGCAGAGCAGAGTCGCTCTCATCGCTTGTTCCTCACGTCTTGCTGGCGATAGAACTGAATGATGGGGACGATGTGGTGAATGATGGTGGTGAAGGCAAAAGTAAAGTAAAAATGTTCTTAAATATCAAGACCAACTGAGAAAGAGAGAGAGAAGGCGCGAAATGCTGACGGCTGGTCGCATTCCGTGGCCAAGTCTGCACTTCAGAATGGATTTGCCAGCTCCAGGGTATGTTCTTTCATGAATTAGATTAAGTTTATCGGAAAATCCGAGAGTGTTAATTTGAAACTGATTGCTGCAGTTAGATTTACGGTGTGCGATTATCAGAGGAAATGTCACTCTTCGACGCAAGTATATCGCAATCTTTTGGCCCGTGCGCAATCATCTTGAAAATTTTTGTGTTCTAGCATGAAAAATCTTGCTAATACATTGAGGAGTTTAATATTTAACAACAATTAGCCAATTATGTTGATAGAAATGTTTCGTAATACATGAGAAAAACGAAAATTTTCAACTGCCGATAAATAAAGTTGCGAAACTGGATGACAACTGCCAGGCATTACTTTTGTGTAGATTGGAAGTTAGGAACAAACTGTACTTTCCTTCAAACTTTGCTTCGGACAAAGAACCTATACCTTGCTATCAGTGTTGAAATAAGATCACAGTTCTCATAACTGTAACATTAAAACTAGTATTGCTTATGTCAGTTCTTCTGTTGTGCCTATAGCTTAGTTCTGCATGATGATCTAGATTTGCTGCGGGTGTAGCTGATTCAAGTGCAAACGTCATTTCCAAACCAATTAATCAGTCAATCGTCGTTCATGAATTAATTCTTTGTCAAAGTGCAATTGGAAGATTAGAGTAGATCAATCGTTGCCGTAACTTTTGGTTTTTGTAAGTGGAATAAAGTCAAAATTTTGCGAGATATGAATGCTACCTTCACTGTCCTAAGTGAACGAGTTCATCATGAGTGAACGAGTTCATCATGAGTGAACGAGTTCATCATGAGTGAACGAGTTCATCATAAGTGAACGAGTTCATCATGAGTGAACGAGTTCATCATGAGTGAACGAGTTCATCATGAGTGAACGAGTTCATCATGTTTTTTCAAATCATCTATATTCTAATATATCTGCTCTATAATAAGTATAATGATTGATGAATCATAGGTATCAGCATAACCTGGTAATGGTAGTTAGTATCTTGTAATGTTGACAAGCATGCACTTCCACACCTTTGAAGGGAAGGATATTCTTACCAGAATTTGAAGAAATCTTCCATTAAATTAGCAAGATATTACTGATGTAAAATAATAATTTAATCGTTTCTCGGCACGCATCTCGTAAATGTGTAATTTAGGTGTTTAATTCTATAGTGTGATTAAGGTAGAATAGGTCAGGAAGTCACTTAATTATTGTGCCAGTAAACCAAATGACTGGCAAGAATCTATGTCTGAAATTAGCAGATAACCGTACAATAAGTGCTCCTAAACCTCGTGTCAATCCGGACTGTGTATTTTCCATGGGATAACATATGTTGCTGCATTCCTGAACTACTTTTCGAAGTTTTTAATGGAAATATTGCTGGTGTCGCATGTGCATATATAGACCAACTATACTATTCAGAACCATGCAGCTGTTTAAACTGGGAGTTAGAAACGTTTTGAATCTGATGCGTGAACTTCACCACCCTTATTGAAAATAATTTTTTGTTCGATTTAACGACAATAAATACCCAAGACTGTGCTTTGTAGCGACGATCCAAAAATATAGAAGTATTTCTACATGTATAGATGCTAGCTCTATAAACTTGCCAAAATTTTCATTAGAGAACGATGATGTGTTGATTAGACAGCATGTGATAGGAAGTATGCGCCTAATATTCTTGAATAAATCGTGTTGTCTTCAGAAATGAGGCAGAAAGTAATGAAAATAGCACATGACTGCATTACCGCTGGACACTTGGGCATTCACACAACGAAGAATAGAGTAATATATACATATGTAGCATTTTTTGGGTGTGGTTGTGTGCATGTAGTCGTCCTTCTAAGTTACCTTTGATTGAAGTGTCTGTACTAGTAAGATTAAAGTTGGGAACTGTTTTTTACCGCTTCCTACAAGCGCCAATAATGTTGGCATAACGTAACGGGCTTTTGAAGTAGTGAGACGGACCGATAAGGTTGATTATGTCATTAGAGTTAATGATTCCGAACGACCATATCATGCCAACAAGTTGAAGATATCCAGGGAGCGCTGAGCCTGACTCAAACTAATCTTTGCTGTGTGTCGCTTCCGTAGCGCTGAGAACGTGCCTATTGATTTTAAGGACGGGAAAGATTTGAATGCTTCTGATTTTTATTTTATTTCTTAAGGTGTTGAAGGATAACGAAAACAGTTTCAAGGATGTGCCAGGGAGATTAGGTTTTATAAATTATGTATGAAATTGTTATTTCTAAGCCTGTGAAACTGTAAGAAGTGTTGACGCTGAGATCAAGAAAAAGATAAATTGCGGAATTGTCAAGAAATGAACCCGTCAATGGGCATCGCCAGTGGTGATCGTTCAAAATTGTGATGTTTCTTTGCCAATCGTTTGACCATCGATTTTTGGAAAATGAATAATTTTCTCAAAACATAAATTTTGAATTGTCGAGTTCTGTAAGTGTGATTAATTAGAAGCAAAACGATACTAAGTGCATTGAAGAGCTAGGCTTAACTTCAGCATTTCTATAATTGCCTTGGAATGAACACTTATCGCCATAAAAATATAATGTATAATGAATGAAATACATCGGGGTAAGGTATTTCGTAATAATTATATACTTAATTTCGTATTCAATTCAATGTTCCTTTTGGAACGAATTCAATGTTCCTTTTGGTAGAAAATGTGTGAATTAATAGGTAGTACTTATGATTGATCGATCTTGATTTACTGATTTATATTTTTGTCTTGATGTGTTGTAACATTCATATATTAGCGTTACGTTGTTATCCCTGTAGTTATAAGAGCGGAGTGAGCCTCTTGTTGCTCACGTCTTCTGCCAGGGCGTTTCTCGCCACCAAAATTACATGGGGGATTAATTAAACTTTCTGTTTTACGTGGGATTTACTTGATCGTATCTGCGTTATATATCTGTGTGCCATTAATTATTCTAATAAACACGTGATTAAATTTGCCACACTCGTTTCATTCGCCATAGTCGCCAGGGACTCGGCTAGGACCATGAGATGCTAGGGACCATGAGATGCTAGGGACCATGAGATGCTAGGGACCATGAGATGCTAGGGACCATGAGATGCTAGGGACCATGAGATGAGATGGTCAAGGTCGTGATGGTGCCGTGTCCCGACCACGACACGTGCCACCGTTTGTATTATTAGTAGTCACACGAAACAAATTATCAACATATCATTCAGAATATGAAGAGGATTTTCTTCCATCAGACCAAATTACTAATTAATGATATTCAATAATTTGCGTTCTGCTACCTGCATGGGAGGAGAAGCAAAGCGTTGTTACCCATTGTGTTCCTCCTGGACTTTAAATCGTAATTTGTTTGAAAATGCTACTTCCTTGCAATGAAGCGAAAAATTAAGAAAGTTCGTCAAAGTATGTAATACGATCAAGTTGAGAGTCTTCACAGTTGAAGGATATTTTTATGCTAGGATTGAAGTTATACACACCATATTACATAAAATCTGCAGATGAGTCTAACTTTTGACCCGGCAATAAAATCTCAAGGAAGAGGTTTTCACATACAATGTGTCAAATAAATGTTATAGAAGGATAATAAAAATTTAATAGATTAGCTTTTCAAGAGGTGCAAAATAAATTTTTGCTTTGGTCTGTAACGTTTTCGACTGAGAATAGAAAATGTAAACTTGATCGTAGAAAACGAATTCTGTAGGAAAAGTTCGTCTGTGCCAGACAGGCGACCTGCGCCCCAGCCTGCGTCACACCATACAGGCGACCTGCGCCCCAGCCTGCGTCACACCAGACAGGCGACCTGCGCCCCCTGCGGCGCACCGGACAGGAGACCTGTGCCACCAGCCTGCGGGAAAACCCTAGGAGGAGATAGAATTCTAAAGTACCCCCTCATGGTCCGTTTTCTAAGAATTTAACTTTTTCTTTCATTTTTTTGCAAAATTTACAGGAACAAAAAATTTTCTCTTTTGGTTTTACACATGTATACCAAGTTTCAAACTGATCCGTCTGTAAATAGCTGAGATAAAATTTTGCCCAGACGCTCCCTTAATAGCTGCTAATATCAAGTCAATAATAGCTGCTAATATCAAGTCAATAATAGCTGCTAATATCAAGTCAATAATCACCAGACAGGCGACCTGCGCCCCAGCCTGCGGCGCACCAGACAGGCGACCTGCGCCACCAGCCTGCGGGAAAACCCTAGGAGGAGATAGAATTTTAAAGTACCCCCTCATGGTCCGTTCTCTAAGAATTTAACGTTTTCTTTCATTTTTTGCAAAATTTACAGGAACAAAAAATTTTCTCTTTCGGTTTTACACATGTGTACCAAGTTTCAAACTGATCCGTCTGTAAATAGCTGAGATAAAATTTTGCCCAGACGCTTCCTTAATAGCTGCTAATATCAAGTCAATAATAGCTGCTAATATCAAGTCTATAATAGCTGCTAATATAAAGTCAAACATCACCGCGATGCAGACATAACCTCTCACCAGACATAGACATCACCGCGATGCAGACATAACCTCTCACCAGACATAGACATGCACACCGCGATGTGAAGACATGATCACGCATCACAGAGCCTCCCTCCTCAGGGGGCCGTTATCTCAACTGATAAGATAAGACCTGCCGGGGCTCACGTAGGCTGAGCGCCCAAGTAAGAGCCAGCAGGACCATTACTTCGATTATTCTTATTCCACATATTATATATATCTTATTATTATTCCACATATGTTTGCTCATCGTTGTAGATAAAGTAAATTTGTTTGAGCGGCCGTTCAATGAAATATAGCAGCGCGTTCAAATGAAGTGAATAACGGAACGATGTAATCATCACGGCAGTGGCATATACTTGTGCCATTTAATTGCATCATTTCGAGAGAGGAATCATTCGGAATATTTTCGCCAAGAATAGTCCAGCGTGAAATAAGGAATTGATATCACGCTAATATTTTGAAATGTTAAGCGTGAAATGCCTTCACCAGTCCGCGTCACTATTTTTCTCTATCTAATCTATAATCTTTTGAGAGATAACGAGACCACTTGATTATAAATGTAGACTTACACTCCAAATAATCACCTGACGGTATAAGCAAATTGGTCGTTGACAAATAAATTTTACTATCGAAGTCAGCGATAGAAAACTGATTTTTTTCTGTACTCACTAATTGTGAACTATATTATATTAATTATATGTGAACTACATTACATACTAATTATAAACTATATTACGAGCTTTACTCACTAATTGTGAACTATATTGCGAACTGTACTCACTAATTGTGAACTGTATTACGAGCTGTACTCGCTAATTGTGAACTATATTACGAGCTGTACTCACTAATTGTGAACTATATTACGAGCTATAATACTCTAGCAATTTGCTATGTCAGTGTGCTGAACTAAAGCGCCTCCCCCTCGCTGTTATCTCCAGGGCCGCGATAAGATAAGGGGGGCGCTGTCCCGTGCCAGGTTAATGGAAATAATGAATATTTCATTGGTCACAACACTTTCGTGTCTTGAAAATGTTAGCAGATCAGCTAATATGTTTTTCTGCCCCAAATTGATCTGGATTTCTGTCTGCAAATGTACTGTTTGTAATAAGTTGAGGTTGTTTGCATTACCGTGCGTGTGATCAGCCATATACCTGCTCAATCCTCGCTTCCAGTCAGCTTTCATTAACTCTCTACTGTAGTTACAAGTTAAGTTATTTAACCAACTAAGCATCAGCTACTAGTTCGTTTACGACAGCCGTCGAAGCGTCGATAAATCCTATACGTTTAATGATCACAAATTTCAGTTTTTAGACTCTCCTGAAAACATGAACTTTCTGATTGTAAACCTATCTCCTCCCATGATTTTCAAGCTACGGCATTAAGAGAAATACCATTCGTTTCGTAAGAAAAATCTCATATAGATCATTCAGTTTTTGTTTCGGTATCTTTTTTGTTTGATTATACATTGAAAAAAGGATGTAGGAGTCAAAATAAAAAAACAGAAAAATTAAAAATGAACTACAAAATCGAAAAAATGACCGAATAAACTTTAGATATGCTCTTTACGCATCGAATTATATATACATATCTCTCGATGTTGTAGCTTGAAAATCCTACGAGGAGATAGATTTTACAGTACACTTTTTTCTGCCGTTTTCTATGAATTTCATGTTCTTTTTCATTTTTGAAAAATTACGTGAACAAAAAAGTCATTGATTTTTATTTTAAATGTGTGCACCATGGTTCATGATGATCCGCCCCTAAATAATTTTTTTGGCCGACATGCTCCCCTTAAGCTGCTTCAAAAGATCATTGCAATTTTAATTCGACTATAATTTAGATACAGTTATATATAAATCAAATTAATCTCTACAGTTAATACAGCTATAGAATTAATCTATCAAAGCAGTTAATATAATGATGGTATAATATACGTGCAAACTTATCATAGAACAGCAGCCAAACATCAGATAATGACATGCAGACCAAGCCTCGCAGGATACAAGATGGCGAGATAGGATCTGAGATTACAGGAAAATATATCTGTTTTTAATATAAATAAGATTATTATCAAGTAAGTTATGACATATTAACCGCCTGGAAAATATAAGTTTTTTAACATGAATAAGATTTTAATAAGTGAGTTGTGACGTGCCAACCACCAAGAAAATATAGCAGTTTCTTATTACAAATAAGATTATTATCAAGTGAGATGTGTCATGTCAACAACCACGAAAACATAGCAGTTTTTTAATATAAATAATATTATTATCAAGTGAGTTGAGGCATGTCAACCACAAGGAAAATATAACAATTTTTTAATATAAATAAGATTATTATCAAGTGAGTTGTGGTATGTCAACCAACATGATAGATGATGATGAGTCATTTATGAGCCCTGCCACGATGTCTTTTACCTGCATGCGCCTGAACTGCGCGGCGAGATAAGCAAGACTCCGCTTATCAGGCCGGGGAAGATAACGCCTGCAGCTACGCACCTTCCGTTGCACGTGTGGTGTTTTAATTAAAACGTCCATACCTCTAAAGCAAATGTTGCATTCAGCTTAGTATTATTCTCTACTTTCCATCATTTACATCATTCATTTACATCATCATTTCCATCATTTACATAGTCTCCTGTATGAAATTTGTAAAATGAATTTTTTTTTCTATTGTGGAAGTAATTGATGGAAATGTTTGAAGAATATTCGAAATGCTGTAAAATTGTAATTAGGTTTTCTGTACTGAAGTTCGATAAGTGATGACTTTGAGGTGCCGTCTGAAATTTGCTGCAAAACGAAACTGAAGTATCTAATTCGACCCAAGCACTCATTCAACTTTCAATCATCTCAAGTGATAAAAGTTTATAACAGAAAATTTTAGCGATTTTCGGCCGCAAAACCAAAGGGACTCTGACGTTTGTTTTTCTCACCTTCGGCGCGGCGATTTAGCTGCCGTCACAGATTTTGGTATCCGGAATGAATATGTTTGGGCGCTTTCGAGAATTCGAAATTCGTACATAAACGAAAATCAGAATTTTGTTTAAGTGAAGTGACTTTGATCATCAAACTTTTAATTTGTTCAGATAATATTCTTAAATTTTATTTCAAGCTGGAGAATTTTATCGTCGGAATTTCTTGCCACAAGCGCAGCTATATATTTATAGTCGCCAAGCCCCGCCACGCCGTTATCAGCGCCGCGAGTCCGTTATCCGAGATAGCGCAGCAAGAGGCTCCTGACATGCGATCTTCCCGTGAACGCGTAGCAGTAAATTCATTTATTCATTTGTGAAGTTAATGAATTTATGAGGAACAGGATGTGAAAAAACAGCAATGAATTAATGAATCCTACCAGAAAGATCCACGTAATGACTTAGGTCCAGGCTCGTCCCAGGCATCCCCTCAGTACCATATTCCGCGTTTGTTGGTGCACGAGCTAAAGATTCAAATTCTGCTATTGGAAGTGTCTAAGAGTTAAGAATCAAATAATTTCAGTGTCATGTGGCAAGGGTTTTTTAATAGTGCAAATTTAATATATGTTTGTCACAGTTCGTGTGTATGAAGCCTAGCATCGTTTATACTCCTATATAGCGGCTGTTTTGTCGCGCTCCCGGGAGTGTAGCTTTTAGCCGTAAATTTAATATTATTGTGTAATTAATCAAATTGTCGACTTGATACACGAGTGAGTTGATTACCGAGGTCGGGGCTGCGGTGGCTACGCCGGCATTCACCGTTATCTGCTGCCCTGATAGCCGTTATCTGCGATGCCCTCAACTGCGCAACTTGATCACAAATTTCACGAGTGTCAGTTCAGTCGTTTATGAATTCCATTCATTCCGATAACGGCGGAAATTCGGCTCGAAATTTCCCCCTCAACATCGACGTAACAGTAACTGTAACATTTAATGTAACCGTTTAACTGTAACTAACATTTAATGTAACTGTTTTTAATATAGCCTTATGTTAAATCGTGCAAAAATCACTCAATTTTGAACCGATCTTTTTGGCATAGCTTCTGCACTTTGCACAGCTTATGGGCATTGCACAGCTTCTGCATTTTGCACATCTTATGCACATTGCGCAGCTTGTGTACTCTACACAGCTCATGCATTTCGCCCAGCTTATGCACTTTGAATAGCTTATGCATTTTGTACAGCTTACATATGCACTTTGTACAGCTTATGCACTTTACACAGCTTATGCACTTCATACAGCTTATGCATATTACGCAGCTTATGCACTAGCACTTTGCACAGCTCATGCATGTTAGTAGTTACATAACCGAGCGCATGGCGCCATTTTCCATAAACAGCTTAAATTATAGTTTACCAATCATTTACCAATCATTTACCCAACAAAATTAACTAATTACCCCTGATCCTTCAATATTATTACGAACAATTACCCCCAAATCTGCATAAACAGCTTAACAGGGTACCGATCATTTACCCAACAAAATGAACCAATGACTCCCGAATCATGAGTTAACGATCATTTACCCCGATTGAGTCATTTGAGTCATTTACCAGGCTTGTGTCACTTGAGTCAAACATGCTTGAAGCCTTGAGTCAGTTTTTATGATGCACACCAGCTAGCAGTCGCAGGCGCTCTCAAATTAGCTACTACAAAAACTCGCTCCAGATCCAGAACCGGTCTGGCAAAGGAAGTTGCCTTCTGAAATATCGAGAGTGAGTGTTCTAGAACATATTTGTCCTCGACCTCTAGTTGATCTGTAAGACATTAAGCTCTGAATTCCCGTCGAGTGAGGATATTTCAGAAGGCAATCCCTACCTATTG